>NC_048604.1:104125233-104452575 GCF_003668045.3 Cricetulus griseus
TCATGTTCTGTTCCTGTACCACATGAAAACAGTTTTTGTCTTTCTTTCCATTCTTACTCTCTTTTCCAAGTAAATATACTGTGGTCACAGAAAATCTTGTAAATAGAAACCAGAGCTTTCACCAGACACAAAACCTGTTAATGCCTTGATAGGAACTGTGAGGAAATAAGTTTCTGTTCTTTAGAAATTACCTAATGCCAGTTATTTTGTAATAGTAGAATAAATGCACTAAAATGCTCCATAGAAACAAAGTCATATCACGCATGACCTTTTAAGATGATCTTTTTTTTTTTTATATTCATCGTACTTCCATGGATTCAAATTGTTGTTGACATTAAGAGTTTGTTAATTGCACAGTACTGATATGTCTGTTCATCGGGTGATGAATGGAGGGGCTGTTTCCACTTTTTAACTGGTACAAATAAAACTATGGTGAGCATTTGTATAAAAAATTCTATGTATAAATTACATTTTCATTATTTTAGATGGCTGGCCAAAAGTGTGATTACTGTAATACATGTTAGTATGAATGTAGACTTTTAAAATACAAAATGTTACCATATTAGTTAATTCTTAAATTTTAGCCACATAGTACAGATCCTCCCAAAGTGTTTACACTTTGTTTGAAAAGGTGAATTTAACATTACAATGATGATAGTTTTATAATAATAAGTGTTTCTCTATAAAATTCATGTTATAAATATTGTAGTAGTTTTCAAATTTGATACTATATTTCTAGAATCTGTCTTGACCTATAATTGTGTGAGATATTATGGCTCCTAGTGAATTCATGCGGGATGGTTGCAGTAGGAAACACTATCCTGAGTGGCAGCTTATCATTAGTTCACTTAAGTTGACCATTCCTGTGCAACTAAATATTTCAGTAAAATGGTGTCAGAATACGGCACAATGGACAATATGTTGTTTTCCCTCCAAGAGACATTATTTCCACAGGTTAATTATGGATATTATTTTAAATGCCTTCAAAATCTATCAGCCCTCCTATTCCAAAGGCATTTCTACTTTAGGGTTACTATTATATTTTGTTTTCAGGCTTTTAATCATGGCAGGAATAAAAAAAAAATGTTCTCCCACATGAACTTAAGAAAACTGGTTTCGATGAAGCCCACTCAATGTTGAGATTCAGCATTATAAAATATTTTCATGGTATTTGACCCAGGGAAAATTTCAGGGACTGTCACACTAGGCTTCTGGAATTCTCATCATAAAGCAAGTTCAGTGACTGAAGCATCAAGAAGAAAGATATTGCCAAATGTGTCACAACTGCTGATGTAATTTGCAGCTCACTTCTTTTTCATGAAATAACATAGAGCATATGTGGCTAGCTGAGACTTATTTTAAGTCAAAATATATTCAGAACTGGAAGAGAAAATGAAAGGGGAGAGAGAACCTCATAAATTAATTTGGTGGCACTTTAGATGCAGGTATAGCCTGGCTCTTGTAAGCATACATCTCAACTCTGGAGTCTGTACTCCAGCTCTCAATCCTGCCTAGACAGCTTTATTGGCTTGCAATCTTAGAATTTATGACTTGCCATTTATGGAGCCCCTATAAAATTTCAGTGGAGAAGACTCTGACCAATGTCACAATTAGAGGACAAGAGTTTAAACAATTTGGCCAAGGTCAAAAAACAATTTAATACTGAAGTTGGGATTAGATATATGGCCCCAGCTTCCATCTTCTCAGAATTCTCTTGAGTAGCTGGAAGAACCAGTTTTCTCAGTAAAGTTTAGGTTAAATAGTTACAGTGTAAATGTTAAAAGTACCACTTTCTATATGAAAGCCTCTGAGTTTCAAAAGAAATTCTTTACATTATAGGCTTAATGCTAAGTTCTGTTGGTATATTAATAATTAATCACCAGCTCATCTATCTCTTGTTCTTTCATATAAAATAAATGAGAAAAGATCACTGTGTCCTACAAATCTTCCTACAAATACAAAAAATTAATTTGATGGTTGATATTGTCTGTTTTCAGTATTAGAATTTCACTCTTGGTTATACATCTAGGAAAAACAACTGCAAATGTTCATATAATGATTTGCACATGTTTTTCTTTGTTGTTTTATTCATAATAGTCTATGCATATAAGTATCTATTGACAAAGGTTTGTGTTGTATGAAGCAATACAGACTATCAACACAAAAGAACAAGCCACTTATATAGAAGTGAATACATGAACTTCAGCAACATTGTATGGAGGAAAAAATGTACAAAGAGAATATATTGTGCAACTTAATTATAGACTAAGAAACAGAACAAAGTAATCCTCTTTGCAGAAATCATAGAATCACTTGCCTTGAGTGATGGACGTGCTATTAGCTAGCTTGGGAGGTATAAGGAAATCCTTTTAAAGTAATGAGAATATGTGAAGTCTTCATCTGGGAGACAGTAGCACAAATGTAAGTACCTGTAAAAACCCATAAAGTTTATACTTCAGATTTGAGCATTTTATCATAGCATTATATCTTAGTATGTAAAATTCTGGAGAAGAAATTATACAATATTTACAGTCTCTTAAGCATTTCTTTAACAATTTTTAGAGTGTGGTAACCAAAGCTATATTCAAGGAAACAACAAAAGCTATGACAAAATACACCTATAAGTCCTTTTTTTTCTTTGTCTCTGAGACAGGATCTTGCTATGTACCTCTCTTATTTAGCCCAAGATGGCCTCCAACTCACAGAAATCCTCCTGATTTAGCATTTTGGGTGCTATAATTACAGGTGTCCATACACCTCCACGGCCTCATCCATCTGTAGTTGTGTGCATGTGTGTATGTGCAATACATATGTGCCAGAGAATAACCTTGAAGGTCATTCCTAAGAACTTCCACCTTTGTCTGTGTGTGTGCCAGGGTCCTGCACTGACCTGGAACATGGCAATTACTTTAGGAAGTCTGGATGACCAGTGAGCCCTGGCACCTATCTCCATATCTCCAGCAATGGCTTTTTAAAAAGTGGGTTCTGGGAATCCAACACATGTCTTCCTCATAGCTCTTCTTGATTAAGAAGTGATTTGTTACCTATTTTCCCTTCCTTCATGCTCACTGATGTTGAGTCTTGACCATTTCTTACTCAGGTTTTGTTTAATGTTTGTTCCTATTTTGTTCTGCTTGAAAGTACTGAGCCAATGATACAAGGAAGA
Organism: Cricetulus griseus; assembly: GCF_003668045.3. NCBI lineage: Eukaryota > Metazoa > Chordata > Mammalia > Rodentia > Cricetidae > Cricetulus > Cricetulus griseus. The sequence continues at coordinate 104,128,400 of NC_048604.1, forward strand.
AAAGAGGAATTTTTTTTAAGGTTTGTTTGACAGGTTCTGAAGACTTGAAATGTCTGTACTGAGTGCAAGCATCAGGATGAAGTCAGAGCTGAGGACACAAATCACCTCCTGGCTATGGAAGGGAATGGAGAGAAATACAGATTGATGTTAGAAGTAGACTCATTAGATCATTTTGAAATTTGACCCATTTACCTCATGATATATCTGGTGTTAATGAGTTTCCTTTTCTCTCCCCTTTTGTATGTTTGCACTTATTTTGTGTCAATGTTTATGTAGGTGCTGAAGGGTTTTGACTAGTGGTTCTTAATCTTGGATTATTTGGCCCTACATAAGGGGGAGTAGGGTACTACTGGAATCTACTGGGTAGAAGCCAGGGATGTTGCCAAACACCCTACAATGAACAGGTTAGCTCTCAACCCAAAGAATAGTCCAGGCTAAATTTAAAAATGTTGATGTTAAGAAAGGTAGACCAAACCATATGTTAGCATCTAGAATCTCCACATGAAACTTTTCTTAGAGCTATTTTCATTTTAGATAAAGCTTAATGTCAAAGGACTTGGGTTACCCCATACTTCACAGCATTATTCGAAGGCTCTGGGTAGGACATTAAGACAAATAGAGCCTTAAGACTTGTTTTGTTACTGCTATTTTGATTCAAGACATCAAAAAAAAAAACTGGAATGGAGTTATATCAGAGAAGCAAGTTAATAATATTACAAAAAAAATGGAATATGCTCCTGAAGAGGGAGAATTGTACATTAAAAGATTAATGGGATTGGAGTAATAGCTCAGTGAGTAAAGTGCTTGCTTGCACTTGCTTTAACCTTAGTTCAATACTCAGAACACATACAAAAAGCCAGGCATTGAGGTCTATGTGTATAATCCCAGTGCTGGGGAAGCAGACACAGGTGTATTTCTGGGGTTTGTAAGATTGCCAGTAATCTAATTGGTAAACTTCTGCCTCCCGAGTGCTGGGATTAAAGGCGTGCGCCACCAATGCCCAGCTGAGATAGTGGTATTTATGCAGATGGAACCCAAGATTTTCATCTGACCTCTAAATAAGTATGCACACAGATACACATGGAAACCCACACACAAAGGTGCACCCACATGCACACAAACATATTTATAGACAAACTTAAATAACGCAATTGGATGAAACATTAGAAAATCAGTCCTGAACTTCTGTGAATTTCTGAGCCAGTGACATTGGATTCTGGGAATCTTTCTTGATCTGACTGTCCTCATTCACAATGGCTAAAGCCACTTATTTCAAAATCTTTTTCAGTATCAATATACAATTGCTTGATAGAAGCCAAAACATTAAAAAACATGAAAACACTTTTAAAAAATTAGTGCCAGAATATTTCAGGCAGTATAATGAATAAAATAATGTAAAAACATTTATGCAAGTTACTGTGTTTTATTTCTTTAATCTCTTACCATGGCTGTCACATACAAGAAGTGCTTTTGTCTCTATAACATCAAAATGTGTCTTTATAAATTGTCAGTTTAACTGTTTGGCAAAATACCTTCCAGGTGAAGCAAAATAACCACATAGAACTGTTTAACATTTGTTCCTAATGTTAACTTTTAAACTTTCCTTAGAAAAATAATTCTGTTCAGAAATTTGATCTGTCTCCCTTCCTTTGTATTGTTTTTGGCTCTTCCAGAACTTCAGAAATGTCAATTTGTTATTCATGTTGGCCTTTGCTAATCCTTCTAAAGAATGTGAAAAGGCTCAGTTTTTATATTAGGAAATACCTGAGATTAAAATGGATTAAGTCGGAATGCCTTTCTCTTGCTCCATGCTGATGTAATGAGAGTTATCACAGTATTTATGAAGGCAATAGGGTTTTATGCACTAATCCGTCTTTTTTTTTTTTTTTTTGTATGAGCATTCAGTGTGGTCATTGATACAGTAAGGCCTGGTGACTTTCTACAAGCTAAATGCCAAGATCCTACTGTGTCCTTATAAAGTGTTGAATTAGGTGGTAGATGGGAAAAGGTGAGCAACAAAGTACACATAAAGTAAAATAATGATTAGACTTGGCTGTGGATAGGTGTGGTCAGTGAGGGAATGTTGCATGGTGGGAACAACTTGTACAAGTGCTAATGGATTGTTAGTAGAGGTGTTCATATGAATGTTCTCTATGTTGTGCTATTTTTTGAGAAAGAATAGCAGAATAACCTCTCCATCCATGGAAGGTGCTACAGACCACATTACTGATGCTATATACTATATCTTCTAACATTTTCAAAGAACATTTTTTTTTTGGTTTTGGTTTGTTAAGACAGGTTTTCTCTGTGTAGCTTTGGCTATCCTAGAACTCGCTCTGTAGACCAGGCTGTCTTAGTACTTGGAGATCCACTTGCCTCTGCCTCTTGAGTACTGGGATTAAAAGCATATACCACCATGCCTGGTGAAAATACTTCTCTTACCACACCTCTTTGGGTCCACCTATTTAGGATAAGACACTGTGATATGATACAGGGGCAAAATCAATCAAACTATAGGTATTGAAACACATGTAGTACTAGGCTTCATTTGTAGCCTCAAGCAGATATATTAGAGACTTCAGGAAGAGTGTATATCATGTTACATGCTAGTTTTCACTCCACTAGATTATCTCCCCCAAATTCTCTCAAAGCTTAGGCAAAAACATTCACATTTAGAGAATAGATGATGAGTACTCCTTGCCCACATGAAAATAGAAAAATGGTCATTGATTTCTGTAGTTGCACCCCCCCAAATGGAAAAGATTTTGCTTCAGTGACTCATGCCTGCTGCCTCATAGTATCTTGCCAGCTCATAGATCCATTCCAGGCAGCAATCATAGAATGTGACCCTTGTTATAGTTTGATTGTGAAATTTCCTCCATACCTTCATGTACTAATCTTTAGCCAATGACACTCTTTGAGGAAGTTGTCAAACATTTTGGGCTTGGTTGGACCTTAACTGGCAGACATAGGGCTGTTAGGGCCAGGGCTGGAGGGTTATAGATGGCTATGCTTCCTGCCCAGGCTCTGCTTCCTAGGCAGAGTCATGTTCCACTGCCATAACTTCCCCACCATGTTGGACTGGATCCCCTGAATGATGAGCCAAAATAAATCCTTCTTCAACTTGTTTCTGTCAGGTGGTCTGTCCCAGCAATGAGGAAAAATAACTAAGAGAAAAATACTACAAGGAGACTACTAGGGCCCAGGAGTACTGTGAAGAAACAGCTTTTCAAGCTTGGCTTAATAGTTGGCAGTCTAGTTTGCAATCCACCATGGAGGAAACAGGCAGCTAAATGAATTACTTTTTGTGGTTTATGCAAAGAAATAATTGCAATGTCAAATCAATGTAAGGTTCCACTGGGAGCATCAGACTTGAACTCTCTAAACCATTCAGAAAAAAAAGAATGTGTAAAACAATCAGTTTATTGAGGCCTTCTCACTGACACCCATGTTCAAGGGGTCTGGATTAGTCCTATGCTGGCCTCTCAGCCATCAGTCTGGGGTCCCTGAGCTCCCCCTTGTTCAGGTCAGCTGTTTCTGTGGGTTTCACCAGCCTGGTCATGACCCCATTGCTCATCACTTGTCCCTCTCTGCAACTGGGTTTCAGGAGATCAGTTCAGTGTTTAGTTGTGGGTGTCTGCCTATGCTTCCATCAACCACTGGATGAAGGCTCTAGGATGGCATATAAGGTACACATCAATCTCATTATCAAGGAAGGGTATTTAAGGTAGCCTCTCCACTATTGCTTAGATTGCCAGGTGGTGTCATCCTTGTAGATATCTGGAAATCTCCCTAGTACCATATTTCTCTTTAAACCTATAATGGCTCCCTCTATTATAATATCTCTTAACTTGCTCTCCTCTATCCTTCCCCTGGCTGCACCTTCCTGCTCCCTCATGTCCTCCTCTCCCCTCTTCTTCTCCCCTTCTCTTACACCCATCTCCCTCTCTCTGCCCCCCATGCTCCCAGTTTGCTCAGGAGATCCTGTAAGATTTCCCTTATCCCGGATACCATGCATGTCTCTCTTAAGGTCCTCCCTGTTTCCCAGACTCTCTGGCGGTAGGATTGTAGGCTGGCAACCCTCTGCTTCATGTCTAAAATCCATATATGAGTGAGTACATACCATGTTTGTCTTTTTGTGACAGGGTTACCTCACTCAGTATGGTTTCTTCTAATGCTATCATTTTGCCTGCAAATTTCAAGATTCCATTGTTTTTTTTTTTCTGTTGGGTAGTACTCCATTGTGTAAATGTACCACATTTTCTCTATCCATCCTTCAGTTGAGGGGCATCTAGTTTGCTTCCAGGTTCTGGCTATTACAAATAAAGCTGTTATGAACATCATTGAACAGATGTCCATGTATGAATGTGCATCTTTTGGGTATATGCCTAGGAGTGGAATTGCTGGATCTTGTGATAGACTCATTTCCATTTTCCTGAGGAGTCGCCATACTGATTTCCAAAGTGACTGTACAAGTTGGCATTCCCACCAGCAGTGGAGGAGTGTTCCCCTTTCTCCACATCCTCTCCAGCATAAACTGCCATTGGTGCTTTTGGTTTTAGCCATTTTGATAGGAGTGAGATGGTATTTCAGAGTTGTTTTGATTTTCATTTCCCTGATGGCTAAGGAAGTTGAGCACTTTCTTGTGTATCTTTCAGCCATTTTAGATTCCTCTATTGAGAATTATTAGGGTGTGTCAGTTGATGGCTTTATAGTTAGGTCAGTGCAAACTTAGGAGGTGAGGCCCTATTTAAAGGGAACAGATTCTTAAGAATATGCTTTGGGGCTATATTTTGACCCTAGCTCATTCCTTTTTCTTTGCTTTCTAGTTATCAGGAGATAAGTAGTTTTATTGTAGCACATTCTCCCGTCTGTGAAGTTCTGCCTTGCCACAGCCAAGAAGCAATGGAGCTAATGGACTAAAAGTTTTGGAACTGTGAGCCAAAGAAAAATCTTAATTCTTTTAAAGTTTATTTTGCTGGGTATTTGGTCACAGCAATGGAAAGCTAGCTAACTATGGTACTTAAATAGTCTTTAAATGTTAATGTTGTTTAAAGCATACAAATTTTAAATTACTAAAGAAATTATTGTTATTTCAGAGGTTTTGCATGATGTTTTAGGGCCTGATTGGTAGTCATGTGTTCCATGTTTCCCTTCTGTAGTCTTAAAAAGAAAGCAAATTATATGCAGAAGCAAAAAGTAGTATTAATTTCTAATACTTCAAGCCATGATTTTTTCTAATACCAGTTAACTTGAAGCTTTTATTCAGGGATCACCCATAACATATTTTTAAATGACACCATTGCCTTTTGTAAGGTCTCACTCAATATTCCTGCCTTAGTACGGTATACTTTGTTGGCCAAATCCTCTTTAAAACTGTCTCCGTCATCCCAGTGGTGGTAGTATACGCCTTTAATCCAGAATTCAAGATGGAGGCAGAGGCAGGTGGATCACTGTGAGTTTGAGACCAGCCTGGTCTACAAAGTGGGTTCCAGGACACCCAGGGCTATGTAGAGAAATCCTTGTTTCAAAAATAAAACAAAACAAAACTGTCTCCCTCCTTATTTTTGTGAACAATTGCCTTTCTCTTATAATTCCCTCCATTTTGCACCTTTCTCCTTGTCTTGTCATTGTATTTTTCCCCTCTCCCAGAGATGTTGTGCTAATATAACATTTATTACTTCCCCTAAGTAGAGAACCCTGTCTTTATTCATTCCTTATCTATGTTTAGATGCTTTTAGACAAGGGTTTCTCAACCTCAGCCATACTGGTATGTGGTGGCTAACCTCGGTGAACAATGATATCAATAGCAATTACCTGCCATGGCAGCCAAAAATGTCTCTAAACATCATCATGTGCCAGAGAAAGAAAACTTCCCCCATCTTAGAACTACTCTAATAGATATTGATGAGCAATGGATATCAAGAAGTGGACACAGAACTTAGAAGAGATGGCTTCAAATTAAATATATTTTATCCAGCAATGATATTAATCTATAGGTTATCTCCTATATTAATAAGCATAACTATTTTAAGTTTGCTAATTAATTAAGAAGGAAATATATTCTTTTGTCTTTTTCAAAGAAAATAGTCAATTTTAGAAGATTTTTTTCATACAATTATTTTACTAGTAAAAGATAATTCATGCTAAAAATAATTGCTGTCCTTAGAACTTTCATCTTATTTCATTATTAAAGAACATTTGTTTGAATTTTTCCATGTAAGAGCAATAAATTCATTAGTGAAACCCTGGAACATGCCCAATAGCAAAGAAAGAATTGTGTGGTTAAAGGTTAGACAGAGTGCAAAATTAACCTGCAGACTTTCTAGTTATTCAAGGAAAACATTCTCCTTTATCCAAATGGCTATCTATATAGTGCTCATCAATTTAAATTTTGGCAGTTTTAACTAACTTTATGTGAGTTAAAGAAATCCTGTTGATATCCAAATATCTTTTGTATATAGTGGAGGCTTTAGTTTTATGGGACAGTGACAGCTAGGAAAATAAGACTGTCATTCAAGTGTTAACAGATAGCTTCTCTACCAAGGGGATTTTTGTCAAAATTACAGTCTTCACAGTTAAATTATTTATGTTTATGTGCACGAAACAAAATTGGTATGGATTTCTGATGACATAATCATTCTACTGATAAACCTTATTTTCAAGTGTCATAGTGTAGTCTGTTTGCATTGTCACTAGCTTTACATCTGTTATAAAAGAAACTATTACTAAGACACTCATACAGTTATTGGTTTCCCATTGCTGCTGGAATGTGTTGTCATGAGCATTGACTAGAATAGCACAAACTCTCCAGCTCTATAAGAAAAAAAGTCGAAGTCAGTATGTCTGCTTTTCCTTCTCAGCAGATGACAAAGCTGAAATTAAGGTTTCAGTGAACTGCGTTCTCCAAGGGAAGGCTTGGATGGATCTACTTCCAAGCTTATTTGAATTGTTGTTCAGTTCAGCTCCTTGTGTTTGGTGGCCCGAGGCCCTCTTTCCTTAGTGGATATCAAGTAAGACCATCCTCTGCTCCCAGAAACTGCCGTTGTTTTTCTTTCATTTTCCTCTAAGTCAGTGGTTCCCAGTCTTCATGCTGTGACCCTTTAATAGTGACCCCCAACCATAAAGTTATTATTTTCATTGCCATTTTGCAATTGTAATTTTGCTACTGTTATGAAACATAATGTAAATATTTTAGGAAATAGAAGTTTGCCAAAGGGGTGGAAACCCACTGGTTGAGAAGCACTTCTCTGTGACCTTCTTCTATATGATTGAGTTGACTCCCTCTTAACTTCAGAATCTCTTCAACTTCTCTTACTTACATTGCTGAAGCCTGAATGCTTATATAGCCAACCTAAGTCCAGTGATAATGATCTTAGGAAGTGAATTCAAATAATTATGTCTTACAGATTTTTCAAACCAATCTTACAGCTAAAACTTAGTGTTTTGGTTTCTATATTTGATGAAAAAGACATTTGAACTTTATGACCACAGCTTTTTCTAAGTAGTATAATGTTTGAAAGTATTTTTTATAAGAGGGTATTGGTTAACCATAAAAGGAACAAAGTAACGTTACATGCAGTGACAAGGGTAAACTTTAAAAATGTTATGCTAAGTGAAAGAAGCCAGTCCCAAAGGATCACATATTATATGAATATACTTATATGAATAATATTCAATAGCTAAATCCATACAGATGGAAAGTAGATTAGTGGTTGCTTTTATCCTTCAAGCATCCCTTCTAGAATCTCCACCTCTCTCTTACAGAAGAAACATATTTGAGGTTCAGTCAGATTCCATAATTCATATCCTCACATCACCCGAATTGTAAAGATTAAGTACAAATCAGACTATTTTTAACAGGTCTAATTTATGCACCATATATGACCTGCCTACAGTACATGGAACTGTTCTGCCCTCCTTCACTTACTCTCCATATTCCAAGAGGAAGGTTTCATACAAACACTAATGATGTAGTACTTATATGGAAATAATTAGAACCAAGGAGAAAGGATGGCAATTGTCTGTTCTCACTTCCACAGTGGATTCTTCTCATGAACTTCTGTTCTCAGAAGCATCATGTTGAATGTCATCAGAAGTAACACTTTGGAGGGATAGCATGTTCATGTAAGTTCAAGTGAAGGACACTCTGTGCAGCAGTAGCACAGCACCTAAAATGGGATATAGTCCCCTTAAATAGTGTGGCTTTTCTTTTAAGCAACATGCTTGAGGAGCCTCATAGAAGACAAATAATTTAAAAGAAATTAAAAATGTAAAGTTTTATTTTTTAATTGTGGTGCATGTGTTAGATGAAGAAAATGATTAATTGTATTTGGAGGGCTTTCCAGTGTGAAGGAACGTATATAATGTACATTGCCAAGTGGTTTTGAAGACTTTGATTTACTCAGCAAACATTTATTGAATGTCCACTTTGTGCAAAGTATCATTTTTGGCACTTTTGGGAAAAAAGAATTTATACATAGTCCTTGCATAGCAATAAGAAGGTAAACATGTTTTTGGAGAAACTGTGGCTTACTTAAGCCCTTATAATATGTAGAGAAAATGAGAATTACAATACTCTATAAAACTTTTGGTGCTAATGGGATTGACCTTAAATGTTACATAGTGAGTTATAAAAATTCAAATCCAAACTGGCTTGGCTGAAACACATGGATTCATTTTTTTAAGATTTTTTTCTTTTAAAATTTAAATAAGAAACAAGCTTGTTTTACATGTCAATCCCAGTTCCCTCTTCCTCCCCTCCTCCCTTGTCCCCCACTGACCCCATTCCCATCCCATTTCTGATCCCCGGGGTGGGTGATGCCTTCCATGGGGATCTTCAAAATCTTTCATATCATTTGGAGCAGGGCCTAGCCCTCCCCCGTGTATCTAGGCAGAGAGAGTATCTCTCTATGTGGAGTGGGCTCCCAAAGCACATTCTAGTACTAGGGATAAATACTGATACACTACCAGAGGCCCTATAGATTGCCCAGACCTCCTAACTGACACCCATGTTCAGGGGGCTGGAACAGTCCTATGCTGGTTTCCCAGCTATCAGACTGGGGTCCATGAGCTCCCCCTTGTTCAGGTCAGCTGTTTCTGAAACACATGGATTCTTTTCACTAGTGTATATTACTTCTATTATTTAAAAGTCTTTATAAGTTATTTACTGTATTTTCATCAGTATCACTGAAATGGACTACGTATTTCTCATATATTGAAGTTTATAGGTTGCACACATAAGTTTTGAGATTTTTGTATATTTAATACACTTTAAAACATAGGTGTGTATTTGATATATATAGAGAGAGATAAATTAATTTAAACAAAGACAAAACAGTGATATGAAAACTTATATCTATTTTCTATAAGGATTATATTTCTTCAAGAATTTCATTCTTTACTGTAGTGCTTAATGATTACATCAGTTCATGTATATTTACTTAATTTTAAGACCCTCTTCTGTTTTTTTAGCTTTGCTTAATCTTTATGTCTTGTATAACATTTTAAAGAATGTGACTTAGCAAGGCCCCAGTATTATATATAAAACCTTTGTAAAAACACCTAAATGGACTTCTGTAGAAGCTCCCCCATGTTTTGGGATAGTGTACTGTCCTCTTCCTATGTGCTCTCTGTTTAAATACTTAACAAAAACATTCACTAATCATATTTTTTAAAAAGAATTTCATTCTTTATTTTCCTAAAATAATATTTGACATTGTCTAAAATAATATTTGACATTTTAAAATAAGCAGTGTTTAAAGGAATGTTTACATTTTTAACATTCACATATCAGTTATCTATACATTACATATATCTATATATACACTTGTGTACATATATGTGTCTACATGTATAGATATGCATAAAATTTCTTTCACTTCAATGCCTCTTTATCTTCATCTAGGGACTTCAACAAGAAAAAAATGGTTGAAACTAAAATGTGAGGTTTTCTGAAGCCTATAGCAAGCATATTTTAGTGTCAGCAATAGAGGACATATAACTGTTTCCAAATGGGAAACCATGCGATAAAAATTAAATGTTGATTAGAATATTATTGAGTCACCAATTTGCTGGGATGGTGATTGAATGGGATCCTTACCTGAAGACAGAATCCCTCCCACTTATGACTGAGCACTCTCACTCTCTGCACATTGCCAAGTTGTGCATCTCTCTGTTAATTACCATTGACTACAAGAAACTTCTCTGATGAGGACTGAGTATGGCAGCATGCACAAGGCCTACAAAGGTTAAGCCAGATGGAGTCTCAGTACTGAGAGGGAGAATGGATATGGGCTTCCACTGCTAACCAAGAAGCTATCTGTAACTGTTACCTGCTGGTAAAGGAAAATAAGACATTCCCCAATGGAATCTCATTGGGTATATTCACCACATTTCGAGGCAGATCCCATGGCCAAGTTCAACGCAAAATGAATTTAATGGTGTTTTAAAATTTTGTCTTATTTTGTTTTGTTATGTTTTTTATTAATCATTGCTTCTTTAATTTTATTTCCATTTTTGTATTTTGTGGGGTAGCATATGTGTTTATTGATTTTTTTCTTTTTTTGGTTTAAAGAATGTGAGACAGAAAAAGAATATAAAGTATGGTGGGTAGGGCAGTGGGGAGATTCTGGGCACAATTGGAGAGGGGGAAACATGATAAAAATAAATGAATTTTCTTTCAATTAAAGAAAATAAGATGGAGGGTAATAGAGAAAGAAATGTAACTTTGGCCTCTGGCTTCCACATGTGCACACAAAGGGTGTACATACATAAGCACACTTGTATACAGCACACACAGAAAAACAAATATTCAATCTCTCTTATCCATTTCAAACTTCATCCCCAAATCACGGTTTGTACAAAAAGAAATGTATCTTTATTTGTAAAGGTGCAAGAAGGAATGTCAAGGCTGCAGGCTTAAGTGTTAATCAAGGAATTAGAGAATATGAAGTCATAGGGAGATGTTATCAGTACACATGGGCTTTAAAATATAAACAGTGGACTTATATTTTGGAGAGCAGGCCTGCAATAATTCTGAATTGTAAGAAAGAAATTTTTCTGGCTACCAGAGGAAAGACATGAATTTATGTGGTGCAAAGTGCTGACACCTGAGACTGTCTTTTTTTTCCTAGAGCATAGTGAAAGCCAGTACATTCTTTGACCTGGTTCTGATAACAAAGATGCCTTTGAAAGGAAGTGCCCTTGCACAGCCTCTTGGTACTTACAAAGCTTCTTTCCCAACTGCTCTACCTTTTAACAGTCCATTAACAGAGCAATTATTAGTATTATTGTTTACAGATAAGCCCACTGGGATGAGAAAGACTCCAGGACCAGGCATAGGTCACATGGTCAAAAAATGGCAGAGTCAGGTGGGTCCCCAATTTCCTTAAACTAAGTACACTCTCCCCCACCAACTCCAGAAAGGAGAATGGTCTGAAAATGGTGGTACATTTGAAGGGAGTATGAGAAAAATAAAGGGACTTTTTAAAACTGCTAGATAATTTCAAATTTGGTTTTCAACAGAAAAGGTAGCAGATAGTTAAGACAACTTTTCAGGCTTAGAAGAAAATAGGAAAAGGAACACAAAACCTTAGAGGAAAAACATTGACTTTGTTAAGTACCAATGTGTTATTTGTTGTTCATTTTGTGGTAACCTGAAAAGAGTTGGCTGAGAAATTTTCCAGGTGATATAGATGCTGCAATTCTGAAAAGGCAGGTGACAGAAAGGCAGGAAAAGTTCTTAAGAAATTTGCTGAGTGATCCTTACAAGATGCTGAAAGTATAAAATGATTGATTTATCAGAGTTTCTGCTGTAGTGTGTGTGTGTGTGTGTGTGTGTGTGTGTGTGTGTGTGTGTGTGTGTGTGTGTGTTGTGTGTGAGCTTGCGCACACACATGCAGAGCTGTTTCATTAGGAGCCCAGAAATTATAATTTTCCAATATTAAGGTGCCCTGATTTAAAATTCTTACTATAATTGAGTCTGTTCTTTAGCCAACTAAATGGAAATTCAGATGGACAAAATGGAAATGGTGCATTATGCTGTCTCTAGAATCTTAACTTACTGTATTGTGAATAATGAATAGATATAGATATTTCTTCCTTTAGTCACTAAAGAATCTGTTGGCCAAAAGTTTAAACCTTTCCTTAATGCTTTATTCCTCATTCTGATAAAGACATGGAAAAAGAAGGGTGGTAAGAATAGCTTAAGAGAAGAGAATATTTTACATGAAAAGATTTTTTTTCTGTATTTATCATGAGGCTAATTAAATAATGTATGAGATTGGGGGGGGATTCCTACAAATGACTTTTTTTGGCCTTTCAATGAAGTACTTTTTACTTAGTGATGTTTATGTGGACTATTCAGGAGCAATTTTAGATTTTATTTCTGTCAGTAATTTCATTATACATCACAAAAATGAGTTTACTTTGCTCAAAGAGTGATGGATGGTTTCAGCTTTGGAATTAACCAGAGTCAAAAGATAGGAGAGTTGGAGGGATTACATGGGACATTTTTGTTTTTACCTTTCCTTTGTCAGACTTAGAAAATGTACCTTCAGAAGACACCAAATGCAGTAAGCATCTACAATAAAATTTAGACATGAGGCAAAATTCATTCTTTGTTGCTGGAAGAAATTAGGAACTAGTAGAATGGTCACAAATCATATTAAGGTTATATTTTCATGTTCAGACAGAAATGTTACTTCATAAGTAACCAGAGATCATTACCAAACACTGCAGTTCTTAGTAAATTCATAGATATTCTCTTTAATGGAGAAAAAATAGCACATCAATTGCCAAGAGACTGGCCTCTAGCAATTCATTTTCCAATTGCTAATGGGACGAAACCCATAGATCACAAAGGACATGCTGTTAGGAAGGAGTTAGGTATATCATTCTGTATATTTAAAAATGAATATGAAAATATTATATGGAGAATTAATTTAAGCTAAGAAATAAGAGTTTATAAAATACTGCCAGACTAAAACAAATCTGAATGATAATTCTAACCTTTCCTCAAAGCAAAGAGCTTTTCTAGTTCAATGAAAAACTATAATAATAAAAGGGAGGAATGTAAACTACTAGGTTATCTTTTAGGATTTTGATACAGAAAACAACACACTGTGTATATTATTCTTTTTTGCATGCTTCCTTGCCATCCTGTTGGCATTGTCATCATAGCTCAACAAAGGCTCCACTTGGGAGGTTCAAACTGCAATTTCAAATTCCCATTTCTCCACTGACATAGCCTAGTTGTTTAGGTCCTGGTGCCATCGTTTCCCTTGAATCCAAGCATTACTTCCTAGAGTGAGGAAGGAAGGTGACTGATAAGGCTGAGGACGATCACACAATGTAGCAGACATGAGAAGCACCGAAAGTTACAAGCAAGGTCCCTCTCCAAACTGATATAAGCAGTGAACAGCTGTTAAGGGAGAAGATGCTCATCAGAGGAGCTGCCTGAATGCTAGATAGTAAACTCCATTGACGCAGCTTTCCTGTGCTATCGACCCAAGCTGCACTAGGCTTTTATGTGACACAGCTGCCATTGTGTCACCCATGCTTATCTCCCATCTGGAGTACTGTAAGTAACCCTGATAAACAAGCGAAAATTGGGTGGATCGTTTCTTTGGTCTGTTGTCAGTGCCCTATCTGGAGTGAATAATGTTTGTTTGTATCTCCCTAGGAAAAGCCACACAGCAGGGCTGATCTTCATGTCCTATGTGTGGCACTTTGGCATTATACATAAATCACTTGAGTTTTCAAATCTCCAGCCATGAAAAGTCACTTCTTTTTTTCTGTCCCTTGCATGTCATTCATAGAATGTAATTGCTAGAGAGCGCTTTTAGCGATGAGAAAACCCAGGAACAGAAAGATGATGTGCTATCTCTAAGGTCACATGGCCAGGAAAGAGCAGGGATAGAATTGCAAAGGAGGTTAACTGGCTGTGGTCTTAGCCTTTGCTTCATGCTCCTCTGCTTGAAGAAGGTGTTCTTGAATTATAGCCTCCATTTTTTCATTGGGAAACCCAGAACTGAGATTCCCATCCTTCCTTATTTCTGATCTCCCCTTAATTCAAATGACTCACTCAGTACTTTCATTCTGGCCTCATGGGTTCTTCTGAGACAGTGGTTCTCAATCTTCCTAATGCTGCAACCCTTTAATACAGTTCCTCATGCTATAGTGACCCCAACCATACAATTATTTTCATTGTTACTTCGTAACTGTAATTTTGCTACTGTTATGAATTGTAATGTAAATACCTTTGGTTTTCTGATGATCTTAGGCAACCCCCGTAAAAGGTTTGTTCGACCAAGATTGAGAACTTCTGTCATGTATTCAGTTCATTTGCATGGTTACCCTCTCTGTTGTGTCTTACCCTTTATGTTGTTCTCCTGTCTGTTTTTCTGTATTATCTGTTTCAGTGCAGTTTCTAAATTCTATGTTTCTGACTTCCACATTTGCATTCTCATAGCCCCCTACATTTCAAATCTGGTAAAAACCACACCCTAATTTTAAAAGAGGTAAGCTTATCCTCCATGGTTTTATACTAATGAATGCACACACTCTAATGCTTAGATTTTGTCTGTCTTAAATAATTCCATGTGTTTCCAACTTGATAACGCTACGTTTAGTCATGTCCTCATCTTTGCCCCAAGCCTTTTCATTCTACTGAGTTCCAACATGTATGAGGGCCCCTCCTTAACTCTCTTGCCTCTAGTGGTCCTGTTTCTACCTTTTCTCCCTATTCCACACCTCCCAGTCTTTGAAGTTCATTTTACTTAGAAACTCAACTATTTCTTACCACATTTCTTTGGGGAGAGACAAGATACGTACTTAGGAACCATGGAAGGAATTGCAGGGGATCATGTCCTGATCTAGGAAACAAGTATTAGTCCCTTAACAAAGGGATGCTCCTTGCTCAGGTATCTGCTCTCCCCCACACCCTCGCCCATTGCAACTGTTACAAAATGTTGTTCGGCAGGGAAGAAAGAGCTTATTTGAGAGTTACCAGGTCAGGACCAATGAGAGGAAGTCAGGAGCATGAAGAGCTCCTAGGAACCTATAAATAGTCACACCCAAAGGCCCCAGAGGAATTCCCACCTATGGGGCCCCACCCAACCCCTTAATGGGAACTGTTTGCTTGTTCTAATAAAGTTTGTCATTTTGTTCTTTTTTCCTCTCTATGACTGGTATTTCTCTGTTCCTGTCCATCTGTAAATTTGTGTTCAGTCCCTCGAGATATCTGCTTTTACTGGGCAAGGTCATAAAGTTCCCTTCTAGTCTCAGATCTGTAACTGTAACTTTGAATCTTGGGAAAGAAGTGATGATACCTTTTGTTGCTGACTTAGAAGAAGTAGGAAATCTTTAACAGAACTCTGACCTGATTTAATCTTTTCTCTAGTTGGCTAGAATAAGGGAATAAGGTCACATACCCATTCTTTATTGGATCACAGGTGACAAGATTAAGATATTTTGGTGAAAATACAAGTGGCTTGATTGTCAACCTAGAACACATGCAAAAGTCGATAACTTCATTAACACCAGTGTAAGTCTATTGTATCATGTTGATTAAATCTTGAAGTCATTCTTTGACCAACACTGTCACTTAAGTTAGTGAAAACTAATAACTTAGGTTTAGATGCATATTGTAGCAACTATATTTAGGAGGGTGGAGTGAAGCAATCTATGGCAGACTTAATCAATTTCTGCCAGGTGAAAATAAAATTCTCACACATTCTTCATTTTGTCTCAACTTCTAGTGTACTCAAGGTTACTTAAAGCTAAGGACAGTGACTCTTGTTTGGAGATGCAGTTCAACCAGGCCATGGCCATCAGAATCTCTTAAGGGTGAGCAAATATCCCACCACAGGGAATGGGCTCCACAAAGCAAATTCATGCACCCAGGATAAGTCCTGGTCCCACTGTCAGGGTTCCCCCAAACATATCAAGCCCCATAACTGTCAAGGACATGCAGAAGCTCTAGTGTGTTTACATGCAGGTTCCCCAGGTGTCAGTTCAGAGTCTATGAACTCCTACTAGCGCCGTACAGATGTCTCTGTTGTTTTCCCCATCATGATCTTGACCCTCCTTGCTGATACTTTCCCTCCCTCCTCCATTTCCTTAACTGAACTACAGGAGCTCAGCTCAGTGCTTAGCTGTGGGTCACTGCATCTGCTTCCACCGGTTTACTGGATGTAGGTTCTATGATGACAATTAGAGTAGTCACTAATCTGTCACTAATCTGATTATAGGGGAAGGCCAGTTCAAGCACCCTCTCCACTATTGCTAGCAGTTTTAGCTGGGGTTTCTCAGCCTTGATGCAGGGGGAGGGGCTTGATCACCCATACTTTGTTGACTTCCCAAGGGAAGCCTTATTTCCACTGAGGAATGGATGGGGGTGGTATGGGGAAGGAAGTGGGGAAGTGGAAGGAGGGGAGGGAGGGTTGGTAATGTAAAATGAAAAAAATTAAAAAAAAATCTCGACAGGTGGTGGTGGTGGTTGCAAACACCTTTAATCCCAGCACTCAGGTTTCTACACAGAGAAACCCTGTGTAGCTTTGTAGACAACAACAACAATATCTTGAGGGGCCCTCTTTACATTTTTCTTTAGTATTTTTCCCATCTATTTCTTAGTATGTCTCTGCTCTTTTCTCTGATTTTGCCAGTTTAAGGCACAATATATGTATGTTTTCTTAATATGGCACCTTTCTGTGTTTTTACTTGAAGTTCAGAAAATGGGCATCCAAAAACAATAGATGTCTCTAAGTGATAGAATCAATAACATCAAACAAATTCTTATGTGCCTAGTGTTGTGGCAAGTCATTCGGTGATTGCTATATCCACATAGATACAGACTAACCTACTCAATGACACCAATGCCAGGTTCTAATTGACAACACTCAGATTCAGAGAATGTAAAGAATTGCTGAAGGCACCCTATTGACCTTTGTGGTCAGAGACAGTTTTCTTTTTGCTAAATGATTAGTAGGTTACTCTGAACTAATGCTTTAAGCTTGTAGAAAGTAGAGTGTAGTATGTCCAAAGTCTCCTCAGGACTAAAAGATAAAGAAAATTCAGTAGGGCAGTGAGCAAAAGATCAGAATCCAACCATTAGTCATTGATGAACAGTGATGTCTTGGCAAAATAATTACCATCTTGAGGCCTTGCTTTTGGCATAATAGCTCTAGAACATCAGCAATTGGCAATGCATGGCCTTCAGGTTAAATGAGGTCTATTGCCTGTTGTTGGAACATAGCAAAGTCTACTTGCTGCTGTAGCCACTAACAGCACAATTGAACAGTATGGTAAGCCATTTGGCCATCAAAGCCTAAGGTGATGACTAGCTGATCTTTTACAAAAAATATTTGCCAACTCTATATTTTTGTCTTATTTATTTATTTATTTATTTATTTATTTATTTATTTTACATCCTGACTGAATTTTACCCTTTCTATCGCTTTCCATTCCTTGCCTCCATGTCCCTTCTGTCCCCCCTCAATCCACTGCGCATCTGGTTCTGTTCAGAAAGGGTCAGGCCTCCCCATGGGTATCAACAACATGGCATATCAACTTGAAGTAAGAATAAGCACCTCCCCTTGTAGTAAGTCTGGTGAACACAGTACAAGGAATAGGTTCTCAAGAGCAAGCCAAAGCATTAAGGACAGCCCCTGCTCCCATTGCTAGGAGTCCAAGCTACACAACTGTCACCTATATGTAGAGGGCCCAGGTCAGTCACATGCAGGCTCCTGAGTTGTTGGTTCAGATTCTATGACCACCTATGAGCCAGGTTAGTTGTGTCTGTGGAGTTTCTTGTGATGTCCTTGACTATTCTGGCTCCTACATTCCTTCTTCCCTCTTTTCAGAAGGGCTCCTTGAGCTTAGGGTAATGTTTGGCTATGGGTTTCTATATATGTCTCCATCAGTTGCTGGATGAAGGCTCTCTGATGACAATTGGCACAATCACCAATTTGACCACAGGAGAGGGTCAGTTCAGGCTACATATCCACTATTGTTAGGAGTCTTAGCTGGGATCATTCTTGTAGATTTGTACGAGTTTTTCCCTCGCATCAGGTTTCTACCTGACCCTAAAATGCTTCCTTTTCCAGCCATCTCTTTCAGTACTCTCCTCCTCCATCCACCCCCTATCCTGATTCCTCATGTTCACATTCCCACCCACCCCCAGTCCACCCTGGATATCTCTTCTATTTCCTTTTCCCAGAGATATCCATTCTTTTCCCCAATTGGGCCCTCCTTGTTACCTAGTCTCTCTGGGACTGTGGATTGTAGCCTGGTTATCCTTTACCTTACAGTTAATATCCAAATATGAGTGAGTACATACCATGTTTGTCTTTTTGGGTCTTGATTACCTCACTCAGGATGATTTTTTTCTAGTTCCATCCATATGCCTTCAAATTTCCTGATGTCATTGTTTTTAACAGCTGAGAAATACCCCAATGTATAAATGTACCACATTTTCATTTTCTTTTTTGATTGAGTGGCATCTAGATTGTTTCCAGGTTCTGGCTATTACAATGAACATAGTTGAGCAAATGTCCTTGGGATATGAGTGTGCATCCTTTGGGTGTATGCCCAGGAGCAGTATTTGCTTGGTCATGAGGTAGATTGATTCCCAATTTTCTGAGAAACTGCCATACTGATTTCCAAAGCAGCTGAATAAGTTTGCACTCCCTCCAGCAATGGAAGAGTGATTCCCTTGCTCCACATCCTCTCCAGCATGAGCTGTCATTTGTGTATTTGATCTTAGACATTTTGACAAGTGTAAGACGGAATCTCAGAGTTGTTTTGATTTGTATTTCCCTGATGGCTAAGGATGGTGCACATTTCATTAGGTGTTTCTCTGCCATTTGAGATTCTTCTATTCAGACGTCTCTGTTTAGGTCTGTACGCCATTTTTAAAAAGTAGATTGTTTGTTTTGATGTCTAGTGTGGATGGAGTTTCTGTCCCACCTGGTCCCACAAGCATTTACCCCCAAATAAACACATTGATGCTTATATTAATTATAAACTGTTTAGCTGATGGCTCAAGCTTTTCTCTTAATTATTAACCCATTTCTATTAATCTAAGTATTTCTTAGGCTCTAGCATGTTACTCTTTTAGTGATTACATGGCATCTCCCTAGCAGCTCTCTCTGCCTTCCCCTTCCCAGAATTCTCCTCATGTCCTAGCCTTGCCTATACTGCCTGCCTGGCTACTGACCAATCAGTGTTTTATTCATCAACCAATAAGAGAAACATATATACAGAAGGACGTTCCCTCATCATCTAGTTTCTTGAGTTCTTAAATATTTTGGAGATCAGCCCTCTGTTGGAAGATCTTTTCCCATTATATAGGCTGCCATTTTGTCCTTTTGACAATGTCCTTTGCCTTACAGAAGCTTTTCAGTTTCATGAAGTCCCATGTATTAATGACCACTCTTAGTGTCTGTGCTACTGGTTTTCTATTTAGGAAGTTGTGTCCTGTGCCAATGCATTCATGGTTATTTCCCACTTTCTCTTCTATCTTTTTTTTCTCTTTTTAAAAATTTAAATTAGAAACAAGCTTGTTTTACATTCCAATCCCAGTTCCCTCTCCATCCCCTCCTCCCCTGCCCCCCACCAACCCCCTATTTCATTCCCTTTCTGCTCCCCAGCGACGGTTAAGCCTTCCATGGGGAATCTTTAAAGACGGTCATTTGGAGCAGGGCCTAGACCCTCCCTCATGTGTCTAGGACGAGAGAGTATCCCTCTATGTGGAATGGGCTCCCAAAGACCATGTGGACACTAGGGATAAATAATGATCCACTGCCAGAGATCCCATAAATTGCCCAGGCCTCCTCACTGACACCCATGTTCAGAGGACCTGGGTCCGTCCTATGCTGGTTTCTCAGCTATCAGTCTGAGGTCCATGAGCTCCCCCCTGTTCAGGTCAGCTGTTTCTATGGGTTTCTCCAGCCTGGTCTTGACCCCTTTGCTCATCACTCTTCCCTCTCTGCAACTGGATTACAGGAGTTCAGCTCAGTGTTTAGCTGTGGGTGTCTGCTTCTGCTTCCATCAGCTACTGGATGAAGGCTCTAGGATGGTATATAAGGTAGTTATCAATCTCATTATCAGGGAAGGGCATTTAGGGTAGCCTCTCTCCACTATTGCTTAGATTGTTAGTTGGGGTCATCCTTGTAAATCTCTGCACATTTCCCTAGTGCCAGATTTCTCTTTAAACCTATAATGGCTACCTCTATTATGGTATCTTTTTTCTTGCTCTCCTCTATTCTTCCCCTGACTCAATCTATCAGGTTCCATATAACTGGATTTCTGTTTAAGCCTTTGATCTACTTGGACTTGAGTTTTGTGCAATAATAGACATGAAGCTATTTATAGTCTTCTACATGCTGATATCCAGTTAGACTAGCACCATTTGTTAAAGATGCTTTCTTTTTTTCATTGTATAATTTTGGCTTCTTTGTTAAAAAACAGTTATCTATAGGTATGTGGATTTATGTCTGGGTCTTCAGTTCAATTCAGATGATCTACCTGTCTGTTTTTATGCCAACACCATGCAGTTTTTATTACTATATCTCTGTAATAGAGCTTAAGATCAGGGTTGGTGATACCTCCAGCAGTTCTTTTATTGTACAGGATTGGTTTAGCTATTCTGGGTTATTTGTTTTTCCATATGAAGTTGAGTATTAGTCTTTCAAGGTCTGTAAAGAATTGTGTTGGAACAACTCTGAAATAACATTTTACTCCTGTCAGAATGGCTAAAATCAAAAACACCAATGACAGTTTATGCTGGAGAGGATGAGGAGAAAGGGGAACACTCTCCACTGCTGGTGGGAGTGCCAACTTGTACAGCCACCTTGGAAATCAGAATGGTGACTCCTCAAGAAAATGGGAATCAGTCTAACACAAGATCCAGCAATTCCACTCCTAGGCATATACCCAAAAGAAACACATTCATACAACAAGGTCATCTGTTCAACCATGTTCATAGCAGCACTATTTGTAATAGCCAGAAACTGGAAGCAGCCTAGATGCCCCTAAATGGATAGAGAAAATGTAATACATTTACACAATGGAGTACTACTCAGTGGAAAAAAAAACACAATGGAATCTTGAAATTTGCAGGAAAATGTATGGAACTAGAAGAAACCATACTGAGTGAGGTAACCCAAACACAAAAAGACAAACATGGTATGTACTCACTCATTTGTGGATTTTAGATATAAAGTAAAGGATTACCAGCCTACAATCCACACTGCCAGAGAAACTAGTAAACAAGGAGGACCCTAAAAGAGACAAACATTGTCCCCTGGAGAAGGGGAATTGGTCAAGATCCCCTGAGCAAATTGAGTGCATGGGCAGAGGGGGCAGGGAGCTATGAGAATGAGAAGGGAAGAAGAGGAAGGATGCAGAGGTCATGAGGGAGCAGAAAGTTTGAGTCAGGTGAAGAACAGAAGAAAGGGTATGTGATAGGTAGGGTTTTAGTTGGAGGTGGTGGTGGTAGGGGAGGAAGGGAGGGAGAAGGGAACTGGGATTATCATGTAAATCAATCTTGTTTCTAATTCAAACATAAAAAAGAATTGTGTTGGAATTTTGATGAGGACTGCATTGAATCTGTAGATTGCTTTTGGTAAGATGGCAACTTTTACTATGTTAATCCTACAGATCCATGAGCATGGGAGACCTTTCTATCTTCTGATATCTTCTCCAATTTCTTTCTTCAAATACTTGAAGTTCTTGTCATACAGTTATTTCACTTGCTTGGTTACCGTTACCCCAATATATTTTATATTGTTTGTGGCTACTGTGAAGGATGTGGTTTCCCTGATCTGTCTCAGCTCTTTTATAGTTTGTACTGATTTTTTTTAAGTTACTCTTGTATCCAGCCACTTCACTAAAAATGTTTATCAACTGTAGGGATTCCCTGGTAGAGTTTTTGGGATCTCTTATGCATACTATCATGTCATCTTCAAATATTGACTTGTTTTCCAATTTGTATCCACTTGATCACCAGTGGTGATGATGTTGAGATGGGAGGAGGCAGGCCACAGGACAGGAGAATCACTCACTGTTTGAGGCTGGTATGGTCTGTCCTTCAGTGGTGGAAGTGTGCTGGAGTTAGGCACAGGGCTAGAGACAGCTGGAATGGTGTAGGCCTGGGGAATGGTGGAGGAGGACATAATCCAGGGAAGGGAACATTTCCACTGGCAGTTGGGTCATTATCTATTCTGCATGTTGTGGCCTGGGCATTCTTGGCATGAGTCTTCTGGAGTCCGGGGGAGGGTCCAGTACAGTTTTGTCTTGGGTTGCAAGACAAAGACAGACTCAGGGAAAGCGTGCAGTTCTCCTGGTAGTCTGGTCACTCAACTTTTTTGGCTGGTGTGGTCTGGGCTTCAGTGGCAGAAGTCCACTTGGGGTTGGGGCTGGGAACTAGTTGGGACAGTGTAGGCCTGGGGAATGTTTGAGGGACAGATTGTCAACTCTTGTACTGGAGCCATTCTTCTCCAATGTCAGGTAACTTAGAATATGTAAAAATTGATGATTTCTGAGTTTCATACCCAGAAATCTAAGGCAGAGCCCGGGCACAATCTTTTTTTTTTTCTTTTTTAAGTAATTCAGATAATCTTATGTAGAGCCAGAAATTCTGAATGTGTTATTTTTTGAGACCAGGAAGTTGTATATGATCAGGAACAGTTTTTTTTCTTAAACTAGTTAGTAGCCAAATCACAGCTTGAACTCAGATCTACTCAATTCCCAAACTCAGGCCCATTGCCACTACTTACTATTCTATTTTATACACATCTATGATCCTCTGCTTCTTCATTTATAAAATAAGGACAATAGACCTGCACAAGAACAAACTAGTCCAAACCCCAGCATGACTCAGGAAGGGGCTCATGAAGTCCCACCCCTCTTGAGAAGCTATCAGCAATAGTAGATGAGGGCAAGTTGATTTTCTTTAAGGATGTAGCCCCTGAAAAACTACCCAAGCTTCAGCAGATGGTCCTACACAGATTGCTGCTGCCAGTATTAAGTGGATTCACATGGTTTTGAAAAATGATAGCGTATGAAGTTGAGAGGGAAAAGTAGAAGGGGAAAGAAATTGCAGGAGAAGGAATATGAGTGAATCAAAACACATTATATGCATTATGAAATACTCAAAAAATTTAAGCACCCCCCTATAAATACCAAAATAAGTGTAACAAAAATTGTCTCATCTGTTTCAATGAGTAAATAGACATGGGCTGTCCAAATTTACTTTAAAACCACCAAAAATAGCTGGGTGGTGGTGGCACACATCTTTAATCCCAGCATTAAGGAGTTGGAGGCAGGCAGATCTCTGTAAATTCAAAGCTAGTCTGATCTACAGAGTTCCAGGATTGAGTTCCAGGACAGCTAGCTAACTAGGGCTGTTACACAGAGAAAACCTGTCTCAGAAAGAAAAAAAAACATGAAGAATATATTAATAGATTTACCTGAAACTATAGAAAGAAAACTTGGATTATGTATCTGTTTTACAATTTTGTTTTGTTTTTCGAGACAGGGTTTCTCTGTATTGTTTTGGAGCCTGTCCTGGAACTCGCTCGGTAGATGAGGCTGGCCTCGAACTCACAGAGATCCACCTGTCTCTGCCTCCCTAGTGCTGGGATTAAAGGCATGTGCCACCAACGCCTGGCCTATTTTACAAATTTTATTCATTTCCTATTTCTAAATATTCATATAAAATTAATAGTATATATATTGAATTTTATGGTGTGTACAATGCTCTTATACAAATACCTTCATGTCCTTTGTCATCTTCATTTAGTGTACACTCTTGCTTATCTTGGGGTCGTGGTGGTGGTGGTGGTGGTGGTGGTGTGTGTGTGTGTGTGTGTGTGTGTGTGTGTGTGTGTGTGTGTGTGTGTGTGTGTGTGTGTGTGTGTGTGTGTTTGAGATATGGTCTCATGTATCCCAAGCTGGCTTTGAACTCACTATGTTACTGACTATGACCTTGACCCTCTGATCCTCCTTTCTACATCTTCTAAGTGCTTGTATTATAGATTTGTTTCACTAGCATGGCAGTCAAGCATTCTGAAGACTGAGCTACACACACAGAACCCCTCAGGGTCTTTTAAATCATTCTTCAACCCGTAGGCTTCCTGGCAGTGTGCCTCTGAATACATTCCAGTGACCATGGATATATTTCAGTTTGGTGGGGGAATGTTTTGCCATTTCTTTCTTTATTGAAGTGGTTTGGTTAGTCTACATTTTTCTAAGTGTGATTTCAAGAGTATCTGCTAGAGTGAAGGTCACTTTCTCAATTTCATACAATGAAGCTTATGAATATGGTATATCCAAAATATCACTATTGACATTGTTGCTATTTGCTTTTCTTTTTATTATTCTTATCATTGTTTCATTTTTTCTAGACATAAAGTTTTACTTCACTGTGCTATACTGAATTATTTTTTTAGCAGAGCAAACATAGATTTATTAAGGAAAGGCAGGAAATAACTCCCAAGAGTAGGAGGGCTTATAAGGGAGGGATACCTCTCTTCCTGATTTCTTAAATGTTGAATTTTTGTGAGTTTGTTTTGTTTTTCTTTAACAGCAACTATCATTTTATTGATACAAACTGTGATGCACACATTACATTACCAGTTGATAAAGTATGACACAAAAACCAAAAAAAAAAAAAAGCTGCCTTAGAAAAATGAACATTGGCTCTTTCACACTGTTCCTCTGCAAGGGCTTTTCTTCTTTCTCTCTCCTTCTTCCTCTCTCTCCCTTTCCCCTCTCCTTTTCTGTCCTCTTTCTGTTTCTGTCCCTGTGTCTCTTTACCTCTTTTCTCTTTCCTTCCCTTATTTTTCTTAACACCCCCTCAATAAGACTTTCAATATGAAAAAAATGAACATTGTTTATAGCATATGTGTATTCTTGCTTTGTGCTAGGACAGAATTGAGTAGTCGAGAATGAGACCATATGGTGCACAGAGTCTGACGCATTTACTCTCTAAGCTTTTACAGGAAGTTTGCTAAGTCCTGTGCTAAATGAATACATAGATTTGTATATTAAGCATATAGTGTGATAAGGGAATTAACTAGGATGAGTTTATACTTCTCTTTCATTTTGTAATTTTATATTAAAGTCAGTTTACATACAATAGCATTCATTATTAGTTTATTTGATATCCCATATGCAATGGACAGCTCTAGAAGGATATAAAGAGGGGGAAAGAATACATGTCTTTTCTGTGGGTTTCTATGTTAGTGTCATGATACCGACAAAGTAGCAAACAAAGACAGGAACCAAATCACTTCAGATGGCATGGTGGAAAAAGGAAGTTCAATTGTGTGATAAAAAGTAATGCATGGAATGGTCCTATTTTAATCAGGAGAGTACTGTTTTTAGTGAACATTTGCAGTACACCTGAACATATGAAAGAGAATTTGTGTGGAAATCAGCAGTTTTCTAGGTAGAATAAAGCAAGAGGTATGACCTTGAATAGAAAATAAGCTGGCATGTTCCCCAAACAGGGCCTGTTCAGGGGTCTAGATCAGTCCCTTGCTGGTCTTCCAGACAGCAGTCTGGAGTCATCATGGACATTTCTTATTTTTAATCAGTTGGTGGACTTTGTGAAATTATCTCATTATCATACATAAATTAAAATGTAAATTATTTTTTAATAAAAAGGAACTCTGCCTGTGACATATTTCTCCAATAATATCACTACTTGGACCTACATAATTAAGAGAAGAAATCAAGAGTGAGTGATGCATATGAACAATCCTTTCTTTTCTTGATTTATGTGGGGCTTGCCATATCTCTTCCTCAGCAGAAGCATAACTCTGAAGTACAGTTAGCTATTAGATTCCACATGCAAAACTGAAAAGAGAGGCTTCCTTCTCAGGGATTTATGGTTACAGGCTATACTAGAGAAATGAATGAGTAAACAGCACTGTCCAAACTGGAGTTTTCAATCAGATGCGCCTGACCCTGCACAGCAACACTATTCATTTCTGTAGTTGACATAAGAACATGGTAGCTTTTTACCTAAGGTTGTCCTCTTGATGCAAGATTTATTTATTATTTTGAGTCAGGAAGTGTGGTGTGCTCAGCATGGTAGCAATGTTGAAAGTTTATTTGCTAACTTGAATGAATGAATGAATGATTTTCTAAAAGTGGAGGATATGTATTTAGATAGTCATAATTTAGGATAGAGTTTTTTGAATCCTGTAAGAGAAATTTAAAAGCAAGCTACAGGGAAAGGGCAAATGAATAGATGCTTGTAAGTTAGAAGGGTTTAGCAAGTTGAAGTACTAGAAAATATCATGCTATCTTGGGAGAAAATCATGGACAAATATATTATTTGCACCCCACAGATAATATTTTGTTTGTAAGACCTACAAATCAATCCAAGCCATTAGGAAATCAGAATCTTTTCATGGAAATATATCACTTTTAACATGACTTTAGTAATTAGAGAATGAATAATTTTTCATAGTGTGAATTTTTCTTTTTAACCAGTAGATTCTTATTTTTGCATATCTCAACTGTCAATAACTTTATTAATCAACAATACAACTTTACTAATGATATAGACAAAATTTATCTTTTTCTCTTTAGTCATTCTTTAAAATTCACCTTTAAATTATCTAATGTCCTAAAGCCCATGGAGGAAAGAAAGGGATGTACAGACAAAATAACCAGTGGATAGAGAAATTGCTAGCTATAGAATATTAAGTACACTGTTTACCATTCACTGTGACCATACATCATATATATGTACATAATATATATATGTATATATACATATATATATATATATATATCCCCAGTCAATGAATTGTTACAGATATTATATTATATATGGGGAAATATTTTGGCAGTTATAAAGGACCATGCAGATACTGGATAGAGACTTTGGAAATATGACTACAATGGTTTGTTTCCTAATGTATAAGAGAAAAAGAAGCCTTGAACTAATGTAGTAATTTGGAGAAGGTCCAATGGATCTGAGTGTCATTTATGAAACAGTATATATCTAGTTCACTGAACAAAATGAGCAAAGTTTATAGAACAAGAGCACACTATGACTAAACTCATAATCTACATGATGAGACAGTGATATAGTATGTACAAATACATTATTTTTGTTGTAATATTTTCATTATTTAAAACAGTTTTCAAATTCAAATATATTTTGATTTTATTCTTCCCCTCCCCCACATACTTCCAGGTGCTCTCTCCCTCCCTACCCACCCCACCCAACTTTATTTCTTTCTAAAAAAAAGAGACAAAAACACAATATAACAGCAAACCCCAACAAAAACCAAGAAAACAAAATAAAACCTTATCCAAAACAAAAAGCAACAACAAAACCCACTAATTTTTAGGAACCAAATAAATGCACGTGCACACACACACACACACAAACTGAGGACTCTAGTTATATGCTGGCCTCTAATATATTGGAGTGGTTGATATACCCAGTGTCGCTCTATTGGAGAAAATTGATTTTCCCTCTTCCAGCAGGTATAAGAGTTCAGCTGTTAACCTTTACTGTAGTGGCTAACTTTTCATTCATTCATTCATTCATTCATTCATTCATTCATTCATTCACTCAATCACGCACTCATTATTTTTTAAATTATAACAAAATAAAATGTATTATTAAACAAAACTGTCACTTTGAAACTATGCAAAACAAGCCAACAAAAGGAATAGGGCCCAAGAGAAAGCACAAGAATCAGAGACCACTCATTTGCACACTCAGGAATCCCATAAAAACACTAAACTGGAAGCCATAATATAAATGCAGAGGACCTGGTCCAGACCCTTGAAGGCCTTATAATGCTGCCTATATCTCTGTAAGTTCATATGAAATTTGCTCATATTGACATAGAGGGCCTTGTTTTCTTTGTGTCCTCCATCCCCTCTTGCTCTTACAGTCTGTTGGCCTCCTATTCTGCAGGATTCCCTGAGCTCTGAGGGGAGAGATTTGATAGAGACATCCCATTTAGGGCTGAGTGTTCCAAGGTCTCCCAGTCTCTGCATAATGTTCATTTGTGGGTCTCTGTATTTGTTCGAATCTGCTGCAGAAAGAAACTTATCTGATGATGGCTGAACAAGGCACTGATCTTCGAGTATAGGAAAATACCCTTAGAAGTTGTTTTATCATACATCTTTTTCTTTTTTTAGTTCAGTATTAAGTGGTTTCACCATAGGGCCCTGGTCTCAGGTTCTTGATCATTCATGCAGTGTCAGGTATGGGTTCCATTTCATGGAGTGGGCCTTAAGTCAAATCAGTTATTGGCTGGTTACTCCCACAAGCTTTGTGCTACCATTGCACTAGTTTATCTTGCAGGCAGTATTCCATTATAAATAAAGGTTTTGTGGCTGGCTTGGTGTTAAAGTGTCTCTTTTGAGCATGTGCAAAGTATCTTCCTCTATCAAAGACACTGGTACATATAGGTGAAGGCTTTATGTAGGCACCTTCTTGACATCTCCATGTTCAATGAGTTATGTAGGTGTTGTCTTCAGCCCTGGGGTCTTGCGACAGTTTGTGGAGAGCAACCTATAAGTTTTGGCAATCACCTGTGTGTTTGGACATTTCTATGAGGCCCCTTTAGCCAACAACTCGATTAGATGTAACCCAGTGCTGGTATTGGAAGCTTCATTTAGTGATAAGATATGCCCATTTGGGACTCTGTCTTCCCCATTATTTGTCGATTTTGTTTAGATTGTCTTCATATATGTATATATTTTAGTAAGTTTCTACTGTATTAGCTTTTCATACTACCCCTCAAATACCATCTAACTTTAGCTGTCTTTCCCTGCATTCCCTCCAACAACTCCTCCCTCTTTCTTTCTCCCCTCCCCACCTGACTCTCCTATTCCAGACATTCCCCCCATCTAGCCATAGCTATATATTATTTTTCTCTTTCCTAATGGGATTAACATGTTCCCTCTGGTCCCTTACTCTACGCCTACCCTCTGTGGTTCTATAGATTGTAGCTTGGTTATCATTGCCTTCGTAGCTAACACCTACATATAAGCAAATATATACCTTATTCATCTTTCTGAATCAGGGATACCTAACTCAGGATAATCTTCTTCTAGTCCCATCAGTTTGCCTGAAGATTTCATTGTATTGTTTTTTTTAATGGCTGAGCAACAATCCATTATGTAAATTACATTTTCTTTATCTCTTCTTCTGTTGAGAGACATGTAGGTTGCTTCGAAATTCTGGCTATTATTAATAGAGCAACAGTGAACATGGTTAAGCAAGTGTCTCTGTGGTAGGATGAAGAATCCTTTGAGTATATGTCCAAGAGTAGTATAGCTAGATCTTGAGGCAGATCAATTCCTATCTTCCTGAGAAACTACCACACTGATTTTCATAGTGGCTGTACAGGTTTGCACTCCCATCATCAATGTATGAGTGTTCCTATTACTCCTCATCCTCGCCAGCATGAGCTTTCACTTGTTTTGTTGATCTTAGTCATTCTGACAGGTGTAAGGATGAAATGTCAAAGTACTTTGGATTTGCATTTTCCTGATGGCTACAGAGATTGCACATTTCTTTAAGTGTTTCTCAGCCATTTGAGTTTCCTTTTTTAATAATTCTCTGTTGAGATCTGTACCCCTTTTTAGTTGGGTTATTTATTTTCTTGATATCTAGGATT
The DNA here is from genome assembly GCF_003668045.3 of Cricetulus griseus. Lineage (NCBI taxonomy): Eukaryota > Metazoa > Chordata > Mammalia > Rodentia > Cricetidae > Cricetulus > Cricetulus griseus. The sequence goes on from NC_048604.1 coordinate 104,158,069, forward strand.
ATTTTAGTTCTTTATATATTTTGGTATTAGCCTAATATCAGATGTGTAGTTGGTAAAAACAACTTTTCCCATTCTGTACCCTGCTGGTTTGAATGACAGTGTTCTTTGGTGTGCAGAAGCTTCTCAGTTTCACCAGGTCCCATTTACTAGTTGTTGATCTTAGGGCTTGTGTAAACAGTGTTCTGTTTAGAAAGTCTTTTCGTGTGCCAATGAGTACAAGGCTGTTGCCTACTTTCTCTTCTATCAGGTTTAGTTTATATGGTTTTATTTTGAGATCTTTGTCTCTCTCTCTCTCTCTGTGTGTGTGTGTGTGTGTGTGTGTGTGTAAATGGGACTTCAGTGAATTTGCCAAAGCATTTATGGCTCCTTAGTGTTGATGCATCCCGAGAAGTAGCCACCATTTTTCAAATGCCTTTGAACAGTTGCACAAGATAAAAGTTGTGATTAAAGATGATTTTTGATGCTAAGTGTGTATCCTTTAGTTTGGGAATGGGATGCTAAGGATATTTTGAATCCATTTTGACCAGAGATTTTAAAGGTAAAAGAGATGATCATTCACTAATGCCTAATATAGGCAGCTTTCAGAGTAGCAAGTGCCATGCAACCAACCAGATGTTTTCTTTGGGTCGTATACCTATAGATTCCTATGATCATCTGTGAAAATGCTTAATGAAATTGTGAAAGGAGTAGAAAAACATGAAAATTCAATGCAGTGCCCCAATCTGACGACCACCAATTTACTGAAGCATTGCAGAATTTACACTGAGTGCACACATGTGCCAGGGTCTGAATTATAGCTAAGGGCAACACCAAGGGACAATATGATCCCTGCTCTCAGGATAATGGATCATGTGATGGGAAAAAAAGAGCAAAATATTTTTTATTTGCAGTTCATTAACACTAAATGATACCACTAAAAGTTCCATCTATTTTCTGCATTGCCTGTCATGTAGTTCATTATCCTAAAAAATCTTTTCTCCTCCTAGATGTGTACAATGTGACTATGCCAATGAAGAGTGCATTATTGGGGTGAAATTGGCCATCACCTTTACCAATCACTCTAATTAATTAAAAATCCTCCTGAGTGGCCACCTGTGTAACCAGGAAATCATACTAAAGATACCATAAATGGGTGATGTTATTAGTATTGAAAATGAATTTTATGGGTGGGTAGTGGTGGCACACAACTTTAATCCTAGCACTTGTGAGGCAGAGGCAGGATCTCGTTGAGTTTGAGGCCAGTCTCATCTACAGAGTGAGTACCAGGACATCCAGCACTGTTTTACAGAGAAACCCTGTCTCGAAAAACAAAAATAAAAAACAAAAAACTAAGAAAATGTATTTAATAACTATCATTATTAGTAGCTCCAAAAGTGAATTCCGTGACATATTCTTTCTAGTGGAAACTCAGAAGGAAAATAGGTTTTATAATTAAACACATTAAGAGAGAAATAAATAATACTTTCTCAATTAACATATTTGCAATGTATATTCACATGGAGAATTCTATTCATAAACATCTTAAAGAGATTTTGACTCCTCACACTTAATCCATGGAAGTCTTACCATAAGACTTCTTCATGAAGGCCAGTATGGAAGATGTGTTTGGGGGGAAATTCTATTTTATTGCACAAAATGGCATCTATAAAAGATGAGTTCAGCTTCAAGGAAACAAAACATAAGAGAAACAAATTCAGATAGAAAAGGGGGAACCGAGAGTGCTGAACTTCATTCTCACAGTAGCCCTCTTCCTGTAGTGTTGGCCCTTTCAGTGATTCCAGATATGGAACAAAGTCCTGCTCTTGGCTGCCTTGTTGCTCAAGGAATTTTTAAGAGACAAGGGTGAAGGATTCCAACTGCAAACATATATACATGTGGGTGTAAGAAACATAAACACAAAAGAGCACTTATGGGTAACAGAAGTGCCAGCTGGGATTTTAGAGCTGGGTGGTTTGTGTTTGCACAGTTTTTTTTTTTCAGTTGAAAGTAGTTCTTAGGGTACATAATCCATATGGTGTGTTTAAAATAGACCACATAGTCTGAAAATGGAGCTCCTGAGAAATTCACAGATAAAAATCTCAACTGTTATTTTCATATGTAAGAGCTGGAATCATCTTGTAAAGATAATTCAAGATGAAATATTTCCATTTCCATTTGAACACAGAATTATTTGGTTTTCACTGCAAAGAGCTCCAGCCAGAGTCTTCTAATAAAGTTGCATGCCTGACTCCAGGCATTTTTGAAGTATCTGTTACAATGTTTCAGTGTCTAGTTCACAAGAAAAGATATAAAGAGAAGATAGGAAAACACAATAAGGAAAGATCTGGAATCCAATGTTCTAATAATTAGTTGTACAGAGGGCCAAGTAGGGGTAAACCATAGAATTTAAGTATGGTAGGCACATGGTCACTAAACTATAAGATGGAAATCCAGTGTTACTTCCATTAATTTATTCCTGACAATTATTTAATCTGAACTAAATTCCCTTAACTAGATTAAATATATACTAAATAGATGAATAATATGGACTTTAAACTAAAAATATAATGTTATAGAGTTTTGTTAGGACATTTATTTTGCTAGCTTATTTTTGTTTCCAAATTTTCATCATTAGGGTTCATGGTTGCAATATTCTCAACAAAGTTATAACACAGAAATATGTTCTGGGGGTAAACATTAAAGTTAAATGTGATTATGTTTCAAAACAAGGAAATTGTATATGTGGTCAACAGCCATTAACATCTCCATCACTTTTGCTTGGAAAAAGGACCGAGCCAGATTCTTTAGGTTCACTCAAACATGGTATACATGAAATTTGTTCCATGTATTATTTGACCAAAATTATGTAAAGTAAAATTGGCAAGTTTGTGTTTGCCTAAATTTTACAAACCACTTCCTATGGTATTTATTGTGTTTTAGGATGGATGTTTTCATATTCTTGGGAGGAAAGCAAATTGTATGAAAAACAATATAGCTTTGAAAACTGTTATGACAAATGTTATTAACTACACAGTATTGTATATTAAATATTATGTTATACACCATTCTTTTTAAGTCTGTAGTGTAAACACTGTTCAGCTTACCTTAGAGAGCATTGTACTCTTTGCTTAATGGAAGGGCTTTGAGACAAAAGAATGGAAGTAAATAACTTGCTCAGGGCCTTAGGCCAAGTTTATATACCCATAATAAATTAACCAACACAACATTACATGGCAGTTTTGGAAAGACTGACTCCAAATAAGTCAAGCAAAGAAAGATTGGTCTGCTGGAAATATCCCAGACTGTGCTAACTGAATAACAGAGCTCTTGTCCAAGATTGGCTGCTAACCAGCTCTGTGGCCTTGGAAAAGTCTCATGTCCTCAGGGAGGCCCTCTTTCCTCATTTGTAACAGAAAGTGTTGAAGTAGATACTCATTAAAGTCCAAATATCCATGTCTATGGAGCTAATATTTTGTTTAGCCTCTTAAAGTGGAGACTGCAATACATGTGGGATTTCTAATTTGATATGGCCCCCACTGGCTACAGATTACACTCAAAGTTTTGCTTATATATGCAACACAAGGACAGAAAGAGACATTTTTGGAAGTAGTTCTCAGTATCATATCTAGAGTTTTATGCTTGCCAGGCAAGTATTCTACAAGGGAGCCAAAACTTAAATATACTCCCAGTCCTTGAGATTGGTGTATTTGGGAATAAAAGCTTTCCAAGTTATCTAACATCACCTTTAATTAGAGTACCCCACTACACACAAAAAGGGTTTGAATACATCAAGTTGAAAAATATTATTTAAAATAGACATCAACAACAAACCTTTTACAAACCATACTTAACAATCATACTTTGAGTTGGAATCAATAAGCACCACACATTAACTGTCCATACATCCAAGGTGCAATGCACTTTCCTTCGTGCTTTAAGATTTATATCTAGAGTATCTGTTTGATGTTAGAAGAATTTGGTTGCTACTAATTTTTTTGTCAGAATAGTTCTAGAAGTCAATTTATTGCTACCTGGATGTCATTTAAACGACATATTTAAATATATATGCAATATTTTCAGAAATAAGAAAACAAAGGTACACCTTCAATGTAAGCATTAAAACTTCTATAAAATTTAAAAATTTTTAATAGGAGTTATATTAGCATCTATGGACCCACTGATTAATAAATGTATTATTATTAAAAGTTTTTAAACCTATATGTGTTTGACATTAGGTACCAGGTAATTTAAGGTTTTGTTATTATACTGTCCTGTGTACTATAGGATAGTTGGCAACATTCCTGGTTTCTACTCACTAGATTCCAGTAGAACTACAAGCCTCATCTTGACATATAAAAATGTATCTTTGCAATACCAAATGTCCCAGGTAGGCAGAATTGCGCCCCCACAACCATTCAAAATCACTGTTTCATGAAAAGGTAAGTTTGCAATCATACTACATTATAATTTTTATTTTCTTGAATATAATGATGGTATAATCATACATTTGACAAGAGAAATAGTTTGTTGCTAATTGCTCATTGAATTGTGACTTAAACTTTTAGTGTTAGCATGTTTACTGTATTTGTGAATGTGGTGAGTAACATTAAGTTGTTACTTTTTAAAATATTTAGACAATATGGAATCACTTTGTAAAGATGGAGTAGAAGCTGGACAGAGAAGTTAGTTCATATATAAAAAACATGGGGGGATTACAATCAATATTAAACAAAGAACCTGCAAAAACTATAAATACAGAAAACAAGTACATTTAAAAATACATAAATCAAATTCAGTTCTTCCACATTTACTTTACCTGAAAAGAAAAGTTCTAATAACTGATAACTGATACTTTTGTCTAAGAAACCTTTTATGATATGATGCAAGATAAAGTTGTGAAAATATCTAAAAAAGATAAAAGTCTAGAAGAGGTCACGTTTTGGTATAGAGTGCATCTGATTTCTTTTTGTGTTTTTTTGTGTTATGTGAGAGAAAGATGGAGGGTGGGAGGGAGGGAGGGAGGTAAGGAGGGAGGGGGGCAGATTGAGATTCTTGGCAAAATCATAGAAGAAATTTGGGACCACTATGATCATCCAATTAGAGGCATTGTACTTTAGAACTGAGTGATGAAAGAACGTTGCAAGAATAGGTGACAGGATTTCCAATAGGTCAAATGTAAACATGAAACAAGTCCAGAAAGTATCCAAGTTTTTCAGTTGAAGAAGTTGGTTAAATGAAAGGAGATTCCATTAACTTCAATAGAGAAGAGTGGGAAGAAAAGCAATGGCAAGTGGGGGAGAACATAAAAAGTAATATTATAGTTTAAATGAGAAATGTCCTCCTAAGCTCATAAATTTGGACATTGACTTCTAGTGTTCATGGTGTTGTTTGGAGAAAGTATAGAATTTTAGCATATGAGACCTTGCTGAAGAAAGTGTGACACTGGGGGTAGGATTTGAGATTTTTATAGCCTTATTCCATCTCTAGTTTACTCTCCCAATTTCCTTCGTGTGATGGTTTGAATAGGGTCATATATTTAAATGCTTAGTCATTAGGGAGTGGTACTGTTTGAGAAGGATTAGGAGCTGTAACTTTGTTGGAGTAGGTGTGGCTTTATTGAAAGAAGTGTGTCACTGAGGGTGGACTTTCTGCTTTCAAATGCCCATGCCAGATCCAGTTAGTATTCTTCCTCACCACCATCACCCCCACTATCTCTCTGTCTGCAGATCAGAATGTACCTCTCAACTACTTCTCTACAATTATGCCTGTCTGCATGTCAACATGCTCCCTGTCATAATGATGGACTAATCCTCTGAAATTATAAGTGAGCCCCCAAATAAAGGCTTTCTCTTATAAGAGTTGCCTTGGTCTTGGTGTCTCTACACAACCATAGAGGAGTGACAATGACATTAAGTGTGGATAGGAGTGTATTCTCTCAGTTTAATGTTTCTGCTGTCATGCCTTTCCCACAATTATGTATATCTAGCCCTTGGAAATATAAGCTAAAATAAACTATTCTTGACGTTGTTTTTAGTAATTATGCTTTATCAAAACAGTAGAACAATAATTAATATAAGTACCATTTTGAAACTGAGCATGGTGTTGAGTGTCTGTAACTGCAAGTGAGATGAGAGGCTAATCTGTGTACAGGCATTCAAGATCTGCCTGAGCAATAGAGCAAGATCTCAACTTTTAAAATATATTCGTTATTTACTAATAAATACTGAGAAGGTAGGTAAATATAAGAGTATGGTTTTAGAACAGAAATCTAATGTAGACACATACATGTATATGTATGTATTATTACATTATGGCATATAATAAATTATATTATATAAAATATATTTTGTATATAACAATCTATATTTTATATAATAAATATAAGTAATAAAACATTAATATATAATACATAATGATCTTAAATATTTTGAAAAAAATCTACCAGAGTGGAGTTGGAAAGAAAACAGGAAGAGTATTTCAGGGAGATGATGAGCCCAAAAAGCAGCAATAAGAGGGATAGAAAAAAATTTGGATGGTATGACATCCTGGCAGCAAGGTATATGATGTGTTTTAGTGATGACAAGAAGAGCTTTGTAAAAATGTTTCTAATGAACTGCACATGACAAAAACAGACTAAAACATTAACATTGAATGTAGTAATATGTATGTGAATAGGCTCTTATTAGAACAGCTGCTGTTTATACTGACTGGAGCAACCTGAAAAAATCAAGACTGAAAACAGGGAGGACACTTACAAGAAGTCTTGTAAATTGATTTAGAAAGATACTAATGGATCTGGAGAAAGAGAGAATAAGGAGAAAAATAACTCCATGTTTTGAAGACAATTTCAAAGCTTTGAGTTATTCCTCTCCACATCCCATAATTAGTCTAATGTTGCTGACAGTGTTTAACATTGAAGACTGAATATTCTTTTGAATCAATCCATCACCTAGCCTACAATTATTTAAGGAAGCAAGACATTAAGTAAGCATAATTATAGAATTGCAAGATGATCAATTGACGTTTTTGTACTTAACATGTACACAGAACACAAATGAACATGCACTATATTTATTAACCCTGAGTAAAATTGGAAGAAACACATTATTTTAATTGTGCATCATGATGTGTTTTCTTGACAAAGTACCCTGTGTAGACAGGCTTGTTGATGTTCAGAAATTTTGCTGCCTATAAATACTAGCTGATAATGCATTAATATTTTTGTCATAGAATGAAGGTTTAGGTTGGTTTTTGCTAGCTTATTTCACAAGCCACCATGGAAGAACACAGAAATGAGATGATAGAAGAAGCCAGATTGAAGTGATGCACAAGTCTATTCTAAAGTTATAATATGGGACTTTAAAGAACTGAGTGTGCATGCATGTGTGCTTGGGTGGGGGTTAATGAAATTCAAACAGCTCTAAAATACAGAGAAAGAAAACTTGAGCCATAGAACACTGACAATTCTTTAGAAGAGTTCTGTTATAAATGACTAGAAACAAGCATGCAATAGCTAGAGGGAAGTTGTAGTAAGTATGCATTTTGAAAGTAGAAGAAATAGTAATATATTTCTAAAGCTGAGTTGTAAAATGTTAAACTACTGTCTTCCAATTTAAGCATTGTAGTAGATGAATTCATTAACATATCAATATACAACATCTTCACCTAATAGTACCATGCAAAGGAAACAAGGATCATCTTTGATTTCCCCCCTTCATGAGATAGATTAAAATCTTAGATATTTGTTTTCTAATGTATATACATGAGCACTCCCATGAAAATCTCCATTTGGCCAATTTGTGTTTTTCCATAAAAATTCCTCAAATTAGTCTGTTGCATGCTTTGGTTATATTAATGACAAGAAGAAAGGATAAATAATACGATGGTGACTGATAGGTCCTTTGAATAACTGGTTTTCTTTCTGAGCTTCAATAAAAGCACACTGTGTGGACATGTCACTGATGAGTGTGGAAGCCTAGCATTGAGGATGTCCTGAATCCACTTTCCTCCATCTAAAATAGGAAAAACATAGAGTGAGATGCGTGGGGAGTCAACCTGCCAAACATCTGCTTTTCATTTTTCAACAGCAGTGACCACCCAGGGGGCAGCAGCTTCTTCCAGGGGAAACTCAATTACACCAGCATGAGGTGCCTTAACTTCCTGGAGGAAAAATTATACCTTTGGTCAAGCAGAAAAAATTGCTTTGGAAATAGTTTCCCAAAGTGTTGTCGTAGCTTGAGTTCAGAACGCTTTAGAAACATTTTCTTTCTTTCCGTCCCTTTCCTTCCTTCCTTTTTTTTTTATAAAAAAATGTTATTTTAGAGGAACTAATTTAGTAGTTTCTTCTATTCTGTCACTGGCATACTTAAGAAGAGGAGGGGGAGGTCAAAGAAGGTTCATTTGGAATCAACATGGTCTGTCAAGCATTGATCACGTGTTTTCTCCCTAGTCTGCTGAAATAATTATCATTTGAGGCCAGAGTATATGAGTTTGGGTACATTCATGAGAGAATTCATGATTATATGCCATTCAGTCAGTACTTTCTTTGGTCATCATAAAGGAGAGGATTTTCAAGCCTGGCCTCCAGATGTGTTGACAACATCCTCAAATACTCCAAGAGAAACCATGATGGATTTAGACAGAGACTCAGCTGTTCTTGGTGCTTTAGGTGCCGTGTTTTATTCTAGCAAAGTTGTCCTGCCTTTCATCTTGAATACTTCTTAATGGCAAATCACACTCCCTTTACTATTATGCTAGTCATCTTTGAACTGTATCCCTTCCTCTTCTTTATGCAATACACTTTTCCAATTTCAGTCCACTTATATGTTATGAAATTTCCCTTTACTAGAACCAATGGTAAGACTTAAGTTTCTTTCTATGATTTTATATGAACTGATTTTCTGGAGTATTTCCTAAGCTTCCAGTATTGTTTCTTGTTAGACTCTGAGTACCCAGCAGGCAGGGCCCATGTATTCTGTTTGCATATTCATCAAATGATGAACCACCCATGCCCCACCTACACCACTGCATGAGGATAAACTTTATGGACCTGTCTGCTTTGTTCTCTATGGCAGTGAATGTGTATGGACTGAATGAGTGAACAAATGAATGCTTGAATAGGATGAACTGCAAAGTAATTCCCAGTCTAATAAATATTCTTTGTACCATCTTGGTGGAATTAAATTGTTAACTTTAGCTGAATGTTGCTTGGGTTTGAATCTCTAGTTATATACCTTGTTGAGCATTCATTCTTCCTTAGTTTTCTCACCTCTTGAACGAGTGAATGGTAAACCCTACCTCCCAGGGAGTGAGAAAATTAATGGTTATTATTACAAGGAAAGACCTATAAATTGTACATAGTTAAGCCATATGAGGATTAGTCATTTTTATGTGTCACCAGTCCATGTCAGAAAAGAAATAATCTATGCCCAAATCATATCCACTCTTACAATCTGACACTTTGGGGAAATGACCAATGCCTCTTGGAATGCTTTCTTCTTTAAATTTTGTATCACACAAACTATAATACAATGTCTTTCTTGAAGTCTACAGTATACGCAACGGGCATTAACCATGGGTTTAGACTGTACCAGATAAAAGATATATCATAATGTTTACATTGTTTTACAGTTAGCTGTTGTCTGTCCTTAGTCCCAGAGTTTATGTATGGACCTAAATGATTCCCAAGGAAGAATATATGTCTGTGTTTGACTCCAGGTTTTCAACACATTATATGGCTAAAACCCTTAAGGTAGCGTTTTTCTAGGAGTCACTAGAAACTTTAAAGAGACAAAAGCTGAAAGACAATATGGAAATTCCAAGGAGGTAAAAGAATGTGAAACCTACTCAAAATGTCATCAAATTCCAAGAGCAGTAAATTAAATAAAAGCAGAGGAAATCAAGAATGATGGTTTTGAAGCTGATATGGGTTGGTTCTAGAAGGAGGTGGCAAAGCAGTCCACACAGTAATAGACAACTTTTAGCAAACTTTACAACCTTCAAAATTCCTCCTAGACCCAGGAAGGGCCATGTTATCACGTATGACACATTATTATCATCAGCATACTCAGTACACAGATGAAATGCTAATATGTCCATAATTGACACATACAAAACACATCCTATTCTCTAGGTTCATATTCCAAGTATAACTTGATATCCAGAGCACCCAAAATAGTCTGATATTATTATTAGATACTTTTAATGCCTTTATCGTGTTTTGATTATTTAGAGCCCTGCGTTTTGTGATACTTTTGTAGTAATTAAGATGAAACAATGTTTGCTGTCATTGTTAAAGTTTCATATCAGCTGTTTTATATCGCTACAGCAAAACACTTGAGACAGGCTAACTTCATTAAAACCAGAAATATATTTTGTTTACAATTTTAGGAACTCAAAAACATGATGCCACTATAAACTCATGTCTGATGTTTAGGAAGGAACATTTGCTGGAAGCAGAGAACTCTTGGCGAATAAGAAGCTACAGAGAGATTCAGGGGTCAGGCTTAGGCTTTTATGCCAAGTTGCCATTATGAGAACTCTCTTGAAAAGTATTCCATTCTTAGGGCAGCACTCCCGAGAACCCAAGGACATCTCATTTAGCTATAGCTCCTGAACTTACCATAATTCCCACATTGTAGACCAAGTTCCTAATATAGGAACCTCACCTAATCTATATTCAGACCATGGGAATTTATTTATTGGAAAGGAGTAAATATCACAGATCAGTTAAGCTTGGGGCTAGATGATATTTGAATCTAACCTCTCTACTTGAGGACCTTGGGAAAGGTTATGAAACTCCAAGTTTTTATGCTTTTGTCTATAAAATATGGGTCATGGTTATTATTACTTTAGAGACTTGTGAGTTAGCACATGATTATGTCTTTCAATAATTTTATGACATTAAGTCAAGAAGAAGAATGAGCACTTACCTCTAGGGATGTACATGAGGCAATAAGTGGCTGCTGGCATATTGTGTTTTCATCATGCTTCAGAGATAACTCTAATGCTCTGTAATGTGCCTGGGAATCTCGTATTCTATTAAAATATAATGTGGCCAAAATAAACTAACTTCGACAGTCTCTGGTAGCTGGGAACTTGTCTTTTCCAAGCTTAGCTGAAAGGTTCACAAAGCTTAAATGCAAAAAGAAAATGAGATATGTATCTTTCATTTTCTTTCTGTGTTTCTAAATTTATTTTTATTATATTTTATTTATTGTGTGTACACAGGCACACAGTTGCACATGTACATGTACCATAGAGTATATATGGAAGTCAGAATACAGCTTGCAGGAGTTGGTTCTGTCCTTCTACCATATGGGTTCTTGGGATCAAGCTCAGATTTCCAGGCTCAATGGCAGTTACCTATCTACCATGAGGCATCCTCTCCACTCACCCTTTCTGAAACAGTGTCTCTACCCAGAAACTCACTATGTAGCATTGTCTGACCTCAAACTCATGTCAGTCATCCTGCCCCAGGGCTGGGATTATAGATGTTCTCATCCTTGGCTACCCTGTAGAATCTTTTCTGAGCTTTGAAATGCCCATACTTGAGCCTTACTTTCTACCAATTAAGTCATAAACTCAGAAATGAGACCCTTGGGCTCCCAAATATCTTAAGGGTTATAGTTGCTTTAAATATATAAAAAGTTTCAATAGTTGTGATATTTGTTTGGTTACTGAGATTGACCTATATACAAATAACTTGAAATTAAGGCTATAGGAAGTTCCTCAAACAGTTAAACACAGCAAAAACAACTGAACAGGTCTATTCCTAGATATGTTCTTAAGGTAAATGAAACATGTTGACTGTGGCATTTTTCATAAGCGCCAAGATGATAGAAGTAACCTAAATGACTATCACTTGATGAATGGATAAATGGGATGGGATATACTCATCATACAATGGAGTATTATTCAACCATATGCAGGAATGAAGTAGTGCTACAGCATGAATGAACTTTGAACATAATGCTAAGAGCACAAAAGATCAAATATTGTATAACTTAATTCATACACAATATACCCAAACAATTCCATAAAGTCAAAAAGTTTATTAGTAGTTGCCATCAATTTGGACCTAAAGGGATAGGGAGTAGCTGATAATTGGTATGGGGTTCTGACGAATGTGATGTATGTTCTGTAACTGGACAGTATCCATAGTCATACAACTTTGTGACTACATTAAAAACCACTGAACTGTGTGCTTCAGAAGGTTGAAATTTAAAGTATATGAATTATAGCTTGAAAAACACTAGGTCTAGCCCTTGCTTAACGTGTTACCTGGGCATGTGATTTATTAAAACTGGTGGATACTCAAATGTCTCTCTTTTATAAAATGGAAGAAAGACTCACAAGAGATCCTGGCCAGATGAAATTTCAGGTTGTGAAATCTCTATACAAAACCTGCTCTCAAAATAAGAGAATCTGTGGTCCCCCATAACTTGCTACCCCAGTCTCAGAGAAGGGCTTCCAAGAAGACACTAGTTTTTATGTATGCAAAGGAATAAGAAGTACTAAGGAGAAGGGGTGGAAACTGTTAAGTCACTTTTCCCTAATTGGGCTGGGATTTTTTTCTTCTGTGAGCTGCTTGTGGTCTCTGGAGAGTTGGATGTTCGGGGCTGAGTCTTTGGATCTCTCTCAAATTTACATGTTGTAGTCCTGACCTCCATGTTATGGTTATTTAGTGAGCTCTTGGGAGGTAATTAGCTAAGATGAGGTCATAGGGTGGGGTCCTCATGGCAGGACGAGTGCTTTGTTAAGAAGATATATATATCCCTCTCTTCTTTTTTTCCTTCCATCCATCCCTCCCTCCCTACTATGTGAGTCTGTAACACAAAGTTTTCCATCTGCAAGACATGAAGACAAACTTCACCAGAAACCAACTGGTCAGTCAGAACCTTGACATTGAATAAAGAATACTTATACATATAAACTTTCTAATATTTCTTTTATTTGCAGTGAACTTATGCATGTAACATGGCAGCAGCTGTGAGCAAGGCTGACTGATTAACTCATGACAGCCTTTTTTGAACTTGTGTCCTGATTCTGGAAATCCTGACCTTTGATTCTCTGTGTCAGAGTTTCCTGCTCTTGCTTTTGGCTTTGTGTCAGTGACTTCCTCCAAATCTGCCCTGTCTCTATGCAGACTATTCTGTTTTAATTTGTAGAGGAGAATTATATCAGCTTTTATCATTTCCTGGATGTCTCCATTTATTTTCCCCCAAATTTAACTGCATATCAATGGGTTTATGCCTCATTGGTGGAATATTGACCCAACAAGAAAAACCCTTGGGTATGATCCCTAGCAGCACAAAAATTAATTTTAAAAGCTACATATAAATAACTTCAGAAATGTGGGGAGGCTGAAAATACCATTTGTGGTAAGGCTTGACCTGATTGTCTACTGACTTTTCTGGATAAGGCAAGATAGAGAGACTAGAATCTGGAGACAAACCATCGCATTTGTTGTGCAGAGGAAGCTGTTGGTGGTTTAGATCCAGCTTTTTAAAAAAGAAATCTTGATATGTTATGAAAGCCATCTGCACATACCTGGCAAATTTGCTGTATTGTAGTACATAACTGACTGTAGATCCCCTGCACTCTGCTGTTCATTTCTGAGTTTTCACCAGACCTGCTTCCCAGAGTACTCTCTAACAATGCCTAAATGTGATGGGAGGATTCTCAGTCTGACTTATCTCTGAGACACATGGTATCCTTTTAATGGATTACTTTTACTTATCCTGGTGGTTTTTTGGTATAATTTTTCCTCCCTTTCTTTGGAAGTCAGAGTGCATTACAACTGAATGTACTCCAAGCCTTCTCCATTTCCAATTCTAGTTCTGTTTGTATAGATGTGTTCCCTTAGTTCTCACTCACTTCATTCTGTTTCTGAGAAAATCTGAACTAACACAGATGTAGGTAACATACAACCATGGTAGCTAGAGAAAACAGGAGTACAGATGGAGATACAGTGGAAAGTATTAAAATGGGAGAAGTGTTAGCAAAGGGTACAAGTGCCTGTGAAGCATTTAGCATTATTATCAGCAGGAAGGCAGGAGATTGGTTGAGGGTTGTTGGCTGGATGAAGAATACATAGTTCTTAGGAGACTGGGTAATTCTGGAGTACAGACTGCAGAAGAGATGATCAGGGAGGGTACCAGTTGAGGTAATCATACTGGGCACAGAGAAGAAATGTAGTTGTAAAACCTGGGGATGAGATCAGAACCAAAGTGGCAGCCCAAAGTTATGAAATGATGTTCTGGAGTTTAATCCAGATAGCCTTAAATCTTCCCTTGGGAGATCAAAGTTGAGTCAAGAAACTAGTCAACATTTGGTTATGGTGAAGGATTTTTGTATGAAACATGGTGATTCAGTCATGGGAGACAAGGGCTTTAATTTGAATTTTCGTGGTGACATGTATGTGGCCTGGAGAATGGGAAGATCAACTAAGACCATTTTTTTTTGGTACTGAACTAAAATGTGAAAGAACTGGAGACACTCTGAGAACTAAAATTGCTAAGTGGGATAAAATGCATTTTCCTAAAATATGTATTATTTGGGAATTTCATACATTGTACCCAATTACACTAACTTCTCATTCCTCCCAGGTTCACCCTCCCATCTTTGTGCCCCAACCACCTCAAAACCCACCAAGTCCAGTTTGTGTTGCCCATATACTCACTGGACCTTGGCAAAACTCCTAGTGGCCAGCCCCTTAAAAAAAGTGAATCCTTCCCCACCCTGCCACCCACCACCTGAAGCCATCAACTGTGACTAGCTACATTTCAGTGTCTTTATCACACTTTTAAAGTCTCTTGTCAATAGATTTCTGTCTGATTTGTTTCTTTTGGGGGGTTGCCACAGAAGCCTTTAATGTCTGTCATTCTCATTTCTGTGTCCACAGCCATCAATACCACCACAAAAGAAGCTTCCCTGCCCATAGCAACCTATTAAAGAGCTGAGGATACAGCTGAGTTGATAGAGTGCGTGTGCTTAGCTTAGATGAAACCTTGAGTTCAGTCCTTTTCACCACATAAACCAAGTGCATAAACCAGGTGTGATAGTGCACACTTGTAATCCTAACATAGGGAATGGAGGGTCAGGAATTCAAGGTCATCCTTGGCTACATAGTTAGTTCCTGGCCATCTTGGTCTACATGAAACCCATTTTAACAACCACAGGCAAAAAGATTAAACTGAGTTTAATAATAACTTAACAATTCCCTCCACTCTCATTGGAAGCTTTTCAGTGGGGATATGAAGATATTTTCTGAAATCTCACAAAAGTTACTTCCATAGGGTCAAGGCGATGGTTATTGTCATTGATGGGTTACTGTCTCAAACTGAATGTCATTATCACATTCTGTTTCAACATAAAGCTACCCATGGCATTATGACTAGATATGTGGGCTATGACAACTGCAAATATTACCAAATGTTATAACAAACCTATCATCTATTGTTGCCTTCTGAAAGATAAGCTTGATTTACTTCCATGTCTGAAACTTTTATTGGAACAGGATACTGTGTTTTCATTCTGCTGACTACACAAAAACTACATCTCTCTCAGAATGAGACCAAAATACCTATAAAGCTACTTTCAATTGTTTATATGTTTGGAATTAAAACATGATATCAGGGATCTTTAGCTGTAAATATTATTTGCTTAAATGTCTTTTTTCTGTCACATTACAATAGCAGGAAACCATCCCATATGTGTTCACCAATAACATAACCGAAACAATGAAAAAAAAGTCTCAAACTCTGCCTATCTTGGAAGTCCATATTGATTTCATTTATGGAAAGGATATAAAAAGAGGGGAAAGCCCCATGACCTTATCTTCCATTAATTTACCTTAAGATAGGTGACTACTTCATAGTTTCCTATCAATAGTTTTGGATACCTACCACATTCAAAGACAACATAACTGGGCTTCCACCACTTTGCGGGATGTGAAATACTCCAAGTACTTTGGAACAAAACATACTATTAGGGACAGTTGTCACCAAAGAAGTGCAAAAGTACAACACCCCATGTTTCACATAAAGATGTCATGTTTTCCAAGTATGACCCAGGAGTGGCTCTGACACGAGCCCTGATACAAATATATGGGGATTCAACAAAACCATGTCAGGAAATAATTGATAAATTGGTGCTTCACCATGGTTTAGTCTTAGTCTTTGTCTTCTCCATCCCCACTGTATCAGTTAACTGACCCAATTCCCATTCGTTTCTAATATTTCAAGTGAACCATCAATTCCTTTAGGAACCTTACCTGGCTCCTTTCCAAATGAGACTCCCTGTGTCTGTACTTCATTTCAGCCTGCATCTGTTGTGTCACCATACCTATTATGTTTTATCACGAGCCTTGACTTATATTTTTTTATCTCCTAATAAGTCTTAACTCATGAGGACAGAAACTTCATCAAAATAACTGACTGTCTTCTTGCACAGAGCCTGACATATGATCAGCACCCAATAAATACTTATTTGCATGAACAAATAACATGGAACAATTATATAGAAAGATTTTTCTTAAGGTGGTCATGAGTAGTTGAGCAATACAACGCTAGGAGATGCTGCTCACATCCAAGGCTTTGTAGATGCCTTTTCTTGTAACTGTATTATGTACAACTGACATAGTTTTACATGATAGCCTTTCTCCAGTCTGCTATGTGTTGCAACTAAATTTTCCTTTGCTGAGTTGGTTGAAATACAGACTTTAGTGTGTAATAAAAAACAGAAATAGCATTTTAGCCTGCATATTCATTGAAACTCAATAAAAATTCCTTAGAAAACTCCATATAACTTACCAATCTAACATTTGCTGGCCCTTCCCAAGGATTAATGTTTTGGAATCTGCAACAGGAGGAAATTGTCATTAGAGAAGGTTTTCTGATGATGGTGAACAAACAGAAATAAAAAAGAAATTCAAATAGTATTATCTTCCTTATCACAATCTTTAAAAATACATTTATATGCCTATAGATATATACCATTTATGCATGCACATACATGCACATACACATGCACATATAAATAAACACATACATGCATGTACACACACACACACTCTCTCTCTCTCTCTCTCACACACACACACACACACACAAAGGAAAGAGTGGTTCGGAGACAGAGAGCAAGGAAGGGAGAGAAAGAGAGAAAAGCTTGCAATAACCTGGATTAGATACACACACACACACACACACACACACACACACACACACACACACACACACACACGTGCACACATACATGCACACACATGCACAAGTTATAAAAACAAATAAATTAGAGAATTTAGTTCAGATTTTAATATTTAAGTGTTTTTAGGCTACAGTGTTATTGATGCCTACTATAAATTTAATGCCAATTTTTCTGACTTTTCCCAAACCAGGAAGAATGCATAGGATATGGGCACAAGTCAGTTAGTTATGTGCAAAGAGATGACCTAGGAGATAATATTGACAGTGTGTAATTAGGGAGCTATTCATAGCTTCAGACTTCTGATATATTGTTAACTAATAAATGAAGCATCTTGGGATATAATTTTTCCAGCAAATGTCAGCCTTATATTGTATTTCCAGGAATGATTTTTCTGTGTTTCAAAGTTGTTCTACCTATAAATACTATCTTTCT
This sequence comes from Cricetulus griseus, assembly GCF_003668045.3. Lineage (NCBI taxonomy): Eukaryota > Metazoa > Chordata > Mammalia > Rodentia > Cricetidae > Cricetulus > Cricetulus griseus. The sequence continues at coordinate 104,175,688 of NC_048604.1, forward strand.
CTTAATGGCTGCTAATTTTTATTAATAGACTAAAATGTTTAATAAATGACTCATGTATCTTCAGGGAATTCTCTATATTGTTGTCTAATTTGGCTTTTTGCCTTTGAATGATACTAATGTCTTTAGAGTTGGTTTCACAGTTAGTTCAATTGAGATATCAGTCACTCCGGAGTTTATGTTCCTACTTAATGCCTTATTCTTTTGGCACCTGAGTATTTTAAAAGAAGTAACAGCCAATGATTTGCTTTTGTGATATATTTTTTTATTTAGAGAATACTTTATTAGTTTTTGTAATCAAACCCACGTAGATAAGACCTTACATATTTAATACAGTGTGTTACACAATTTTTACTAATTCCTTGAGAATTTCATACAGTGTATTTTGATCATATTCACTACCACTGTTCCTAGATCTACCCCAAGTACCCACCTTTCCTGATTTCAGGTCCTCTTTATTTGAATAACCTACTCAGTCCCATTTGTGCTGCCCATATAATTCTCCCCCAGAAGTCATTACCTGTCCATGGATCCTTAAGTTGGGAAAAGACTAATGAGCCCTTTTTCCTTCCATGCTAGAATACAACCAGCAGTTTTATGAGTTATTGCTTAAGTGGCTCATGTTGCAACACACATTTTATTTGTTTTTAACCAGAGCTAGTTTATGGATCTATTCTGTCTTGATCTTCACACCAATGCTCAGTCACTTGTAATGCTCTCATTTCATAGCTAGCAGACACCTTACAAGTATATGTCTTTATGAAGGATATATAAGACTTATGCCACCTGTAAAGCCAAGAAATACACTTGCCTGGATATAGAGTTGGAATACCTATATTTTTATAAATTAAGACACTTTAATAGTTCTTTGGCAATTTTGTGCAATGTGTTTCGATCATAATTACCCCCTCCTCAAATCTTCCCAAATACATCCTTTTTTACTACCCATCCAAATTTATACACTCTCTTTTCTTTTTTCTTAATACCCATAAAGTCTGATTTGTTCTGCTCATATATACTTTCTGTATGGCCTTTCAATGAAGTGTGAACACCTTACCAGGGGTCTCACTCTTAAAGAAAACCAACGCTCCCTCTGCCAGAAGCTATCAATTTCAATTGGTTTTAGCTCCTTGGATAGTTGTGGGACTTTGTGACCATGCAACTATATCGAGATTAAAACTGGAAACATGCCCCCTTCGACGGCCTGACCACTACTGATGTGAGTGTACCCTCTGCTCTTGCCCTACTCCTGCCCCAAATCCCATTCACCCTGGATCTCTCTGGGCCTGTGCCTGCTTGGAGTGAACCCACCCAGCCAGGGAGGAGCTCCCTCAGTCTGGAAACACCTAACTCTTACTTCCCTCTTTGCCATACTGACCCCTACCGAGGCCCAACACCTACCAAGTGAGGAGACTACCAGGAGGAGCAAGAATATCCAGAGCTGCAGACATTGAAGTCTTGCCCCAGTCACACCACTGAGTGACAAGAGGAGATAGAGAGACCTCACCTGTACCCACTGGAAGAAGAGATGAGACGAAGACAGAATAAGAACACACTGAACATCAGAAAGACCAATATGATACCACCAGAATCTAGGGACTCTACATCAGCAAGATCTGAAAAATCCCAACACAGAGGATGAAGAAGAGATGGACCTTAAAATTATCTTAGGAAGATGATAGAGACCGTTAAAGAGGAAACAAGAAAATCCCTTAAAGAAATATCAGAAAAAACAAGCAAAAGAATACATGAAATGGAGGAAAAGACAAACCAAAAAATTCAAGAAATAAACAAATCTCTTAAAGAATCTTTTAAAAAGCCAAGAAAAAAAAAAAAAAACAACCAAACAAGCGAAGGAAGCACTCGAAACAGTTCAAGGCATGAAAGCTGAAACAGACACAATAAAGAAAACACAGAATGAGGGGATGATGGAAATAGAAAGGCTGGATAAGTGATCAGAACCTAAACATGTGAGTATAACCAATAGAAATCAAGAGATGGAAGAGAGAATCTCAGTTGTTGAAGAATCGCTAGAGGATATACAGTCATCGACCAAAGAAAATCTCAAGTTCAACAAATCCCTAACACAGAATATCTAGGAAATATGGGAAAAGGTTGAACCTAAGAATTATAGGTATAGAAGAAGGTGAAGAAATACAGCTCAAAGTTACAGAAAACATATTCAACAAAATCATAGAAGAAAACTTCCCCAACCTACAGAAGGATATACCTATGAAAATACAAAACACCAAATAGAGTGGACCAAAAAAAGAAGTCCCCTCGATGCTTAATAATCAAAACACCAAACCTACAGAATAAAGAGAAAATATTAAGAGCAGCAAAGGAAAAAGGCCAAGTAATATATAAAGGCAAACTTATCAGAATCACACAAGAATTCTCAATGGAAACTTTGAAAGCCAGAAGGGTCTGGATAGATATCCTACAAACACTAAGGGAGCATGGATGCCAACCCAGACAACTGTACCCAGCAAAACTTTCAATCACTATAGATGGAGAAAACAAGATATTCCATGACAAAACCAGACTTAAACAATACATATCCACAAATCCAGCACTACAGAAAGTTCTGGAAGGAAAACTCTAACCCAACGAAGAGAGCTACACTCACAAAAACACAGGCAATAGATAATTCAATTTTACCAAACACAAAAAGAAACAGGAGGGCAAAATCCACACACAATTACACCACCAAAAATGAGTCCAAAACAAACAAGAACCAACAATCAATGGACATAATTATCCCTCAATGTCAATGGTCTTAACCTGCCCATAAAAAGATACAGGCTAACAGAATGCATACGAAGACAGAATCCATCCTTCTGCTGTATACAAGAAACACAACTCAACTTCAAAGACAGGAGTTACCTCAGAGTAAAGGGTTGGGAAAAGATTTTCCAATCAAATGGGCCCAAGAAACAAGCTGGGGTAGCAACCCTAATTTCTAACAAATTAAACTTTAAACTAAAATCAATCAAAAGAGATAAATAAGGGCATGTCATACACATCACAGGAAAAGTCCATCAAGATGAAGTCTCAATCCTGAACATCTATGCCCCAAATACGAAGGCACCCACATTTGTAAAAGAAACATTACTAAAGCTCAAACCACACATAAAACCACACACACTTATAGTAGGAGACTTCAACACCCCACTTTCACCACTAGAAAGGACAACCAGACAGAAACTTAACAAAGAAACAAAGGATATAACAGAAGTTATGATCTAACTGGGTTTAACAGCTATCTATAGAACATTCTATCCAAACACAAAATAATATACCTTCTTCTCAATGCCACATGGCACCTTCTCAAAAATTGACCACATAGTTGGCAACAAAGCAAAGTTCCACAGATAAAAAAACCTAAAATAATCCCCTGTATCTTATAAGATCACCATGCTTCAAAGTTAGAATTCAACAGCAATACAAATTGCAGAAAACCTACAAACTCATGGAAATTGAATAACACCCAATTACACCATTCCTGGGTTGACAAAGAAATAAAACAGAAATTAAAGACTTCTATAATTTAATGAGAATGTAGATACAACATACCCAAACTTTTGGGACAGTCTGAAAGCAGTGCTAAGAGGAAAATTCATAGCACTAAGTGTGCAAATGAAGAAATTTGAGAAAAGTCACACTAGAGAATTGACAGAACAACTGAAAGCTTTAGAACAAAAAGAAGCAAACTCACCACTGAGGAGTAGACACCAAGAAATAATCAAACTGAGGGCTGAAATAAATAAAGTAGAAACTAGGAAAACATTACAAAGAATCAATGAAACAAAGAGTTGGTTCTTTGAGAAGACCAACAAGATAGACAAACCTCTATCCAAACTAACCGAAAGGCAGACAGAGAGCATGCTAATTATCAAAATCAGAACCAAAAAAGGGGCATATAACAATGGGCACTGAGGAAATCCAGAGAATCATCAGGTCATACTTTGAAAACCTGTACTACACAAAATTAAAAAATCTAAAGGAAATGGACAATTTTCTGGATAGTTTTCACTTACCAAAATTAAATCAAGAACAGATAAGCAGTTTAAATCAACCTATAACCACTAATGAAATAGAAGCAGTCATCAAAAGCCTTCCAAACAAAAAATCCCAGGGCCAAATGGCTTCACTGCAGAATTTTACCAGAAATTCAAACAAGAGATAATACCAGTACTCCTCAAATTATTCCACACAATAGAAACAGAAGGAGCATTGCTAAATTCTTTTTACGAGGCTACAATCACTTTGATACCCAAGCCACACAAACTTACAACTAAAAAAAAGAACTACATACCAATATCCCTCAGGAACATCGATGCAAAAATACTCAACAAAGTATTGGCGAATTGAATCCAAGAACACATCAGAAAAATCATCCACTATGACCAAGTAGGCTTTATCCCAGGGATGCAAGAATGGTTCAACCTATGAAAATCCATCAATATAATTCTCCATATAAACAAACTGAAAAAAGAAAAACCACATGGTCATCTCACTAGATGCTGAAAAAGCCTTTGACAAACTCCAATATCCCTTCATGATAAAGATTTTGGAGAGAACAGGAATAACAGGAACATATCTAAACTGATAAAAGCAATATACACCAAACCAATAGCCAACATCAAACTAAATGGAGGGAAACTCAAAGCAATTCCTCTAAAATCAGGAATAAGACAAGGCTGTCCACTCTCTTCATATCTCTTTAGTATCGTACTTGAAGTTCTAGCCAGAGTAATAAGAAAAGAAAAGGAGATCAAAGGGATACAAATTGGAAAGGAAGAAGTCAAACTTTTACTATTTGCAGATGATATGATAGTCTTCATAAGTAACCCTAAAAACTCTGCTATGGAACTCCTACAGCTGATAAACACCTTCAACAAGGTAGCAGGATACAAAATTAACTCAAAAAATCAATAGCCCTACTACATACAGATGATAAATCTAATGACAAAAAATCAGAGAAACCTCACCCTTCACAATATCCACAAGCAACATAAGAACTTAAAGTGCTGAAAATCCTTGGCCATCAGAGAAATGCAACTCAAAATAACTCTGAGATACCATCTGACTCTGACCAGAATGGTTCAAATAAAAAACACCAATGACAATCTATGTTGGAGAGGATGTGGAGAAAAAGGAACACTCTTCCATTGCTGGTGGGAGTGCAAACTTGTAAGACCAGTTTTGAAATCATTATGGAGGTTCCTCAGAAAAATGGGAATCAGTCTACCTCAAGATCCAGCAATTCCTCAGTTGGGCATATACTCAAATAATGCACATCCATACAACAAGGACATCTGTTCAATGATGTTCATAGAAGCATTGTTTGTAATAGCCAGAACCTGGAAGCAACCTAGATGCCCCTCAACTGAAGAATAGATAGAGAAAATGTGGTACATTTATACAATGGAGAACTACTTAGCAGAAAAAAAGCAATGGAATCTTGAAATTTGCAGGCAAATGGATGGAACCAGAAGAAACCATCCTGAGTGTGGTAACTCATTCATTTACAAAAGACAAACATGTTATGTACTCACTCATATATGAATTTTATGCATAGAGCAAAGGATTACAATCCACATCTCCAAAGGAACTAGGAAACAAAGCAGACTCTACAAGAAGAATGCATGGACCCTGGAGAAGGGGAAGGGAACAGGAACTCCTGAGCTGATTTGGAGCATGAGTGTAGGGTAGAGGGAGCTGGGAGAATGAGGGGGAAGAAGAGGAGGGGAGAGGAGGAAATGGAGGAGCAGAAATGTTGAGGCGGGATAAGAATAGAGGAGAGCAGGATGAGAGATACCATATCAGACCAAGCCATTATAGGTCCGAGTAGAGATGTGGCTCTAGGGAGATTTCCAGAGATCTACAAGGATGACACGAACTGACAATCTAGGCAATGGTGGAGAGGATAACCTAAATGCCCTCCCCCTATAATGAGACTGATGACTACTTTTTATGCCATCCTAGAGCCCTAATCCAGTGGCTGATGGAAGCAGAGGCAGATACCCACAGATATACATTGAACTGAACTCTGGAACCTAGTTGCAGAGAGGGAGGAATGAAAATCAACAGGGTCAGTACCAGGCTGGTGAAACCCACAGAAACAGCTGGCCAGAACAAGGGGGGAGCATATGGACGCCAGCATATGTCTGGGTGGCCAACACAGGACTGATCCAGAACTCTGAACATGGATGTCAAGTAGGAAGCCTCTGCACTCTAGGGGATCCCTGGTATTGAATTGGTAATTTCCCTGGTGTAAGAAGGGACTTTGAGAGCCCATCCCATGTGAAGGGATGCACTCTTGGCCTGGACACATGGGGGAGGGCCTAGGTGCAGCCCAGGATAATGTGGTGGAATTTGGGGAGCCCCCATCGAGCCCTACCCTGCCTTGGCAGTGGAGGGTAGATGGTGTGTGGGGTAGGTGGGTGGTTGAGGGGGAGAGTTGGGGGAAGGCGAGGAGAGGGAAAAGGGATTGACATGTGAAGCAAGCTTGTTCCTAATTTGAACTAATAAAAGAATTACAAAAAACCTGGAAAATGTGCCTTAATTTATACATATCTTAACATACCAATTTTTTCTCATTTCATATTTTCATTTTCTCTTGGCATTTTAGGATAAGACAAATAATACCCCCCAAAGAATACAGTCTATGTCTTTACTCTTTAGTCATTCATAGCCCATGGTGAGTGTCTTCCCTGAGTAGTAATGTAACCTAACCTTTTATTGAATATATGTTTGAGAAATGTGTAAATATAAAAAAAACAGGACATAATTATATTGAATTTCAGGGGATTGTAATTTATGAACAAGGAAAAATTATGTGCTCACTGACCACTGGCCTTTTGATTTCCCATATTCTATGAATTTAAATATCCTTGGAAATGTACAGAAAGTATGTTTGATCTTAAAGTAGCAAATCCAGTAATATTTTCTATAATGAAGAAGATGTTTGAAATTACTCTATTCAATATGGAAGCCACATGTGGCCATTTAGGAACTAAAATTTGGCTGGGCACTGAAATTTTAATTTTAATGTATTATCATTGATTCCAATTTCAGTATCCTCATGTAGCTAGCAGCTTCCTTATTGACAGAGTTTCTCCCAAGGATGAACAAATACCTTTGACATCTAGGTGATGGATCCTTTTATTAATCATTCTTTATTCCTCCCCTCCATTGTGGCTGGTATTCTAAACTGGTTTATTATTTAGTAATTTTGTTAACCTAGTTGACTGGTTCCTCTTGTTTTTTGTCTGTGTTGTTATTTTCCTTAATAAAAAAATGTATTTTCCTCTTGTGTTTCTGATCTGTCTACGGGGTCCTGTTGGTTAACCTCATGGACAAAATAGATGTCTTAAGTTATAAGATACCCCTTCTACTTTAATTTAAAGAAATTTTAGATTATACCACTTCCATGGAAGTTTCTGAGTCATTTCTAAATGGATCTCCACTGTCCTTATCTAACCACAGACTCTGATCTCAGGTCCCATGTGGATTGACCATACATGTTAAGTGTCACTTCCTCTCTCCTTGCCCAAACTTTGGGCTTAACACCTTTGCTAATTCAGCTCTCCTACAAAGTAAATAGTTGTATCAAGATAGGCACAGAAATCAATCTATCTGATTAAAAATCCAGCCATGCAGTTTAAAATGTCAGACTGTTAAAAAGTAAAACTAAATGAAGCGAGTAATCCTGTGATTTCCGAGCCAGGATTACCAGATGCACACACCTGGAGACCGTTTGTAGATGTTGACAATAGTGCTCATTTGTAATCCTATCCAGCTGAGTTCGTTTGTAATGGACTGTGTTGGATAGTCTTTAGTTTTGGATGGTTTGCTTGAATGGCATTAAGGAGAAAGGGGTCATAAGGGTCTTAATTTTCTGGCATGTTTAATTGATATACCTTCTCCCCAAAATGACTTAAGCACTTTGCAGGGTTTAGGAAATCATTTCAAATATTAGTATCATGATCCTTAAAATTGATCATAACCTGAATGGTTTGTAAAATACAGATGCTCAGTCCCCTCATCACAGTTTCTGAGTGGGGCTGTATGCTAGCAGATCATTTATATTTTCAACAAGCTCCCAGGGTAATCATACTGCTTCAAAGATTACATTTTGAGAAAAATTTCCATAAGTGATTTTTGGGTCATAATCATCAAAAATCCTAAAATTTTTGGGATAGTTTTAAGACCTTGTCATTTTCTTCTATAAATTTGAAGAAGTAGTCCAGTTAGTAAAGTGCCTTCCAAGCACTAGGGCATGAGTTCAATCCCCAGAAGACACATAAAAAAATCCAGGTGTGTTGGCAGGCACTATTGGGAAGTTAAGACAGGTGGGTCCATGGAGCCTGCTGGCCAGCCAACCGAGCCTACTTGGCAACTTTAAGGTGAAGAAGAAACCCTCTTTTTTAAAGACAACATAGGCCATGCCTGTGACAGTACATCTATGGTTGCTGATATCTGGCCTCCATGCACATATACACACATGTGCATAGGAGCACACCCAAACATACACAGGCACTTGCATATATCAGAACACGTGCATGAAATCTCTCTTATCTTGTGTATATCAGATATTTTATGTAAACACACATACAATTAATTCATTCAGCATTAAATTCCACTATATACCAGACAATATTCTAGATTCTAGAGATACAGACATGGACCTGACACACCACCTCATATGATATAGACAGGAAGTGTACTCAAAAGGGGAAGGAGTAGAGAAAATGCAATAACATGGATGTCTGAAGATAGTCTGCAGGAAGTAATGGATCTTTCCCATGGTGCAATGCATAATGTGAAGTAGAAAGGCCACACAATTAGGAGGATAACATGATTCAAGCCATATGAATGCTGGAAAGAAATTTAGTTTAATTCTTATAGCCTCAATCCAAACGCTTTGGACTATTCCATTCTTCATCATATTTTTGTTTAATTTTGGAAATATGAGCTGTCAGGGTGAGGGAGGGTAGAAGATACATATAAGTCAAATAAGGAAAACCACTATAAGTACCAGAATGCAACATTATTTCTTACTGCTCACATTCCTGATAGAATTTTATGAGGAAGGGCTAAACATTCCTAGTCTAATATAAATTTATTCTGCTCATTCTTATGTAGCATGTAATTCTTGTGGTTATAGACAGTTGCAAAGTCTCAGTTCATAAATCTGACTCTAGCCTAAGATATAAATGATAACTGTAGACAATTTCCCAAGCTTGAATCCTCCAGAATACTGGGGCATGAACTTGGATTTCTCCTTTACTTGAGTTTTCCAGTACTTCACTTGGGTCAATCAAGAGGGAGGCACTAGGGAAGAATGATAAAGGAAAGGATGTGGTTGTTCTTTGAAGGACTAGCTTTGCTTTCTCCATGCTGGAATGTGTCCTTTGTCATGGTGGTCTTTTTGATGGTCTCTTGATGCATCTTGAAATCTCAGACTTTGACCTCCTAGACAAGTGCTTATATTCTATTTGGTTACATGTGTCTCCCACTATCCTCTCATAGTGTCATTACACTAACTGAAATTGGCATAGCTTGGATGGATGGATATTTCATGCATCTACCTGCATGCCACAATTAAGTCTCAGTATCTTCTTGGTCAGCTATACTTGAATTTCTCTAATGCAACAGGATACATTTTAGGCCTTAAACAGTCATTGCCCTCAAGTATGACAAGGATGTTACTGCCCCAAAGGTGATCCTCTTTCCATCACTATTTTCTGTCTTCATTTCTTTATTTCTGGTTCCAATATTGCCTAAACATTATTACTCAACTCATTGTCTTAAGTTCTTTTGGAAGGAAATCCCAAAGCTAAACAGCCTAGCAATCTACATTATCTTTCACTTCTTATTACTGGGATCTTTTTGCCTCCTTGGGCAGCCAATTAGATGCAACCCCAAACCAAATCCCACTTACTGTTTCTCCAAGTTCCTATGTCTTGGGCAAAGGAAGTGATAACACTCAATTGTTCCACAAAACCCAGCAATGTCCTAATTAGTTACAATTGCTTAGCTTCTACAACCCACCCACACTATTTATTTTTAAATTAGGGTACCATTTTTTTCCTCAATCCCTGTAACAATGCCAAGGGTCTTATTCTTTTCATATATTAAACTGGAGAAGCTGGATACTGGAGGGACTCCTTGTACCTTAAAATGGAGGAGAGAGTATACTATGAGTACATCAGAATCCTGCTATCCACCATTCAGTCACTATAACTTTGCATGGTGTCCCTAGATCATATAGAAGGCCAACTTGTAGCATCCAAGAGCCATTGCCTCTATATATGCCATCCATACTTCTAGTGCTTTAAATTAAAAAGGCAAAACATTCTTCCATCATAAGACATTGGGGCATAGTCGCCAATGCACATAATATGGTACCTTAAAAATAGCAAAATAATGTTGTCATGGTTTTATTAAGGATACACAAACTATTTAGTCAACCAAGTAAGAACTGTAAACTACAAAATGAAAAGAACCATAGAGACAGTTGACCTGAGCTAGTGGGAGCTCACAGACTCTGGAGTGACAGCTGGGGATCATACATGGGACTCAATTAAATCCCCTGAATGTGGATGACAGTTATGTGTCTTGATCTGCTGCAGGGGCTAGCAGTGGAACAAGGATCCATCCCAGGGGATGAACTAGCTTTTCGGAGCCCATTCCCTATGGTGGGATACCTTGCTCAGCCTTGATACAGGGGGTGGGGTGGGGCTAGGTCATGCCTCAACTTTTGGTATATCAGACTTTTTTGATTCCCCAAGTGAGGCCTTTCTACCTCTGAGGAGTGCATGGGGGGTGGGATGGGGAGAGTTGGGGGAGGGAGAAAGGGAGAGAGAACTGGAGCTAGTATATAAAATGAAAAGAAAATAATTAAAAAAAGAAGAACCAAGGAAAATATTTTGGGAAATTAAAATAAATGATGACATTGCCCTTTCTCCCATTGTTTGTTTGTTTCTTTATTTTTGAAAAAAAAATGGTTGTATGAAACTTTCTTTTGGGAGGAAAGTTTGAGACAGCATTTCTCTGTGTAGCTTTGTAGACCAGGCTGGCCTCCAACTCACAGAGATCTGCCCGCCTCTACGTCACGAATGCTGGGATTAAAAACATGTGCCATCACTGCCTGAAACTTTATTTTAAAAATATGTTATTGTATGTGATGACTGTTTTCCCTACATGTATGTATGTACACTGCTTGTAGCCTGGTGCTGGTGGCAGTCAGAAGAGGGCATGAAATCCCATGGAACTGTAGTTATAGAGTTGTGAGATGCCATGTCAGTGCTGGGAATGAAACTATGATTCTTTGCAAGAGCAACAAGTGCTCTTAACCAGTGAGCCATCTTCCCAGCCCCTGTTTAAAAATTTCAAACCAATCTTATTAAAAGTGAGAGAAAAGTTGGTGAAATCATGGATATCATGAGAGAAAAGATATGAAAATAGAAAGTTAACCTGGAGTATCTAACATCACAGTGATAAACACTGAAGAAATAGAGAATAGAGAAACTAGCTAGAAAGATATTTTAAGGAAATAAATCAGTCACAGAACACTTTAAACATAAGTAGCTTAACAAAATTCATAGGTTTTCCTAATTTCCATAAAGCCCTTTTTCATATGACTAAGGGAGTCATTACCTTTCTAATCTATGATTTTTAAAACCATTCCTGCATCTTGGCATTCATGATTTTTTTCAGAAAGGGGAGGTAAGATAGAAGAGTAATTCCTTATTGCCCCACTGCATTAGACAAGAGTAACACATATTGTTTTTGCTGACCCATTTGTGAGAAGATACCATCTTGCTTAACTGGGTACAAGGAGTAGGGTCTGAGGGACTAGACTTTTCTCAGGAAGGAGTAAATAAATCTCAATGGGAGTTAAGCTTTCTCAGCCTCATGATTCAAGATCTCCAGAGAACATGATTCAAATAATAAAAAAAACCTACATCATGATGTGTGATTGTGAAATCACAGATCTTAGATGGTTAGAAAAAAAACTAACATCTTCCAGGGAGCAAAGTCAAGTCCAATATGAAATATGATGGATAAAGCCATTTTTAGCAACCCTGTATCTGGAAAGAGATGTAGCAGTGCCTACCAAACACTCTACAGGAAAAGAATTTCCAGCTAAACTCCTATATAAGGTGTCCTACTCACTGAGAGTAAGAGTGAAATAAAGGATTTTTTCTTTAATCTTTCTTATATTTTTCCTTAGAAAGTTTCTGGAACATAAGCCACACTATAATAAATCAAGAAATAAATAATGGTTTGAAATAATATATCAAACACAGAAGGAAGAATTCCCCAAATCAACAGTGAAGAAACATTTTGAAAAAGCTATGATCAGATATTCAAGAAAACCAACTTGCCTTAATAGAACATGAAGATGGAGGATATTAGAGAAGAAGTTTGAGAGAAGAAAGGGGTAACTGAAATATGAATTGGGAGACTTGATGGAATGGATTACTTTTTATATTGTCATACTATAAGATTTAGGAAGAATTAAAATAAAAATAAAGACAACCAAACAAAGGAAAATGAGCCAGTGATCAGCACTAGAGGAAAAAGGTCTTACAAGAAAATTAGTTTAGGCATAGCATACATTTAGTTTACATTAGCCCAAAAATAGTGGATGGCAATTAACTCAAGATTGTGCTTTACCTATACTTGAAAGATGAGTAGAGATGAAGAAGGATATAAGAAATCTACATAATTTTCCATATGTATATATGTATCTCAAATTGTCTAATAAATGCATGATGTTACCACAAAACTGGTTTTATTATGAAAATAGCTTAATCTGAGCCAATTTGAGGTTTTGCAGTTTGTTATGTTATATAAACTATTTCCTAAGATTTTTAAATTTTCCATTAAGATGATCTAGAAAGTTCACTTTGGAATAGAGTGTCTACTGTCAACATAACAGTGAGGAACTGAAAATACAGAAAAGAACTCATGATCAAGGAAATATGCCTGTGACTCATGAATATACAAGAAAAAAAATAAATGTAAGGATAATAAATATGGAAATAGTGATTGGATATATACCTCACTGGCGGAGTGCTTACTTAGAATATATGTATCCCCAGCATTACAAAAACTAATGGAAAAAATATAACTGTGACAAGAAATAACTTTTGTGAAAGAAATGCAAGTAAAATAGATAGTGATAAGAGAGGATGGAGAAGTTTCTAGAGAGTTAAAGAATTAAGTGTTTCCCATAGCCTAGAGAAAGATGTTGCTATAAAATAACCTTAATGTTATAAGGACTTCATTCACTGACTTTTTTTGCTTTATTAATAAACACTAATTATGCAGAATAACAGAGGTTAGAAACATTTAAGTTTTGTATATTGCTGACATGTGTGAGTATCTGCTAAAATACTATGAGTAACATTTTATGTCTTTAAAATGATAAGTTTTAAATGTTAAGAATCCTGCAAAAAATCAGGAAAATAAAACAAGAGTAAGAATACAGATAAATGGTAAAGAAGAAAAAATGTGGGCCTGGAGAGATGGCTCTGTGGTTAAGAGCACTGACTTCTCTTACACAGGACCTGGGTTAGCTTCTAAGCACCCATATTGTGGTTCACAACAATCTGTAACTGAAGTTTCAAGGGTCTGACACCCTCTTCTAGCCTTCTTGGTCATTGGATGTACACGGTATGCAGATGTATATGCAAGAAAATACCAACACACACAATGTGATAAAATAAAAATTAAAAGAGTCAAAGATGGTGGAAATAACTTTATTTTATAAGTAAAATAATGCCAACATTAATAAATTTGTTACATCTGTTGGATAAAAATAATAAAAGTTGTTTATATGCTACACAGAAGACTAGTGCCCAAAACAAAACAAAGAAAATAATTTAGAATGAAATGTTATAAAAAGATTGTCAGAGGAGAATCCATTTGCTAAAAGAGGTTTGTTAATGAATGAAAACAACTTGAAGGAAAATATATTAAAAGGGGAAATTGGCTAAAATAATGAATACGGAAAAGAGAATAATTTCCTAAAATCATTAAAGGGCTTGGGTATTAGAAGTGCTTGACTTGAAGATGATTGCACCAAGAGTTTCATGAATTTCTATAGATTTCAAGAATTTGCTAACAAGTTGCCATAATCTTGGACAGAATGAATATCACTGTCTATACTAAGTAAGAAACATGGCATTTAAAATAAGGCAGTGCAGTGGAAAACACACAAATGATGAAAAGCATGCTTTTGTATTTTCTTCAGTTCCCTGATTATAATAAAAAGAAGACTTTAAGATTCATAATAACAAGGCACTCAGAACTATTCATCCTTTATTTTCACATTATAGTGTCTACACAGAAATGTAAATGTCTTAAAATAGAAAATAAAGTTTTAGAGAATTCTGAATACAACACTATATTAGACTGTAGAGATACATTGAAAAGGCTTCTCATTAAGCATTTTTAATTATGTCTTTTATTTTTTCAGATTATAATTACAATATCCCTCTTTACCTTTTCTCCCTCCAAAATCTCCCATATAACCCTTCTTGCTATTTTTCCAATTCATGGACTCCTTTTTCACTAATTGTTACTGCCTGTTTAAGCAGTCCTGTTGGTGAGACTTTGTACATATTGCTTCTGACATTACTGAGACACAATCGCACAGCAAGCTCCCTGGTGTCAGTAAGCATTTTATACGAAAACATGTTTATCTTGTATAAAAATGAAAGGTTTTGATAAAGAGATAATGAGTTGCCTTGGAGATTTAGGATATAAAACATCATACTTTCAATGATATATTATGGAGAATACATGGCAGCAAATAAATTTCATGAGTATGCATATCAATATTCTTAATATCTTTAAAAGAATGCTGATCACATCCTTATGTCAATGCTCACATCCTCAGTCTACTACTGGGTATGTCTGGAAAAGGAGTAAGGAGATTCATTTTCAGTTGGACTATATGCCAAAAAAGTTTTTTTTCAGCTTGTAATTATCATATGCAAAGACTAATTAATTGTTTGCCTTTACATGTGAATTCTGCACAAGTCTGATTGTTTTGAAAAATGTCTGTCAGTGTTAACAGAGCCTTACTTGGAGATATTATCTCTCTAAATGCTACAATGACAGTAAGATAATTAAGGAAACTGAGTCAGTGCCACTGATTGGAGTGTTAATTCTAATAATTACAAAGCATGTTGGTAATTATTGGAATCATGTTAATATGTGGGCCAAAGACAGTTTCAGTGAAGTTCAATGAACACCATCAGAATGGAATATGTAACACGTATTAAAGGAGAATAAAGAACTATTGCAATTGGGTTGCTAAGATCAGAAACATTTCTTCTCTTTTCCAAAACTGCAAATTATTACTTTTATAATTAAATGATTTTATAAATCCAATATAATTGTATTGTAAAATAAAGATGATTCAAATCACAAAGAAAAATGACATCAGCTTTCCAAAGATGAAAAAGTATTCAAGAAATGATGGGGGGACAAAAGAATTGGGAAAGATCATCCTTGGCCAGAGAAGTTTCTTTTTGCAATGAGCTACAGTTAATGCAGACTCATAACTGAAAAAAGTACTGAGAATAACTGAGTGCAAGTTATCAGTCCTAAATAGGACATCAATTTTAACCTCCCTTCCAAGGTTCAAAGAGCATCATGAAAGAGTGGACAGAAGGAATTTAAGAGCTACAAGGAGGGCAGGAATTCTATGAAACACTGTCTACTGGACATGACATGTGGTCATTACATTCATGAACTCATAAGACCTGTACAAAATCAATTCAGTCAGTATCCTTCAATGGACAGGGAATATGCTCATGGGGCCAGACCTCTCTCTGAGTGATATTAGCAGTTGATGTTGCTTGGGAAAGGGAAATCATTTTAGCAGGGCAGTGGGGTGATGTGGCCACTGATCCATTCTCCAGTTTGTGGCCCTATACGCACATACATACGGAAAATGCTACTTGTATAATAAAAATAAAAGAAGACATGAAGTGGGGAGGGATATTATGGTTTGAGGGTACCAGGGGAGCTGGAGCTGGGTGGGGGTGGGGTGGTGGGTAGATATAATCAAAATATACTGCATACATGTAAAAATAAATATAATATATAGTGTTTAAAAGAAAACAAATTACGAACCAATGTAAGAAAGAAATGGAGAGAGACAGACATGCAGAGGAGAGAGAGAGAGAGAGAGAGAGAGAGAGAGAGAGAGAGAGAGGAGAGAATGCACACAACATTAAAAGGGATATTTGTTGACAATGGCACGTTTGATAGTAAAAGGGGGATGGGGCTTAAGCCAAGGAACAAATCAAATACTAATGCCCAGAAGAAAAGCAACACTTGAGAGTTAAGTACTTCAGATTTTTATTAGCTCTTAGTAAATAAAGTAAGATTAAAGGAAAGCAACGGAGACAGCCAAGAGATCTTCACTCTTCACCCTGCTCTTAGTCTTGGCGGTGAACACGAAAGAACTAAATGAAGACCATATGTTCTATTATTTTACCTGGCCAACAGGCTGTAGGTTTTTGAAGAAAAAGGAAATAAAGAGCACTTTCCAGAGCATTCAGGTGCACAGTTCATTTGGGGGAGTTGATTTTTGCTTTCACTGGAAGTGGCCACTTACTACAAGCAAGAGCAGTCAGCACAAGACAGAATCATGCTCAGGTTGGTTTCTCATGGGCCTTAAGAATTTTCCTCATGACTGCCTCTACCACTGACTTGGCCCTTTTCCCTCTTTAAAGCATACTGTGCATATCTACCATTTACTCAACAAAACCTCCATTCTTCCTCAGACAAGTATTCCATATAGAAAAGGAAACTGAGGCAGAGCAGTAAACATGTTTCTCAAATTTGAAATAAGAAGGGAATCAGAATGGGATTTTTTTATGTTACATCTCTGATGAAGGGTTGGGCTTAATAACTAATTCTTTGAAAGTGCTGTTGCTGTTTGTAAAACTTAGGTGAAATACAAGAAAAAGTGCCCAGTCAAAAATGTGATGTCAGCCCTGCAAATTTACCAGGTAATACCTTCTCCTGATTTCAAAGATATCGGTAGGAAGCATTATAATAATGGAGGAACTGACACCTGTCCTATTTACTGCATAGAGCTCCATGAAATGAAGCTTCTATATGTTACTAGACTTGTGTATAGCTTTCTATATGTTTTCTTTATTAGCAGAAATCCAAAGCAGATCATACATTTCAACTTCAAAACCTAACAGCATCAGTTTTTTCATTTATCATGAAGTTCACCCAGAGTCCAGAGGAGAAGCAGCACAGCATCAACCTTCAGTTAAGAGTCACTTTTAACATTCTTCTTCTTGGTGACATCAAAGTCAAATTCTTGGCTCAAACTTCATCAAGAAGAAATTAGTCAAGTTACCCATGGTTCCACCACCAGTTTCTGTCCTCATTATCAAGGTAATTTCTCAATTATGTTGTTAAAATAAGCTGAAGATCTTAGATTCTGGGCAACTAGAAGTTGAAAATGTACAGAGTAATTGTGATGTCAACATTTTTGATATCTAGGCAGTTTCCCTTGAGAATCTTGGCTCCCAAAATTCTTGTGGCTAAAATACTTAAATTATGGCACAATTTTGCCTATTTTCTCTCTATTTCTTGCCTTTCCTGCAGGAATATTTGAATGATCTTCACAATGTCTATGAAATACATTGATACAACCCCTAATAACTAACTATGAGGCACTTCCTACTTCCAGTAGAATGAAAACCCCCTGATAGATCATTTCCACTAAATATTTTTATAAAGATCAGTATTATTTTAAGTCTGAACTAATGTCTATAACTATAAGGGCATTTAAATGAGCCTCTTGTTCATTACCAAAAAAAATCAGAATAGTGTTAGTAAAAATTCTTCTAAAACTGCCAACTTTTCTTGTTTCAATAACAAAACTTTCTTACTTTCAATAGACAATTATGGGATTGCCACAAGCAAAAGAGTTCTGATATAAATGGAATTCATATTTGTCATGCCTTCATGGATTTCCATGAAATCATTGGTAATCATCACAGTAAACCAGAAAAATTAATTTTGACAGTTCTGGTCATACCCCCCCACACACACACACAATGCCAATACAGCTTGCCTGGCAGTTATTATAGCATTTCAAAGGATATCTTTGTTGAGTAAAACAGCTATAACCATAGCAATCAACACTACTATATTATAAATTGATCATTGTTCTTTTTTTATACCAGAAACCATGAACCTCATGGTCCATGAAAATATTCATTAAAGTACATAAGTTCTCTGATCCTATTTAGGGATCAGAGTTTCTATTGCTTTGAAGAGACACAATGACCATGACAACTCTTATAAAGGAAAACATTTAATTGGGACTGTCTTACAGATTCAGAGGTCTAGTCCATTTCATCATGGCAGCAATCGTGCCAGCACACAAGCAGACATGGTGCTGGAGAAAGAGCTGAGAGTTCTTCATCTGGATTGGCACACAGCAGGAAGAGAGAAAGAATGAGATACTGGGCTTGTCTTGAGCATCTGGAACCTCAAAGCCTACCCCCAGTGGCACACTTCCTCCAACAATACCCCATCCACTCCAATAAGACCATATCTCCTAATAGTGCCACTCCCTATGAGACTATGGGGGTGCATTTTCATTCATACCACACATCTCCCCTGAATGTCTTAAAATGTATGTGTTTTGTGTTGTTGATCATCTAAAAGTTGTATAACATATTCCTGATCACAAGGATAATAATAAATCCAAGAACTCTTATTTCAAAGCTCTGAAGCTTTGGAGAAGTTGCTTGGGGTTACTGTTTGGATTCTCGGTGTCATTAATAAAAGAAATTAGAAGCATAATTGAAATGAAGTTCCAGGACCATTTTTAGCAGAGCTTGAGAGAAAACCAACAAGACAGGCAAACTGTACATCTCTGCAACTGCTAGATAGGGGGGAATAGGGAAGAAGAAAAAAGAAAATTGTGCCTTTTGAGTTAGGGGCCAAGAAAACTGATAGATTCAGCAGTGGAGATGAACAAGCAGCTGCATGGCAGTAGGAAGAGGGCATCAGAGAGTGAGTGGGGAAAGCCCAATTGTCAAGGAACTTATGTCCAGTATCCAAAAGAAAGAAAAAAGATAAAAAGATGAGAAAGGAAAAATTACACTTTGAAATTTTTATTTGGTTTTTAGTTAGAACTCATTTAGGGAATAATTATTCCTACCATCCTTTAGCATGTCTTCTGTTGAATCAGTTTTTTAGTGGGGTGGTCTCCTGGCTATGTAATTGACAAGTTGCCTGGGAAGATCAGTAGTGCTAGCCCTGGTGTTTTGATTGTGGGTGACCGAGATTTAAGGACCTGAGAGCAGGAGAACTGTCTCTGCTTCTTGCTGCACTCTGCATTGGGTGACCTAGCTGAGGCAGTGCTGGAGAGTTTCTCTGGATAAAGGTGATGAGGGAAACCTGACAATCTGACCAACCCAGCTACCACCTAGGCCCATATGAGTTGGGCCACCCTAATATCCCCCTCATCTATGAAATGTTAGAGCAGGTGAAGGGTACAAACCTACAGATCCAAAACAGAAGGATCTTCAGGACATAGGACAACATATTCAAGAGGATCCCCAGTGAGAGCCCATTATCAGTGGCATAGCTGAAGCCAGAGGCCTTGAGCCAGACCAGTGACAAATGGCAACGAACACTTGCAAGTAAAGAAGAATGGACTAAATGGTAAAGTGTGGTACTCAACTCAACAGGCCACACCTCAACTTCCATAATATGATTCTTCTCTCTTTGTTTTGTTTCTTTGTTTTGTTTTTTCTTTTAAGTTTGGTTTTGTTTTGAGAGTGACAAGGGCAGAGGGCAAATTCGAGGGAAAAGGGAAATAAGTGGGATCTGAATGCATGATGTGCAATCCACAAAGAATCAATAAAAGTTAAAAAATGATCATATGCTCATACAGTAAATGAATATGATAAACGATACATATAGTCCTTATTCTGAGCCATAAACTTAGCCTCAACAAATGAAACAATTAAAAATATACACAAAATAACAGTAACTCAAATATGATATTATGTGAACATCATCATAAATAGTATACACCAGGACCAAATGGAATTTGTCTCAAGGAAGCAAGGAAGATTCAACATATTCATATCAGTAAAGGAAATACAGCACATTATCAGAATAAAGTATAAAACCATAAAAACATCTCAATATATGAAGAAAAGCATTAAAAACAAATCATTCTTTCATCGTAAAACTCAGCAAACTGCGTATAGAAATGGTGTACATTTAAATAGTAGAAGCTCTGTATGGCCATCCCACCTTTTATCTAAAACACAATGGTGGGTAACTGAAAACTTTTCTTCTGAGGATAGAAACAAAACCTACTGTCAACATCTCTTCAACATATTACTGAAAATTGTAGACAGAACAATTTAGAGATAGAGAATGAAAATATCCAGATTATAAAGGAAGAAATAAACAGTCTGTTTACAGATGAAATTATTTTATATAAATTATTTAAAGATTCTAACCCCCAAATTGTTGACATAAACAATTACATAAAAGTTACTGAGTATAGAAGCAACATCCATATAGCCATTGCACTTCTATACATAACAAACTATCCGAAAGTAGAATAAAACAGATCCACAGATGTTGTTCAGTAGTATACTGTTTGGTTAGCATATGCAAAGCCCAGGGTTTGAGTACCAGCACTATAAGAGAAAATGAAAATTTAAAAATCCAACTTATACTACCATAAAAATAATAAAATATTTAGAAATAAACTGTGCTCAAGAAGTGAAAGTAACAACTAAAAAAAATAAAGGAAATTGAAAGCATAAAAGGAAGAGATATCCTTTGTTAAAAACTCAGAAGAATTAACATTGCAAAAGATTATGTAACTACTCAAAGTGATCTGTAAATTCAGTGCAGTCTCTTACAAGATTCCAATGGAAGTTTCCATGGAAATAAAAAAATCCTATGCAACTGCAATAGATTTTAAATAGATCAAAACAATCTTGAGAAAGCACTAAGCTGGAGAGATCATACTTCTTAATTTAAAATATATTACAAAACTATAATCAAAATAATATGATTATGGTAAAATATGCATATATATAACTTGTCAATAAAACAAAATTTAGGAGAGAAAAATAAACCCATAATGGTAAACACATATTTGACAAAATTGCCAAGAATAGACAATAAGAGGACGGATAGACTTCAATATATGGTGGTCAGAAATCTGTATATCCACACACAAAAGAATGAAATTTGACTCTACTGTAATGACAATAATTCACATACATGCAAGATATGACATCATAAGACCCTAGGAAACATAAGAGAAATTTATTTAATTTGATATTGGTAATTATTTTCAGCTGTGATACTAGAAGCATAAGCAACTCAAACAAAAATAAGGATGGGAGAGTATATCCAAATATATAGCTTCTGCACAGCAAAGGAAACTATCAATGGAATGAAACACAACTTAGAAAAGGAAAAGGAGAGATTTGCAAGCCATGTATCTGATACAGATTTACTACCCAAAATTTTGAGTGAAACAACCTAAATAACTCTTCTGATCCCTTTGATATGTAGAGATATAAGAGGATATTCCTAAAATTGCTAAATTTCTGTCATGTTTTAAAGTGTTCTCTGTTATATCACAGCAATAAACTTAATCTCTATAGGCAAGATAATATAATCAAAAATAGTTCCTGAGCTGGGCGTTGGTGGTGCACGCCTTTAATCCCAGCAGCCGGGAGGCAGAGGCAGGCGGATCTCTGTGAGTTTGAAGCCAGCTTGGTTTACAGAGTGAGTGCCGGGATAGGCTCCAAAGCTACACAGAGAAACCCTGTCTCAAAAAAAAAAAGTTCCTGAAAAGATAGAGGTGCCTAATGGAAGACTTAAAGAATTTATTATTTATTGTACATGAACTGTCAAGTATCATGGAAATGAAAATGTATTTAATATGACCAAATCATGTAATCCTCCAACTATGTCCCCTTTAGGTAGAGCAGGGAGAGGAGGATGGAAGTAGTCATTCTGCTTTCACTGTAGTTGTGCCTCAGTGGGTGAGGAAATATATTAAGGCAAGTTCATATTCTAGCACTTTCTGTAGTAAGCACTTATGGATAACAGAGTGTACTTTCTGATGAAGCTTCTTTATCAAAGGTAGGCAAAGCTAAAATGAGAGCCATTTCAGAGAAGCTTGAATAGGATCAGAGATCTTAATTGCAAAAGGATGATGATGTTCTTTGTCTCATTCAGAGGTCAATGAGCTGATAACCAGAAATCCCTTGACATTCCCAATGAGGACCTTTCACCTGATTGGAGCCAATGTTTAAAACCACAGTATTTGCAAAGATCAGGAAATCAACCAAAAGGAAGAATATTAAAAATACAACTCAGGTTGATTGAAAACATGGCTTTGTTATGCCCTCCTGGGGTTTAGATCCAAATACAGCAGTGTTCAGAATTTGACTTTTGCAAAATGATCACATCATGATGGCTTTGACTTCATCTTGCTCAAAATCCTCCAATATCTTTTTTTTTTTGAAATCACATTTCGAAAAAAAAATGTTTATTTCATGGCTTACAAAACCCTCAATGGACTTCATTTCTTCTTCATTTTCTCCCCTGTCATTCATGGTGCTGTAGCCACTTGGCCTCTCAAACACTTCCCTGATGGGCCAAACAGTCCTTTGCATCTGGTGGGATTGTTTTGAGCAAAATGATCTTTGTCAGGTCACTTGTTTGAACAGCTTCCTAACCTCTTTCTTATCTCTATGCACATATAATTATTTGATTGAAAATAGCACTTCAGTTGCACCCAGTCCTATTAAGGTACTTCAGTTTCCTTCATTGCACTCACAGCTACATGAGACATCATATATTCATCCCTTTGTCTGTTTATTATCACTCCTATTAGAATGCATACTCCATGAAGATAAGGTTGAGGGCTTTATTTCATTATCTACTCTATTCCTAGGGCCTCATTCACTATTCATTTACTTAAAATTAGTGACTAATGATTCTGCATCGTAAATCACTATTTAAATATTTATAATGTGCAATACAACAATATAGTAGACTTTTGTAAAAATTATTACATCTTAAGGAGCACTTCTGATATGTCAATAGTTTATGTTTTCCAATGTGGAGAGGTGAATAATGTCATGTGAGGCTTCACACAGATCATCTGGGGAATCCAAGTTATATGAACTGTGAGTCTCATCTTCTTTTACTCATATTTTATTGCTTTATTCATTCTTTTTACATGCACTATTTATCCAAAGTGATTCACTCTACCTCCTGTGGATGTCAAACTCAATATTAGAATAAAAAGATCATAGGAATATTATTTTCAAGTGAAGAAACGTATGTGAAGAATGATAACCTCAGTATACTAGAACATTATTGACTCATTTCCATATGTCTATTTATATATGATGGGGAAGCCATATTTATCAACTCTTTCACGCCAAACTTAAGAGTCCCTTTAACTTTACAATACTCTGTGATGATTTATTTCTTTTTGCAAAATCTTGCTTATTTCTCTGAATTCTCCCTTCTGCTCTTTTGTTTCTCAACAACATTGCCGCTGTTCTGGTATTATGTTTTGTTTATCCTTAGGAAAAATATAAAATAACCTCTTTGGCTTCAGGTTTTCCATTATCCAAGTTTTTCCAGGACAATGAATCATGGACAACATTACTAAGTAATCAGTTGTATCATCCTCAAATTTTTAAAATGTCTCCAAACACTTTAAGCATGGTTGCCAAGTTATTCCATGATAATCAACTCAACCAGCCATCCACGCAGCTATCCAGTCATCTTTTCTAGAAAGGTTATTAGGTAAATGAAAATGATAAACTATGCATAGTATCTATAAACCAGGAAATAGTCTATCAAAAGCATAAATCTAGTACCCCTAAAGAGTTCAAAACCGTGGGATCACTCCTCAAGAAGCTTTGAATGAAGCCATATAGGAATTTTGATTTGGAGATTTGTGGAAAAATAGGGAGATCATGAGCTAAGACAAAATGGGAGTTCATAGAATGTGTCCTCACCCTTAGTGACCCAGTTCAGTACTTTTGCTACGAACATTTTAAGAGAGGTTATATCATAAGTTTTCAGGTTAAGCTCTGAGGACAAGAATTGTATAGGAATCCTATCTAGAAATTCAATGTGCATACATGTTCTAACAGTGTGTGTGTGTGTGTGTGTGTGTGTGTGTGTGTGTGTGTGTGTGTGTGTGTGTGTGTGTGTGTGTTGCTTGGGAAGGAATCTCAGCATGCATGGTC
Source organism: Cricetulus griseus (assembly GCF_003668045.3). Lineage (NCBI taxonomy): Eukaryota > Metazoa > Chordata > Mammalia > Rodentia > Cricetidae > Cricetulus > Cricetulus griseus. The sequence continues at coordinate 104,200,020 of NC_048604.1, forward strand.
AACATCTGCTTTACCACTGAGCACACCCTAAGCCCAAAGGCCATATCTAACATGTGAAATACCACTTTGTTACACACTACTGGTTAATGTATTAACAAATACATTTACATGAATAACTGACTTCCGTTTATAAAATATTTCTCAGAAGACAGAAAATTTGACATTCAAGGGACACTTGATAATATCTGAAGACATTTGTGGTTGCTGTGACTTAGCGATCTCTATGGCATATAGGTATTAGAGGCAGATGCTACTAAACACTATATAACACACAGGATGACATGCTGACAGCAAATCATTATCTAGCTCCAAATGTTCAGAGTTTTTGATAAAGCACTGTAGCTACAAAATATCATTTCATTAGGACATAGTTGTGCCCACCTGTAATGCTACCACTTAGGAGGTATAGGAAGGAAATCACAAATTTCACATCAGCCTACAATATTTTTCAAGTTTCAGGCATACCTAGGATACATAGCAAGACCGAGACTCAAAAGTAAAATGAAAGAAATTGAAGGATAGCAGGGAAGGAGGAAAGGGAAGGAAAATAAAGAAAGGAAAATTGCTGTATTATCTTTTATTCTTTCATTTGATAGGAAAACACATTAATAATTAGAATAAAGCACTGATTTTGCCAACATGTTTACTCCAAAGAATTTGACAAGTAACATGATATCTCATTGGCTTTGGCACATGGGTGTATTACTCTAATGAAAAACCTGGCATTGTCCTTTCACTGATGAAGTTTGAAATAGACATTCTGAATCCCTAAAGGAGAGCTTGGCAGAGACACAATGTAATTATGAAAAGACCCACTGCCTTGGGAGAAGCCTGCCTTGAGAACAGATATCTAAGTGGAATCTTGGACTTTCAGCTCCTGATGGTGCCTAATTGAATCCATGAGAAGCTGGGTGTATATGCATCTTGGGTCCCTTGTTGCTTAACATGCTGCATTTTCTGGGGTTGCCTGAAAAATAAAGCTACAAGATTCTGTGAAGCTCGAAGCAACACAGTAAACACTTTTATAAAATTGAAAAGGAGCAAGAAATGCTAATGTTTCATCTCTTTTAGCAACTCCAAAAGGCAGATGTGAACATTGTTAAATTGCACCATGGTTCAATAGGAGATAGGCATATTCTTCGGTAAAAACGTGTTAGTTCCCCCAGTAAAGGGCTACTCTTCATGATGTTGCATTGCTCATAGGTACTCTGTCAATGGATGGCCTACATTCCAATGTTATCCACTTTCCTTTTAGGACTCTGTTTTCCAAGTTATCTTTATATCAACTTTACCTCCAGGAAGAAAACTCACATTATTTGGCACAAGTCATCCAGTGAAGACAGAAACAAAACCAAGACAACAACAGCAGCACACACCAAAAGACTACACCCCCATCTAAACCCTCTTAAAAACATCTCTCTGGAATCCAAAAGCAAGGCTTGTAAAGAGGACTGAATTGAAAAGCAATGTATTTTTCAGACGCAGACTTAGAAGTGCACCTTTGTTCCTGCCACATAACAGAAAAGCAAATCTTTGTTTAATGGTTAACAATTTTTGGCAGCTACTACCTTTTAAACTACTCCAGGGCCAACAAGAGTATCTGGAGAGGCAAATTACAGATGATTTGGACAGCAGATTATGCCATGTTGACCCGCTCTGAAGTTGATTTTCAACAGTGATTATACTCTTATTGTGCAGTCCACATTTGCTTGAGCCTTGTTATCTGCACTCAGTGGAAATAGAGCAGGCAAATACATTTGCACCAATGGTGAAAATTGACCCAGAAGCTAGAGGGATCCATGTGACACATGACTAAGTTTTATACTCAAGAAAAGTCTTGTTCAAGCAGAAATTTAAACTGAACCATCAATTTGAAAAATTAGAAAACACTAAGCTGCTGATCTTCAAACCTGAAGATTAATTTCATGGTGCTTGTGTGACTTAACTATGAATTAGCTAATGTGTAAAGATGAGAATCATTTTAAAATAGAATCGTGTCTTCCTCCTTACTATAGTGACATGAAACTGCTGTGAGAAAAAAAAATCCTTTAAGTAAAATAAACTTCAAATTCCATTAGGCTGGAGTCCCCAGTACAACACAGAGAAAGACAAGCACAACACTTGATAGCATGTTTTTATCCATTTTATAGTTGTGCTGGGGATCTAATATGAAGAATATATGTTGGGAAGGATGCCAAGTAGAAGAAGCAAGTCCATCTGTCTGGTAATACAAAATTCCTTCCTTTGTGTCTCTCCCACCACCGCCCCGCCACTGAATTTGTCCTCTCTCTGCTACCCGAAGCTGGTAGTGCCAAGCCATGCGTTTACTGCCAACAGAATCAATTGGCTACACTGTCCAATTGTAACAGACATCTTTTACATATTTTGACTTGTGGGTTAGATGATATGCCAACTCAGTATTCTTAATATCTGCCTTATAATCCTCAAATGCTGTTGTATAATAAAAATATAATTTACGATAGATAAACCATAGCTTGAGTAAAATCTGAATTAACTTCAAACCATTTCTGAAAATTGAGTGTAACCACAATCATTTAAGGAAAGTGGAACCTCGGAATTTTAGCTTCCACTTCATGTCATGAGCAAATTAAATTTAAACAAAGCACCATTTTTAAAAGATGCTTTTGTCATAATTGAAGATATTTGAACACAGATAATCAGAGGACACTAAAAAATTATTTATAGTTTTGTTGCATGTGATTAAATTTTCTTCAGGTTTAAAGCCCTTTGGTGGATTCATGCTGAAATATTGACCAGTGAAACTATACAAAGTAGGGTACTTATGTGTATTTGTGGTGCTAGAGGTTGAACCTAAAATCTGGCACATACTAGACAAGTGGTTTGGTCTACTGCTTACTCCTAGTCCAAGATATGCTTTAAAGGATTCCAGTCAAAACAACAACAACAAATAACAGATGGAGATGATTGATGAATAAATTGATTAATATTTATAATTACTTAAACTGGTCAGTTCACACTGATTCATTATATTTTCCTATTTCTCCATATTTTTAAAAATAACAATAATATCAAATTAGAGTATTTTCTAGAAAGAAACTACAATGTTTAAAACAATCCAGAATAGTTTGTTTAATTAAAACTTAAAGGGATGGTTGGCATTGAGATGGTTGAGTGTGTAAAAGTATTTACCACCAAGCCTGACAATCTGAGTTCAGTCCTTGGGACTTATATAGGAATCATAATAGCATACTATTATACAGAATACCCAGGCAGTTGTGGTGTATGCGTTTAATCCCAGCACTAGCAAGACAGAGGCAGTTGAATCTCTGTGACTTCGAGGCTGACCTGATATATACAGTGAGTTTCAGGACAGCCAGAACTACACAAAGAAATCTTGTCTCAAAACAAACAAACAAACAAACAAACAAACAAACAAACAAACAAACAAAAATAGAATACCTATATCCCCCAAACAAGGACCCTCAACAAAACCTGATATTAAATATCAACAAGTATGCAAAGCACTTGCAACTCTTAAATATTGTTATGAGAATGCAAAGTAGTTGTGAATCTTTAAAAATATTTTGGTGGTTTCTTATAAAGTTAAATATAGTATTATTATGCAGTACAACAGTGTCACTTTTTGTTATTTACCGAGGCTAAATTAAATTTTATGATCACACAAAAATCAAACATGAAAACCAAAGGAAATCTTGGTAAGAAAGGAACAGAAAGCCTAGTCTGAGATTCAGAGGGGATGAGAAGACATTTCTGTTTAAAATCAGTGGTTTGGCAGTAGCTGACTTTACAGGTGAAGTCTAAGAAAAGTAGCCCTGTGTATCTCCAGCCTTGGAACAATGGTCACTGCAGCAAGATCTTTGTTCATGTATCAGGAGCTGAGAGTACTGATGGATCATCTCCATAGTTGTATAAATGCAGTAACTAGGAGTAGCAACCCTTAATGACACTTGCACATAACTGGCAGGTTCTCACCAATTGACAACCTTGGAACTATCGAAGCCCCAGTTTGTCCATGAGGATCAAGTGAAGTCCCATTAATGCACTTCATACAGTTAGAAGAAACAAAATTACACAAAATGTATAGATGTATATCAATATAAGTACACAAATATGTGAAAGAAAACATCACACTGCCAAAGAGCAATAATTCTTCAGAATTAAACCTCAATTCAAAGGGAACCTATAAGACACTTGAGAAGTAATTAGAATCAGTGATCCTAAAGAAACCCAGTGAGATGTAAGAGAATTAAGATAAATAATACACTTAAATCAGAAAAATCGTGAAAGGTATGAATTAGAAATTCACCAAAATGGTGACACCATTAATTCTAGAATTCAGGAAGAGGCAGGCAGATCTCTCTAAGTTCCAGCCTGGTGTACATAGGGAGTATCAGTCCAGCCAGGGCTACATGATGAGACTCTGCCTCAAAACAAAGTCACAAGAGGAACCAGTCAGAAATCTTTGAACTAAAAACCTGCATTCATTTAACCTCCATTCCACTATATGCCCTATTTTAAGGCATCCACTCTCCATGGTTTCTTTCTAGTTTCCTGTCTCCTACATTTACTACAAAATGAACACAGAAAATTGAAGATTTGAAAAGTAGAGAGCCACAAAGAGAAAGAACATGCAACATTTGTATTTCTATGCCTGAGAGACCTCACACAGAATGTAAGTAATATGAAATTAGACACAGAAAAGATGAAGGAATGGAAAGTTAAAGTAGGGAGGAGGACAGGAGAATAGAGATGAGAAGGTAGGGAGAAAGGGGTAATCAAATCACAAGATGTGTGGAAAAAGTCACAAAGAATCCTTTTATCTTGTAACCCAATTAAAAAACATAAAGCTTATAGGAGGGGAAGCTACTATTTTGTTTGTTTGTTTTTTGAGACAGCGTTTCTCTGTAGCTTTGCATGCTGTCCTGGAACTCACTGGCCAGGCTGGCCTCAAACTCATAGAGATCAACCTGTCTCTGCCTCCCTACTCCTGGGACGAAAGGAGTGCACCACCACCACCTGGTGAAGCTATGATTCTTATATTGCTAAATAGACATAATGTTAAACTGCTCTCTATATATGTATGTTTATAACCATAGACTTGTGCCACTCTCAGCCTTGTTCAGAGAAGCTTCTATTTATAATGAATGGCAGTTGATGCACAGACCTAGTCACTATGCTGAAAGCAAGTGACTTTTGTTTTTTGTTTTTGTTTTTGTTTTTTGTTTCTTCAAAACAGGGTTTCTCTGTGGCTTTGGAGGCTGTCCTGGAACTAGCTCTTGTAGACCAGGCTGGTCTCGCAGAGATCCTCCTGCCTCTGCCTCCTGAGTGCTGGGATTAAAGGCATGTGCCACCACCGCCTGGCAGCAAGTGACTTTTTAGAGCTTACCCCTAAATGGGACAGTTAAATCACCCTTCCAAATCTCAGGGAGCATTGTGGAAAATGGGACTGAAAAAAAAAAGACATAAGAGTTGGAGAATAGGAAGTAATGCTATAAAATGTTTTCTTCTGGACATAGCATGCCTGTTGCACCAATGAACTCACAATGGCAGTGGCTACCTGCCCAAGACCTGCACTATACTTGGGCCATCAATACTCTATCATGGATGGGGGCAGGGAACATAAGAGTCCACCCCTCCCTGAGGAGTTAGTGACAGTTAAAGGTTTGTGGGAGAGGGGAGTCATTCCTTACTCAAGTAAATAGGCCCTTACCCATGCTCTATAGACAAAACACAATTAAACACAGGGAGTCACAAAAAGATAGGAAGGTAGAAGAGAGAATTGAGAAGGGGGATTTAATAGGAAGGGGCAGTGGATGCTAAAGGACAATTTAGGAATGATTTTGATCAAAGAACATATGTGTGAAGCTGTAAAAAAATAAATTAAAAAAAATGCTTTGACATAAAAACCTGGTGGTTTTACAGTTGATGAAGAATTATCAAGATGACTCCGTGGGTGAAGATGCTTACAACCATGCATGATGACTGAAGTTTGATTCTCAGAAACCACATGGTAGAAAGAACTGACTCCTGTAAGATGTCCTCTGATTTCCAAAAAGTTGTCATGGCATGTGTCACACACAAAAACCCAAAATAAATAAATACGATGAAACATTTATAAAGAGAATCAAGAAATATTCTCAATTCTTCTAATAATTTAAATGAAAGGGTCATTTAAAGGCTCTTTTTATGAGGCATTACTCTGATAATGAAAACCAGACATAGACAGAACAAAAAACATTATAGACCTGTATCTCTCTGGGAAACTCTAATCAGAATATATTGTATGAGAAAAGAATCTATTTTTTTTTTAGATTTTATTTATTTATTTATTTATTTATTATGTATACAACATTTTGCTTCCGTGTATATCTGCACACCAGAAGAGGGCACCAGATCCATAACGGATGGTTGTGAGCCACCATGTGGTTGCTGGGAATTGAACTCAGGACCTCTGGAAGAGCAGTCAATGCTCTTAACCGCTGAGCCATCTCTCCAGCTCATAGAATCTATTTTCAATAAAAGGTAAAGAAATAAAAAAAAAATGTTAGGAGACTGGAGAGGTTAAGAGCACTTGTTGCTTTTGCAGATGACTTGGTTTGCATTATGTGGTTCCCAGCACCCACATAATGCAAATGAATTTAACACAATATTAAGTAGATCATATATCATGATCAGGTAGGATTTATTATAGTGCTATAAGAATGGTTTGCCTTGGCTGGGCGTTGGTGGCGCACGCCTTTAATCCCAGCACTCTGGAGGCAGAGGCAGGTGGATCTCTGAGTTCGAGGCCAGCCTGGTCTCCAGAGAGAGTGCCAGGATAGGCTCCAAAGCTACACAGAGAAACCCTGTCTCGAAAAACCAAAAAAAAAAAAAAGTGGTTTGCCATATGTAAATCGGTTAATGTTATACAAACATAAGCAGAACAATGAGCCAAAAGTGATCATTTCTGTCAGTTCAGTAAAAGTATCTGATAAGGCTCAACATCATGTTATGATAGAAACTCTCAATGAATTAGGTATAGAAAAATTATGTCTCATGATAATAAAAGTTATAGCTGGCAGCTACAAAGAAAATATCATGGTACATGGAGGAAAACAGAAAATGTCTCCTCTAAGATTAAAAATAAGGAAAGTTCACTTTTGCCACTTTTATTTAATATAGCATTGCAAGTCTTAACAAATAAATTATGGAGGTATAGTTGTAAATGATGACAGTAAATTATCCATGTTCACAGATTATGCAATAATATATATACAGGAAAGCTTTCCTATTTCATCCTCAAATTTTTAGAACTTATAAGCAAATAAAGGAACATAGCTGGATAGGAAAATCAACATACAAAACAGCAGCATTTTTATACACAAGTAAGGGATTTTCTGGAAAAGAAATGAAACCAATCACATTCACAGTAATTAAAAATCTAAAATATTTAGGAAACATTTCACCAAGAAAATGAAAGTCCTATATAGTAAAATAAAAAAACTGATTAAAATATAGTGTACACAGAAGTAGAAATATAAACAATGCTTATGGATCAGAAGTATCTATTATTAAAGTACTCAAAACAATCTCTACATCTAACCTAATGCTGTGAAATGACAGTGACTTCTTAAAATTTAAAGGAAACCACAAAAGGGCCACAGTAGTCAAAGAGATCCTCAGCAAACAATAACAAAAAAGAGTGGAGGTATGATACCTGACTTTAAAATCTACTACAAAGCTATAATTATTTAAACAGCATGCTATGGATATAACAACAGTCACTCAGACCAATGGAAAAAAGTTGAGAGTTTGAAAATTAATCCATGCTCATACACCCAACTGATTTTTTAATAAAGGCACCCAAAATATATTGTGAAGGAAAGAGTCTTGTCTAAAATGGTATAGACAAAAGTTAATATGGATCTGCAGAAGAATGAAACTAGACCTCTCACTTTCAGCATACAGCAAACCTCAAAATTTATCTAAGATCTAAACCTCATACCTGAAAGTATGACAGTTGTCAAGGCATTGGCAAAGGCAACAAAATCCAAGTAGACTAGTGGGATTGCTCAAACTAAGAAGCCTCTCCACAGAAAAGGAAAGACTAAAGAGAATTAATACACAGTCTGCAGAAGGAAAGAAAATTCTTGCAAATGGTACATCAAACAAATTAGTGCATTCAGAAATGTAAAGAATTCTAAATAATGACCATCAGAGAACAAAATCTAACTTTAAAATTGGCTAAAGGATTAAATAGAGGCATCTCAAAAGAACATATAAAAATGATCATCAAATGCATAAATCGGTGCTCAATTTCACTAATCATGAAAGAAATTGAAACCAGAACTACAATGAGATGTTACCATATTCCAGTTTGAATGACTATTATCACACACACACACACACACACACACACACACACACACACACACACACACACACACACACACACACACAAGTCCTGACAAAGATGTGGAGAAATAGGAACACTTCTGGAGTGTTAGTGGAAATGTATATTAATAAAGCATTTATGGAAAACAACATAGAAATTCTTCAAAGCAGAAATATAGAACTAATGCATTATCCAGAAATTCAAACCAAAGGAGTTGAAACCTTTATACCCAAGTAAAATTTGTATCCTGTTTATTGCAGTATTACCCACAATAACCAAAATATGAAATCAACCCAACTGTCCTTCAGAAAAATGAATGAAGAAAATGTAGAGTCAGAGAGATGACTCACTGACTGCTCTTCCCAGGTTTGAATCCCATCACTCACATGGCAGCTCACAAGCCTCTCGTAACTCCATTTTCAGGGAACCCGATAACCTCTTCTGGCTTCCACAGATGCTGCATAGGCACCCACATTAAATAAATATTTAAATCTCAATAAAATAAAATATAGAATACACACACACACACACACACACACACACACACACACACACACAATAGGATTTTATTCAGCCTTAGAGAAAAAAGGAAATGTTATAATTTACAGCAGCATGGATGTAGCTGGGCATCATTATGTTGAATGAGATACAAGAAGCACAGCAAGACAAATAACCCATGTTGCCATTCATTTGTGGAAACTAGTAACAACCATGTAACACAAAGAATGGAATAGTGAACATTTGTGACAGGGAAAGGTAAAGAAAAATAGAGAAAGAAATGAAAAGGGACTACTAAAGACTGGGAAAGGTGTTGGGGGAAAAAGCATTGGGTATAAGAAGAGGTGATGGGCACAGTCAATCTATGCAGGTATGGAAATGTCAGAGTGGCTTTAATTAATTGGTGTAATTAATAGATATTAATAAAATGTAAATAAAATTAATAACAGTTACTTGACATTTTATGAAAATACAAAGTAACAATTATCTTTTATTTGCAGGATCTGTGTTAGTCAACTTTGTGTCTTGATTCATGTAGCACAGTGTTCATATCCGTTAGTACTTACTGAGTGAATGGTTGTTGGGGGTAAGAGCAAGCAATGCTGTTGAAAGAGATTGTCAACTTTCTTTTGTTCAAAATTTTCAATTATTTCATTAGAAGATTTTACCTGCATGTTCTTCCAGTTTGGAATTAGAGCCTGCATTGAAGCTGAAATTTTTGAACCTTAAAACTATTTGCTAGTTTCCTGCAACTCTCTGTGAATTCCTTCCAGCTAAATATTCCATCTCTCTTTTGTTCATTAGAAGAAATCCATTCCGGCAGTTCAGCTTTATAAACAACTTTTCAATAAAAAACCCAAGTGTTTGTACTGAAGGAATGAAGCCCATTTTATACAGGAAATGGGCTCCAGGTTCCAAATTCAGTGTCAATGTTCTAACCAGGAACATTATTGGAAAAATACTGGACTGGGGATTGAGAGGCCTTTTCTGTTCCTTCACAATTGAAAGAAACTGTGAATTTCAAAACTCCTGGTTTTCCGTGATTAATGGAAGGGTTCCTATGGTAAATATCTAGGTGAGAGATAGGGGAAAGGAAAGAGACAGACAGAAACAGAACCAGAACCTTGTATTTTATTTTATTTTTCGATTAAGAAAAGATTGAGCCTATTCATTTCCTATGGATATTCTTTCAAGGAACTGATGAAAGTGAGAGTATAAATTTTGAATAAAACCCCATGGGTTCTATTCTTAATTCTTTTATTCTCCTGCTATGTGACCTTGGGACACAGTAACATGAGACTAATGCTGCCCAATTGAAAAGTCATTGTGAATGTCAATGGATAAGTAGAAGAAACACCATAGCCCCAGATAAAGTCAATCAAACTAAAATACTTATTGAGTCCCGATATTATGTGTAAATAACCATAGTAATGCTGATAATAATGTTCCTCGCGGAGCTTAAAATCTAATGAAGAAACAGAGATAACACCTAGACAATGGAAATAAGAATTCTGTTCTTCTAGTCTTCTCTCATCTGTCTATATGAGTAAGTAAAGTGGGTTTCATATTTTCATTTTCAATGATACCAAAAGTAAATAAAAACATTGAAAAATACTGTGAGTAGGCAACCAAAGAGTTCTATTGAATAAAACCAGTAATCAATATTGTGAGCATTCTGTGAGAGTATAAATCTGAAAGTGACACCACTCAGGAGATTCTGAGGCTTGTTTTTTGCCAGCTAGAGGAAGCTCCTATCTCTGGAAGCGGCACACCCCGAAGATACAGTGCTTCCATCCTGCTTCTATTACTTTGCAACTTTTAGTCATGTTAATTCCTTCAGCACTACACCTCCACTTGAAATGTAGTATGACAACATAACAGATTCTATACATTTAACTACTACAATTTCTGAAATGACTGAATAAATGTCAGCGTTTTTGAGATTTATTGTTTTTTTTTCTTTTAAAAATTCACTTTCACAGCCGGGCGTTGGTGGTGCACGCCTTTAATCCCAGCACTCGGGAGGCAGAGGCAGGCGGATCTCTGTGAGTTCAAGGCCAGCCTGGTCTCCAGAGCGAGTGCCAAGATAGGCTCCAAAGCTACACAGAGAAACCCTGTATCAAAAAACCAAAGACAAAAAAATTCACTTTCCCCTTATGGCCAAGAAATGAAGAGTGGGAATCTTTGATATAGATCAGAGAATACACTTATTCCTTACGACACAATACATTATGGAAATAATGAACCCAAGCATTACACATCTTTTTCAGCAAAAATATATGCAGCAAAGATCCACACCTGTTATTTTCATACCCAGAAGACTGAAACATGGGTATCTCAAGTTTGAGGTCATCCTGGATGACATAGTGAAACTCCTATTAAAAAAGTCAAGGACTGAGATTGTAGCACAGTGGCATAATACTTGTCTAGTAGGCAAATGACCCTAGATTTCACTCCAAACACCACTTTAGAAAAAGTCAGCAAAACGAATTGGAAATATACTCATTGCATATACTAAAGACTTTCTCAGCCTATGACTCGAAGATTAACAAAAATTTTATAATTTAGAAAATTCTGTTGATTTACACAATGGTTTTTTTGAGGCAACTCAATATATCTGTACCCCAAAGCCAATATGGAGGTGATCCTATTACTTTTCTATTGAAAAGTCCAAGTTTTTAAACCAAATCCTTAGAGTCCTCAAATTGCTTAGTGGTGAATATTTTTCAGTAAAGCCACATCTTACAACCACATTTGCTGAACCATAAGGTTTGCTGTGGTCACTCTCCAAATCTGGCCTGTGGCTTCATTTCTGCCCAAAGGAATGCATGAATATGATCATTAGGATGAGTCTCTAGTCTGTTTCTTGTTTGGTAGTGAAAATATTTTGTTTCTCACAAGGTGAAAACAAATTGCTGACAAAATTCTTAGATGAAAAACAATTTAGTTAATATTTTGATTCCAATATTGCAAAATAGTACATTAAGACATGGATCCTGTATGTCTTATACCAATATTTACTCTAATGAAATATAAGATGTGAAAGCAGCTATTTGGTATTTTCATGAAATTGATTCTCTTACTTCAAATCAAATCTATATAAAGTGTGGCATGGCTTGAAACTGAATTTCCAGACACCTGATAGGACATTGTAGAAAATGAAAATATTCTATTATTTTTGTCTTCTTATTCATCCTCTAGTTAATGGCCCCACAACTTTTGCCTCTCTTGCATTTTGTTTGCAACAGTAAAACATCCTAGCTTGTTAAGATTGTTAAATATCACATTAAGTTAACAAAGATTTCTGAAGTGTCTTGTGCTATTTGAGAATAAATACACAGACATGTCTTCACAGGGACTCCAGTTCTAGTGAAAGGATTTCAAAGATTCAAGAGAAGCCCAGAGGGGAAAAGAAAAATAGAATTGATACCTCATTCTCAAAAGGGTTGGTTAAACATTATATATATATATATATATATATATTATATATATATATATATATATATATAATCCCTCCTAGAGTTAAATTATTTGAAGTTCTCCCCTGGCTCATCCTCTTCTATTTAGCCACCATTATACTTAAGAGCTTATATTTCAAAGGTATAATGTTTAAGGAGAGCATTACACAAAACGGCAGGCCAGAGACGAATCAAAGGATGGAGAGAATGACAGTGTTTCCTTTACTCCAACTTACTGAAATAATTTAAAGCAAGAACTTGGTTCAGATTACTCATATCATAAAATTCCAAGTTAAGATGCCATTTAATAACAGTGGATTGTAGGCATTCAGATCAAACTATCTCAAAAATCCTTCACATAAACACTTCTAAAGTTGAACTTCCAAATGAGTGTATGATAGATCTTATTAAGTGAAATCAATTATAAATGAGTTAGTTAAAAACCAAAGTAATGCTTATTCCTCTATCTAGAAAAAATAATAACTAAAGAAAATCGAAGACCCATTCTTGGCCAGCATTCCCAGATTCCTGTGCTTTTTAAAAGTACTGTGCTCAATGTTTTTGTTATTATTTTCAGCCTCTTTATAGGCATGTAAGACAAGATGGGAAAATCAGAAGAAAACTGCAAAGTGAGGGCACAAGGCATGCTGTTTCAGATTTGACAGAGTATGCTCATGTATTATCTACAGTAAGAGGTCCAGAATTGAGCTAGTGAGCAGAGGCTGTAAATCCTACATAGATCAAAGTACTTACCCTTCGGCTCTCATAAAGAATAATTCTGATGATAACAAGCAATCATTTTAATTTTTTCACCATTAGTATTTGCACTGCTGTCACTCAGGCTCTGTGATCAGTCCTAATCCCCTTGAGATTGTTGTCTATGATCTTCCTAGGATTTTTCAATTTTTTCCAATGAACCCTTCTTGCTTTTCCTTGGACCCTTTTGGAAATGTTTTGATATATTTTAGGTGTCCATATGTTGTCTGAAGTCCAGAAATTACTTGTCCCTGACTAGCAGTTCCACATTATTTAGATGAAGAATAGGAGTAAAAACCCCTTGATCCATTATCTCCACTTTGCCATCCCTGCCCTATCTCTCTACTTACGTTTAAACTATGCATGCTTTGCTTGCTTTCAGAATAGAGTACCATCAAGGATGGTGGTATAGAATCATGTTCTGAGTGGGGAATCAGTGACATGTGGTTCCTACTGATGTACTTCAAATTATGTGGCTTGATTATATTAAGTCAATGTCTTCTCTTAAATGAGGAAGAGGCAAAAACTCTTCCATGATAGATACAATTGATTAAAGTAGAAATGATGTAAATATTTCTAAATTGAATAGCTCAAACATGGAGTTAGAGTTAGAATGTTATTAATCAAGTTAATATAATAACTGATGGATATAACTACGTAGAAAAGGAAAGAAATCTCCCACTAGAGTCATAATGGTAAGGCTATAATTGTTTCAGGAAAAAGTCATCTTAAAATACCAATCAATATTAGGATATTGGTTTAAATAGTATCCCTTCCAACCTATGTATTCATTTCAAGTTCATAAACCAATATTGAAGAATCCTGGTAGACATCATCTTAGCCAAGTGGTCAGTGTTGATATTAATAATAGTGGCTACGGGCATCCTGAACCTCAGATGTGATATATGGCTAAGTAATTTATGCTGTACTTTTCTTGCTCCAAATGCATACCCCAGAAAGATATTGCAGAGTATCTATCCAGCCTAAATTGAAGGTTGTTCTTCAAAGAGGTAACTGGTACGTTTCCAACCTATCAAGATCCTGATAGACAAAGAAAAAAAGACAAACCCTCAGAGATAAGAAGAGTCTAAGGAGACTTGCTAAATTATTACAAGATGTAGTTCTGAATGGGATCATTGAACAAACAAAAGACTATAGAATGTATAATGCAATCATATATTTTCTTATTTTCCATTGTGTCTACTGATGTCACATTCAGCATAACATGCTTCTAGAACAAACAATAGATTTGATTGAAAACAGCACCAACTTTATCTTCTGAATCACTTGGCCTTTCTTAGCTTGTAGGTGAAGGAGGGACCTACATGGAGGTATGCAAATGGATGGAAATACTGACTCAATCATTCTAAACATCTGGAGCCAAGCTCGAGTTTTGGGTACTAACTTTTTTTCAAATAATATTTTTATTGATCATTTAGGAATTTCATAAATACATCCCAATCACACTCACTTCTGATTTCTGCCCAGGTCTACCTTCTCACCATTGTGTGCCCCGGCCAATGGCGGCAGCATAGATCATGGACACCAGTAAGGTCCCTGGCTACAGCATGAACTATGGAGGTCTTTTGAGGAGTCCTAATCCAGAAAATGAACCACTCTCCATTTCAAACATCATGCTGTTGCTCAGAGCCAGAGCAATCTTGTGGCACATTCAGGTGTAGTGCCTGTGTGAGCTCCAGGCTGCCTCACACCACTCTGCCAGCTCTAGTTCTCCCTCTCTCCACCATGTACCTGCTCTGCCATCTTTTCCACCTCCCCATCATACCTTTATTAATCAAAGTGGCAATACAAACTGCTGTGTGTCACACAGTAAATTGTTTTGCTCCGATTTGCATCAAATACTTATTGCAATGAGTCATTTGTCTGGTTCAATCTCTCTGGTTTCTGAAGCACCATAAATACTGGACTATCACTGAACTGAGCCTAGTCTCAGATATCCTATTGTTGCCCAGAGTCAGGGTGATCTTGCAGCTTGGCAGGGATTCTGGAGGCAGGATGTACAAAAGCTCCAGGTCACTGCACACCTCTCTCTCTCTGCCCCTGGCACTGGCCACCTTGCTGGCTCACCAATTACGACCATCGAGATTGCAACCTACTGGCAGTTCTCAGGTACTGAGGTTTTGTAGCAACCATTGCATTCTTTATATATCATAGAAGTAAAACAGTAATTTTGTTTTCATAAGATGTTGAGTCCACTTGCAGGGTAAAATAAATAGATCTCAAGTGACTCCTATAATGTAGGATTGCCAACAGCCTTACAACAGAGTCTTAGATCCATTTGAAGATCAGAGGTTTGTAGGACAGGTAATTCCTTGAGGAGAGCAGTTGTGTGTGAAAGCAGTGGAGGGAATATTTTATGAAAATAATTTAATGTTTTTGGTTTTGTCTTTTTTTGCTATTTACAGAATGAACATTTGTGGGATTAAATACTGATAATTAGGAAAATAACAGATATTTACTCTGTCATAGGAAGTTAAAATTCCATGTGGAAAATTAGATACAATTTTAAAATTCACTTAATAACTGATGAAAATAGCTACATACAAAAGGAAAGAAAGCTCTCATTTTATATGTCACGTATTATAGTGTAGAATTTATGAAATCAAATGAAGTATAGAGTTTTCACTTCTATATAAAACAATGGGAATTTATTAAATATACACAAGGCATAAAGGCTATCATAAATCTTATATTAATATTGAATAGTTATTTAACTAGTACTTGCTCTCTCACTTAGTTTATATATCAGTCATACTAGGTAAGTGCCATGCTGTGTGGGGTTTAAGAAATCTCTTAGCCATTTTAGGTTTACAGAGAAATCAGGCACTAGGGAAATGTCTGGAGATCTACAAAGATGACACCAGCTAACAATCTAAGCAACAATCTAAGCTAACAATCTAACCTTAAATGCCCTCCCCTGATAATGAGATTGATAACTGACTTATATGCCATCCTATAGCCTTCATCCAGCAGGTGGTGGAAGTAGAAGCAGACACCCACAACTAATCACTGAACTGAACTGGAATCCAGTTGCAGAGAAGGACGAGTGATGAGCAAAGGGGTCCAGACCAGGCTGGTGAAACCCACAGAAACAGCTGACCTGAACAACAGGGAGCTCGTGGTCCCCAGATCGATAGCTGAGATACCAGCATGGGACTGATCCAGACCCCAGGAATGTGAGTCAGTGAGGAGACCTCGGACATCTACAGGACCTCCTGTAGTAGTTAAGAACTTAACCCCAGCATAGGTTTGGACTTTGGGAGCCCATTCCACATAGAGGGATACTCCCTGAGCCAAGACACACCGGGGTGGGCCTAGGCCATATGACAAAGAATATGACAGTCTCTGAAGACGCCCTCTGGAAGGCCTCACCCTCCCTGGGGAGCAGGAAGGGTATGGAATAGGTAGGGTGTTAGTTGGGGGGGCAGGGGAGGAGGGGAGGCAGAGGGAATTGGGATTGACATGTAAGATAATCTTGTTTCTAATTTAAATAAAAAATGGAGAGAAAGAAAAAAAGAAATCGATTTAGTCACACTGATAGTAACATAACTTGCATGTGTTTCTGTTTCATTGTAGAAACTTTCATTTTTGCTAAATTTAAGATGTCTGTGTGTATATGCATGCATATTCATGTAGTATATTATTTCAATCAGCATACATACAATATATACAAAATCAATGCATAGCTACTGTACCTCATCCATTTGTTTTCTCATTCCTACCTGTTTACAGAAGCGCCTGCCTTGTTTTTGTAGTGACCGTTTGCTTCTTAAGGAAAGCTTGTCTGCATTCCCTTCTGTTGTTCAACTTTAGTGGCAGATCACATGTGAGATTTCAGATTTATTTGGGTTCTGTACATGTATGGATTTCATAGTCTGTCATTACTTGCCAGTGACATGGAAATAAGGGCCTTTCCTTGTGTTTGTTGACAACTCTTGTTCCCTTGGTCACATGGAGATATTATAAGCCTGAGGAGACCCTGCTGGGTTACCAGGAGTTCTTGTCTAGCAGGCCAGCTATTATTTTAGACAAATTCTAGTTGCATCCCCTAAGCCTTCAGGCTTCTATCTTTGGAAATTTATTCACGCTTCTGTTGCTTTAGGATGCAGGCTTCCATTTTTATGTTGCCCTTTCAAAGTATGAAGTCATCCATGAAAAAGATAAAACCTATTTATTGAATTATCTTTTCTTGTGTAGCCTTAGTCACGCAGTGTCTCAGCAGGTCGCTAAGACAAGACTTGCTACTGACTGGGTGCCAAGCTGTCCACTATATCACGTCTGTTGAATACCCACACCACAAGGGTTCATGTACAGAGTTTTGAGCATCTTTGATAAACTCCTTCCCTCCCAAATCCCTCCTAGGATGATTCCCATTTCCTGTCCTGCTGACTGCACTCTTGGAGGAGATTTGAAGTCTGAAGCATCTTTGATGTGTTCTTCTAGCCATGCCAAAGCCTCCCCAGGGGAAAACAGGGTCTCTTAAGCTTGTGTTAATGGGGTTTTCAGTGAGAAGCATCTGCCAAGCTGTTGTGTTTCATGGCTCTCTCTTTGATGTCCAGCTAGTATGGTGCCTTGTATGCCCACCCAGTATTTAGTGTGTGGCAAGTCCTCATTACCATCACCTTACTATGGAAATTTGCATGGAAAATATTTCTGGAACTTGTCCCCACCTTCCTCCTTCTATGCCAAGTTTATTTTCCTCTTCCCATTTCATCCCCTTCCCTCTTCTTTCTAACATGCAGACATTTGCCAGATGTAAAGGGAACTCTGTAAATTAAAACAAAACAAATAAACACAAACAGGATGAGGTAAAATCATGGCTCCATTCAATGACTGACTACAGGATTGGAATACATTTAAGCACCATATCATTTTTTAAACACAGAAATATCTATGACTCTTGGCATCAGATCTTCTGAAAAGGCTTTGGAATCATTCAGTTAGCTAAGTTTAAATATATTCTCCCTTTTTTCAGAGGTTTGGTAAGTGTATTTATGGAGGGGCTAATTAAAAAAAGACACTAACAAATGGAATAATCATTTTTACCACCTACCAATATATCCATGGATACCTCGAGACAATTTTCACCGTATCATTTTATTTTACTCTATGAGAGATGGTTTCTAAATAAAATAACCTTTTTACATAAAACACAGGGATGCACATTTTCAGGAGGCAATGACAGTGAGAATGCCAAAAGGAAGATGCTGAGACAGGGATAGTTCACAAACCTTGAATTCAAGGCTATCTATTGAATCATTTGCCCATCGAATTTTTCTTTAAGTATTTTTTCTTTCTTTTTGATTTGGATGATTTGGAATTGGTCTCTGCTGTGTTCCTGTATATATTGGCTGATATTTAAAATGGATGACTTATTAAGTGTAGATTAAGACTAGTCTAAAGCCTGGCGTGGTGGCACATGCCTTTAATTTCAGTACTCTGGAGGCAAAAGCAGGCAGATCTATGAGTTTGGGGACAGCCTGCTCTACATGATAAATACTAGGTAGCCAGGTGTACAAAGAAAAACCTTGTCTCTAATACCTCTGCCCATACACAATAAACTAGGCTAGAGTGAATAGTCTAGTCCTGAGAGTATTTTTCGAGGGAATGGTTAGACTATATAGAGCCCTAAGATTAACAGTGTCCTGTTTCTTGAACTACTAATAAAAATGCCATAAAAGTGGAGGAAGAATAGAAATCATATTTCTATTGACTTGTTACTAACTATAGAATGGAGCAGAGCAACAAACAAGATATTCCAGATACCTAAACATGATGCATTCATTGATAGTGTTCCTTTTACAATGAAATTTGAATGTGAACTTGTAGCTTTACAACAAGCACATTTCAGTTATTAGGGTTTTAAACATTGCAGTGAAGGACCAGACAAGTTGTTGAGATTACCCCTAATAAAATCCTTCTCCAAACCTCAGCAGCAGCATCCCACAGCCTAGTGAATTTTATACCCTAAACGGTTTTGCAGGAAGATCTGTTTTGTTCTTCTGTAACAACATTTCTTCCAAGAAAAAGAAAGCTCCCTTAGATGTGTTAGCCCAGCCCTTCTGCAACTTTTTCCCAAGAGGGACAGCACAGGAATTCTTGCTTGAGTAATAGTCAACATATAGAATGTGGTATCTGGTGATATCCCTTTTTTTCACAATTATACCAAAATTCCAAAGGGAAATAAACATACTATTTACATTTTTCTGTATATGCATACATTTTGTATGTACTGACTTATTTAAAAGGTAATAAACTTCCTTGTGTGCTGGAAGAAAAACAGAACTAAATCTCCAATGGACAAAAACTGTTGCACTGAACATGATTTTTAAAATCCTCCACAAAGATTTATGGAAGGTGTCTTGAATGTTGTTTTATAATTTTGAGTCTACAAATAAATATAAGACATTATCTTTGCAATAAAATATTTTATTTTATTTTTTATTTTTTGCAGATTTTTTATTAGAATTAGAAACAAGATTGTTTTACATGACAACCCCAGTTTCCTTCTCCCTCCCATTCTCCCCTACCACTCCCCCCCTCAATTAAAACCCTACCTATCACATATCCTTTCTGCTCCCCCTGGAATGTGAGGCCTTCCATAGGGTGTCATCAGAGTCTATAGTATCCTTTGGGATAGGGCCTAGGCCCACCCCCGTGTGTCTTGGCTCAGGGAGTATCCCTCTTTTTGGAATGGGCTCCCAAATTCTACACCTATGCTAGGCATAAGTACTGAACTACTACAGGAGGCCCTGTAGATTTACGAGGTCTCCTCACTGAAACCCATGTTCCTGGGGTTAGGATCAGTCCCATGCTGGTATCTCAGCTATCAGTCTGGGAACCAAGAGTTCCTTATAAAATACTTACTTTAAAAACAGAAAATGCGCTGAATACCCAGAGGGCCTTCAAGCATATTCATATTTATTATTGCCCTATTTACAAGAGCTAAACTATGAAAGTAGTTTAAGTACTTACCTGATAAAAGGAAAAAGAATAAAAGAATATGTGAAGTTGTATTCAGCCATAAAGAAGACAGGTTAACCTCTCTCTCTCTCTCTCTCTCTCTCTCTCTCTCTCTCTCTCTCTCTCTCTCTCTCTCTCAACAAATGGATAATGTAAATGTTGTACATATATACAATGGAATACTACTCAACTATAAAGGAAGATGAAGTCATGAACTTTGTGTTTTATATACATATATAACAAAATGTTCATTATTTCATTTTATATTTATATATAAAATAAAAGGGAGTCTATAATTGCTTTTCATTATTACATATTCCTACATATTTAGATAAAATCAGCTCAGTCTTTATAATATTACTTGTGTATATGTTTTCAGGGCGGACAATTTGGTATTGGATAACCAAATTGTGTTCTCTTCCCTGGGGAAAAGTATTTCCTCTGCTCTCAGCATTCCTTAGTTGTCTGTAGTTCACTAGAGGTGAGTATTCATGGTCTGTCCCCTGCCCAAGTTAGTATGTCTATTGTTGACCTCACTCAGCTCAGGTGTAAGAAATCATGTTGGTAAGACTTTTTGAGTGTAGATTCTAATATTCCTAGGAGACACAATCTCACATCAAACTCCCTGATCCTCTGGCTCTTACAATCTTTCTTCCCCCTCTTAGGCAATGATCACTGAGCATTAGGTGTGGGAGTATCACACCTAATGTGTCCATTGCAACTGAATGTTTATTGGCTGTCGTTTTCTGTAGTGGTTAATCTCTGTCTGTTGTAAAGAGAAGTTTCCTTGATGACGGTAAGGAATATACTTCTCTGTGGGCATAAGGTCAAATATTTAGAATTTAGTTAATGGTTGTGCTACTTTTGTAAAATGTGGTTTGTAGGTTCTCCATGAGTTCATTAGCCCAGAGTTGTTGACTGTCTTTTCAGTACCAGGCACGATTTCCCTCTTGTTAGTGGGTCTTAAGAGCAATTAAAGAGCCATTGGTTAATGTCAAGGTATGCATGCCACTACTGTACCTTTAGGGGTTTTGTTCCATGATAGTTGTTGTCGTGGTTTACAGGCATTATTGCTTAGTAGAAACTTTAGTTGCTTTTCTTTTATGGAAGCTTTCATGATGCCTTGTAGTACCATGAAAGCTAATCCTCAGGTAGGAGGTTTTCAAGTCAGTTCTATCTAAGGACCCTCTGGGCCTTGTCCCTTAAGTGCCTGGTGTCTTAAGAAATTGAGATTTATTTTCCACTTCTGGGGGGGGGCAACAAGAGCAATAACAACAGCCTGTTATATTTTGGAAATCTATTGGAGAACCCTGACTAAAGAGAGGGCTTTTCAGGCCTGGTGATGGGTTGTTGTTACATGGTCATTAGTTCTTGGAGGGAGGATTGTGAACACATATAAGAAAAAATTTCATGTAACCTAAAATGCATGTAAGATATATATATATATATATATATATATATATATATATATATATATATATGTATATATGTGTGTGTGTATTGTATCATATATGCATTATAGGTTATTTAATTTAAATAGTTAATAGTATGACTTTTTATTACTTTTTCAGACATCCTTACTGTTATTTTGCCCTCCTCTCTTCTTCTTCTTCTTCTTCTTCTTCTTCTTCTTCTTCTTCTTCTTCTTCTTCTTCTTCTTCTTCTGTATTTATTGCCCTCTTTCTCTGTAAGTAGAACCCTCCCTGTTTTTCCCCATTCCTCTCATGAGGTCACTTGTACATTTGTATTGGCCCTGACTCCATCCTCATCTCTTTCCTGGTTTCTGCGGTAAGTCCAGGATATTGTATTCACACCTGAAGTTTTGGAGCTATCAGCTTACAATAAGAAAGAACATATGCTGTTTATATTTCTGGATATGGGTTATCTCACTCAATATGATCTTTTCTAGTTCCACCTATTTAATGCAAAGTGCATGATTTCATTTTTCTTTAGAGCTGAGTTGTATTGCAATGTATATATTCACCACATTTACATTATCCACATGTTCATTGAAGGACTTTTAGATTGTTTACATTTTCTAGCTACTGTGAATAGAGCAGCAATGAACCTGGCTAATAAACTGTGTGTGTTTGTGTGTGTGTGTGTGTGTGTGTGTGTGTGTGTGTGTCTAGTAGGATGTCAAGTCCTTTGGGCATATGACAAATTGTGGTATAGCAGTATCATATGACACATTTATTTTATGTTTTTGAGAATTCTCCACACGATTTCCACACTTCTTAGCAATTTTTTTTCTACTTACAAGAAATCTCTGCTCGGATCCCTGGCATCTTTTTGTGGGGGTGGGAGTTGTTTGCTTTCTTCATTATTTTTTTCTAGTTCTTTATTCCTTGTATTAATCCTCTATCAAATGTATAGATAACAAAGTTTCTCTCCCATTCGGTGATCTTCCTCTTCACTGGGTTGATTATTTCTTTAACCATGCAGAAGCATTTTAGTTATATGAAGTCCAAATTGTCAGTTGTTGGCCTTAATTCTTGGTCAAAGGAGTCATATTCAGAAAGTTCTTTCCTACATCTATATAATGTAGGGGACTGTTTAGGTTTTCTTCTAGCAGTTTCGCTGTTTGGGGGTTTCATGTTTAGGTCTTTGATTCCTTTGGATTTAGCTTTTGCTCAAAGTAATAGAAACTGGTAAAATTTCATTCTTGTTTAAACCTAGTTTTCCCCAAAACCATTTACTGAAAATACTTCTTTCTAGTGTATGTTTTTGATACCTTTGCCAGCATTAAATATCAGAATTTATGTGTTTGTGCCAGTGCCATATTATTTTATTTATTACTATAGCCCTGAAATATATCTCAAGATCTGGAATGATTAAGCATTGTTCTTTTTGCTCAGGACTGTTGTGGCTATCTGGCATCTTTTGTTGTTTCATATGAATTTTAGGATAGGGTTTCTATTTCAGTGAAGAATGAGATGGGGATTTTGATTGGAATTATATTCAGCATATAAAAAAGCTTTTGATAAAATGATCATTATTTACAATATTATTTCTACCAATCCATGAATATAGGATTTCTTTTCAATGCCCAGTGTCTTTATCTTAAAGAGACTATCTTTTGATCAACATGTTTTGTTGGACAACTTTCTCATTAATAACTACATTATTTCTGCAGAGATTTTTTTGTGTGTGTACATGTGTGCATATTATGTGTGAGTGTGTATGACGAGACCAGAAGAAGATGTGGGTTGTCCTGTTCTATCATTATCCACCTAGTCTCTTGAGACAAGGTCTCTCATCAAACCTGGAGCTAGGCTGGCAGCAATCCTCCTGTTTCCATATTCCAAAGTATTTGGGATACAATTACATATTCTCATACTCAACTTTTTATATGTGTGCTGGAGATTCAAACTCAGATCTTTATGCTTAAGCCGTAGATACTCTTACCTTCTGAATCATTACCCCAGCTCTCTACAGGGATTTTTTATTAGAATTGCATTTAATTTATACATTAATGTTGGGGGAAATGATCCCAACTTTCTAAACCTTGAAAAATTCTAGAGATGTAGTGATTATCTTAGGAAAGTTTTAGTGTTATTGTTGTATATCTTTTATATATTGTGTGTTTGTTAGCTGTATTTTGTTGCTCTGACAAAATGTCTAACAGAAACTAATAATGGGAGCAAAGATTGGCTGCTCATTGCAAAGTTCAATTCATAATCCTTACTTTCATTGGTTCTTGAGTCTGTGCTGATGCAGAGCATCAAGGCAGTGGGAACATGTAGTAGAGAATACTCTTAGATCAACTCCTGGCATCAACCTTGAGTGATCATGATGCATATTATCCTTTTAGTATATTCCCATGTTTTATTTACTTGCACATCATTGTTTTTGAAAACCACTGTTATAGCTCTAGCATACTCAGTATTTAGTACTGTTAATGACCTTATCCCACAAACACATATACTTCTTTCATAGTTGCTATTCTTTGGATTGTGATGATTAGAGCTGTAAAAATGTTCAGCATTAGGTTTAGACACCTGGGCATATTTAATTGTCTGGTTAGGGATTGTCATAGGAGTTTTAGATTCAATTACACTTAAGCTTAAATTAAATTTCTGGGTTTTTTTAGAAACATGAAAATGATGAGCACATGTTTCTTCCTGTATGTGACAAAGGGATCCAGGTATGAAGGTTTATCTGCATCTCAAATTTTTGTTTGATTGTTATTTTCAAAATTAGACTTATACGAGTATTAGAATACTCCACTGAACCATGGCTAAAGGATCGTCTCATCCATACAGTATCGATATATCAGACTTTCAGTTGGGGAAACCTATGTGACTACATTATAGTCTTTAAAAACTCAGAGATAACAGCTGTTTATTCTTGAGCACATAATATATTCAGTTTGAATCCCAGGTAAACAGGCTGTTGTGCAAATTGACAAGCCATGGAAGTTCTACTGTTTGTAGCCTTCTAATATGTTTTAATATAAGTTGAAAAATATCTGGAACAACCTGGTAAAAGAGCACAACTGATCTTCAGATTTACTTCTTTGTGTTACCATCTTCCAACATTTCTGGGATTAGTTTCCTTCTCTGTTCAACACAGCCATTCAAATTGCCTCAGAAGTCCCTCTTTATCAAACATAGACTGTTTATACAATAGATACACCCCAGGGCAGCAGCTGAGTAATTGGAAGCCTTGGAGAAAGGAGCAGTAAATATACCAACAATCAGATGTGGGCAGCAAGGCAAAATATAATGCAATCTACTATATAATCCTCTTTGTAGAAAGCATGCTTTAAACTCAGCATATTTGTGTCTAAGAACCTTATTGACACATTGGATATTAGGCTGAAACATTCAGGGTGTGGAAGCAATTTTAGTCTTAAGGTTTCAAATACTCATAAGGCAGGTTTGTTTGCTCTTCTAATTTGTCTTCTGACTTCCTTCTGAATGATCCCATTTGAGGTTTTAAGAGACTAGAATTTAATATTTTAAAATCACCTTCAGCTATGGTTGAATGAAGGTACATTTCTAAAGTGAATCATGGCCCTAGGTTTAGCCACATTTTCTTTCCCCTTTTTTGAGGTTCTTTATTTATTATCATAATCTGGGAAAAGATAGAATGATAAATTAGTAGACAATTTGTTGACTAGTGTATGTTGCTAAGAAATCATTGAGCTATTTCACATGATAGAAATCACTGAGCTGTTTCGAGTGAGAAAATATTTTAAGCCTCCTCCCTGAGGACTAGCTTTCAGAAACCAGATGATGCCCTTCCACAAAAGGGAAGCAACCAACAGTCTTATTCACCTACAATGCCTCTGAGCCACAATGGTGGCCAGGATGACACGAAAACCTGAAAGAAATAGTAGTGACACTCATACCTTGGTTGTCGATAATTGCACTTAAGACTCACTAAAAAGAGGGAAACCTTGCCTAGTACTGGAAATCCAGTCAACTGCCCTGGGCTCTTGGATCTTGGAGGAAAACCTGCAAACACCACTCTGTTAAACCGGCACAATCATTAACTACATTCTAAATATTTGAACTTATACCCACAGATAAGTGTTGTTCTTACTCCTCATCAAGGAAACTTCTCTTTGCAACAGATGGAGAGAGATGACAACATAAAACCCCAACCAGTAGAAATGCAGAGGTGTGGAGCCCAGTTTCAACTGACACATCAATAAAACAACTCCCACACCTAAGACTCAGGGATCATTGCCTAAGAGGGGGCAGAAAGATTGTAAGAGCCAGAGGATCAGGGAGTTTGAAGTGTGATTGTGACTCCTAGGAATGTTATAAAGTCTTACCAACATGATTGCTTAAGAATCAGCTGAATAAAGACAACAACAAAAGACATACTAACTTTGGCAGGGGACAGACAATGAATCCTCAACCTTAGTAAAAAAGAACTACAGATAACTAGCGAATACTGAGAGCAGGAGAGATAGGTTTACCCAGGGAAGAGAACACAACTTTTTATCCAATACCAAATGCTCAGCCCTGAAAACATATATATACAAGTAACATAAAGACAGCAGGTTTTATTTATATATGTAGTAATACACATAATAATTATATAAATACATATATAGTTACAGAAAACAATTAATGAAAAAAGATGCTATGAATTTGAAAGAGAGCAAGGAGGGCTATATGGGAGTGCTTGGGGAAAGGAAAGGGAAGAGCAAAATATGTAATTATATTGTAATCTCAAAAATACAAGAAATAATTAAAAAAATTCTTAACAAGATATCTCACTATGAACAAATGATGCAGGCAAAACTGGATGTCTACATCTATAAAAGTTTAAATAAATCTGTATTTCTCCTGTTATAAAAACAATCAACTGCAAATCAAGCAAGTACCCAAAATTTTGAAGCTACTGGGGGAAAAGATAAATATTTCAAGATATTGGCACAGGCAATGGTTTCCTGAATAGGACTCCCATAGCTCAGGAAAAGCAAAAATTGACATATGGGATTGTGTGAAACTAAAAGCTTCTGCAGAACAAAGGAAACAACAGTAATGGGAAAAATTATAATGATTTGCCAATTTTTCATCTGGCAGAAGACTAACATCTAGAATATATAAATAACTCCAAAATTGAACACCGACTGAACAAGTAATCCAATCAACAAATGGGCAAGTGATCTGAACAAACACTTCTCAAGAGAAGTTCAAATTGGCAGTAAGTATCTGAAAAAGCATTCCCCTTATCTACACTAGGAATCTTATCTCACCCTAGTGGAAAGGGCTATTATCAAAAAGAAAAAAATATCAAGTGCTGATAAGGGTGTGGGGGTGGGGAGCCCACCACAAATGTTTTGACTGGAAATGTAAATTCCTACATCCACTATAGAAGTCAGCTCAGAGATTGCTTAAAATTAATGCTAAAAACAGAACTGCCATATAATGCAGATAAATCGCAGGAAACAAAGTCAACAATACCTGCATTCTGTGTTTATCAAGGCACTGTTCACAATAGCTACACTATGAAATTAGCCTCAGTGCCTATCAATAGATAAATGGATAAGAATTATGTTATGTATAAAAAGTGGAATTCGCATGAAAGTGAATGGGACTGAAATGATTATATAAAGCATAATACAGGCCCAGACAAACAAGCATCTCATATTTTCTCCTATTTATGGAAGGTAGATTTATTTTTAAAGATGACATAAAAGTAGTAGAGAGACTTCTAGGAACTGTGAGAGGATGGGGTGGGGTGTTAGCAGTTTCCCCTGGAATTGAAACATATCTATTCTGGCTATTTTTCTGTCAACCGAACACAAGCTAAAGTTATTGGAGAAGAGGGAACCTTGATTGATAAAATGCCTCCATAGATCAGGCTGTAGGCAAGCCTGGAGGCTATTTTCTTAATTAGTGATTGATGGTGAAGGATCCACCCAGCCTATGGTGGGTGGTGCTGTCCCTGGGTTCTATAAGAAAGCAGGCTGAGGAAGCCATGTGAAGCAACCCGGTAAGCAGAAACCCTCCATGGTCTCTGCCTCAACTCCTGCCTTCAGGTTTCTGCCCTGTTTGAGTTCCTGTACTGACTTCTTTCATCGATGAACAGTGATATTTAAAGTGTAAGCCAAATAAATCCTTTCTTCCCCAACTTGCTTTTTGGTCACAGTGTTTCATCACAACAACAGAAATCCTACCTAAGACAATGCCCTCCAGGGAAGGGCCGGATGCTTATGAAACTCAAGAAGTAAACTTCACAAGTTGGGGAAAGCAATCAAAAGGATCCCTCCCCAGGATTATAGAAGCAGTAAAGAACTGCTGTTGGAGGAGAGTTTGGCCAGCTTTGATCCTGAGAGATTTCTCAAACCTGTTGAGCTGCCTGCAAGTTGTTCAGAGAGCTGTAGCCAGTCTCTTTCATTCTGCAGACATTATCGAGTTAGTGCCATCAACTCAAAGGCAGACTTAAAGTTCTCAAGCAAAACACTTCTTACAAAATGACTGATAGTGAACAAGAAATAAGAGGGGCATTAGTTGTTTTGAAAATACTTAAGATTTTGCTTGCAACGGTAAATATCTTCCTTTTAGAGCTCATTGCTTCCCTCCAGATGTCTTCAGAAAGGATTCCTAGTTATGCTTGTAGCTGAATGTGGCCAATCATAAGAGTTTCAGGCAATTTTGTTGTTCTTGTTAAGTTTCCTAGAGGATATTAGTCACGGAGGACTTTTTCACATAAAATGGGCATTTGATCATTTTAGAGAATGAAATGCTCATGATGATAAAAAAGCTCCTTTCTAATTTGCTTTCTGAACACAGAATTGCAGTTCCACCTATACCATAAACTTCCTTTTTCCTTCTTTGTAAAACATTAAATTGATGTGTGCTTTAGACTTGACACTTATCTTACAGGGAGTTTGTTTTCACTTACTGAATTTGATTTATTCCTTGTTTTCACATCAATAGCCTGGCTACTTTGGAGAAACTGAACTCCAAATGGACACATTTTAACCATTTGAAACTTTTTGGATTCTGCTGTGGTTTCAAGATTCTTTCCTCCATTTAGACACTGTGCGCACTTCCAGGGATGATCTCAGTTCTGGGCACTTGAAGGACAGTTATGTGTTCTAATATCAAACCCAGATGGGTGTAATTTGTAACACTCATGACAAGTTTCCCTGCTCTAGGCTAACCAACTCATTGTGGTTTGTCAAGACTTTCCTAGGATACTGAAAGTCCCATCTCTTGGAAACTTTCTCAATCCCAAACTAATAGGATAATTGGTCACCTTACCATACTCTTACCCTCAATCAAATGGTAGAGTGGCCACTATTGACTGGCCAATTGCATTCCCAGTTACTTTCAAAGGAAGGGAAGGAGTCAAACTCTGTTAGAAATCTTGGGTTGCAGTTACATTATTTAAAATATGTAAGAGTCAAGTTGTCATAGAATAGCTGGTAAAATTACTCACTTATTGATTTAACAGAAAGTATTTTTCTCAAAATTAAATACTGAATATACATTGCTTATTTTCCAGTAGAAATGAAAGGACTAAACTATCATATTTTCAGCACTTAACATATAAATTTACACTTTATTCAATATCTTTTACTCTTTAGGATTACCAGATTTTTAATAACAATATGACAGATCATTTATATACCTCTTGACAACACACATTTACAATTTTGTCCAGATTGATTTTTCTAAAGAACAGATACACAGGTTTTACTCATTGTGGTGTTTGTTTTTATTATGCTGGGAATGGCATGTTAGACAAAAGATATCTTTCTTGGGTCTTAAATACCCAAGCATCTACCATTGGGAGGCCAGCTCTTATGTTAAAGAATTGATTTCCAACCTTCCGTCCAATTGAAATTCTTGCTATGTTTTATGGCATTTTCATCTCATCCTATGCTGCAGCTGTGGGTACCTGTGTGCCCAGACAACTTTAAATGTAATAAAATCTTCCATAAGAAGACAGAGAGGGCTTGCCTAGTATGCATGAGGTTCTAGTTTCAATTTCAAGAACCACATAAACTGGGTGTGGTGGCACATGCCTGTAATCCCAGCACTAGGGAGACAAACGAAGGAGGATCATAAATTCAAGGCCATTTGAGCCCTTTTCTCAAATTTTTCTATAGTCAGAAGAAATTGAACTATTTGGGTACTTATACACTCTGATTGCAAGATAGGTGACAGGGTGCAGGTTGTTTGACTTTCTGTGGCTTTCTTTTAAGACATTACTTTGTAAATCCTTTGGGAATTTGTCCTCTCTGGACAAGTTGTACTTGGACTTCAATAAGGAATAAAGGAAGTAACTAAGTTTGTCTCTAGGGAGAAGGAAGAAGAGGACAAAATAATGAGCTTCTTTACCACCCTTTTTCTACCACTGATCAAGCCAGCTTTGTCCCTTCTGAACCAACCACCTCACCCAGATAGGGATTAGCTTTTCACTGACTCCAAGTTGTTTAATATCAGAAATGATTTTATTAAAGCAAATTTGGATTTAATAAATCCTCCAAACCTTCAACACAGAATTTGCCTTTAGGGCAGAGTTAGGAAAAGTAAGAAAGGAATAGAAAAAAAATCTTCAGGGAACAATTAATCAGATCCAAATGTATAGTTTTCATAGTTCATTCTGTCTACTTTCATAAGTTTCTTGTGTCTTGTATGGGCTCTCAAGTGGCATTATATAAATAGGAAATGATAGTTCAACAGGGTTTGGACATACCTTCTTTTCCCATAGTATGCGAAAGTTGACTTTCTATGAAAGCTTATTCCCTTGCTCCCAGACAATGTGAAGGAATGAATGCATATGCACATAGATACATACATACACTGTCATCAACACTCCTTAATGGGTAGAGTAATTCTTTGCTCAGGACACCATGAAGTTATATATCTCCTCAAGAAGATTGTACATCATAATCTATACATGTATGCATATGATTTTAGTACACAAGGTGCTTCCATTAATGGGATGTGTGTGTATAGCATGTTATATGTGTACCTGAGGTATTATTTTTTTCAATTTCTGTATTTATTTGACATACTGGTTGCAGTTTCTCCTCCTTCCTCTCTTCCTAGTCTGCTACCCTCCCAGTTCTCACCTGACAATCCTCTCCTTCTCCATTTCTGTTCAGGAAAGGGCAGGGCTTCCATGGGCATCCACAAAGCATGGCATATCAACTTGAAGTCAAAATAAGCACCTCACATTGTACTAAGGCTGTACAAGGAAAGCCGGTATGAGGAATAGTTTTCCAGAAGCCAGCCAAAGTATTATAGACAGACCCTGATCCCACTGTAAGGAGTCCTGCAGTTAGACCAACTACACAACTGTCACAAATATCTAGAGGTCGTAGGTCAGTCCTATGCAGGCTCTCTGATTGTTGGTTCAGTCTCTGTGAGCTCCTGAGTATAGGTTAGTTGGTTCTGTGGCTTTTCTTGTGATGTTCTTGACCTGTCTCTGGCTCCTACAATCCTCTTTAGCAGGGTTCCCCAAACTTGGCTTAATGTTTGGCTGTGGGTCTCTGCACATCTGTTTCCATCTGTTACTAGATGAAGGCTCTCTAATGACAATTGTGGTGGTCACCAATTACATTGACATTTTTTTCTCCAATTATGTTTGGTTCTATCCTAGGTA
Source organism: Cricetulus griseus (assembly GCF_003668045.3). NCBI lineage: Eukaryota > Metazoa > Chordata > Mammalia > Rodentia > Cricetidae > Cricetulus > Cricetulus griseus. Next base: position 104,231,178 of record NC_048604.1, read on the forward strand.
TCTGGGCCATCTAGCCTCTGGGTCCTAGTGTTCCAGAAGTGTCAGCAATGGGCTCACTCTTATGGCATGGGTCTCAGGCTGGACTACTTAGTGGTTTGCCATTCCCACAAGCTCTGTGCCACACACTTCCTAGCACATCTCATAGGCAGGAGAGAGGGTAGGTCAAAAGTTATGTGGTTGATTAGTGTCCCAATTCCTCTACTGGGAGCCTTTGCCTGGTCACAGGAGATGGTCAGTTCAGGCTACATGTCCACCATTGCTAAGATTCTTAGCTGGGCCATCCTTGTAGATTCCTAGGAGTTTCCCTTGTACTGGATTTCTATATGATCCTATAATGCCCCCAACTTTCCAGCCATCTCTTTTAGTACTCCCCCTCCTCCATTTACCCCTCAACCTGATCTCTCATGTTCTCATCCCCACCCACCCAGCCCAGGCCACCCATGAGATTTCTTCTATTTCCCCTTCCCAGAGAGATCCATGACTCCCTCTTGGGTCCTCATTGTTACCTAGCCTCTCTGGGACTGTGGATTGTAGCATGGTATTCCTTACATTACAGCTAATATCCAGTAATAAGTGGTTACATACCATGTTTGTCTTTGTGAGTCTGGGTGACCTTACTCAGGATGATTGCTTTTAGTACCATCCATTTGCCTTCAGATTTCCTGGTGTCATTGTTTTTAACAGCTGAGTCTTACTCTGTTGTGTAAATGTACCACATTTTCTTTATCCATTCTGTACCTGATGTATTATTTACCTTACCTTATTCTCTCACTGAACCTGGATCTAGGCTGACAGCCTGTAAACCCAGAGATCCTCCTGTTTCCCCCCTCCACGGTGTTGGGATTACAGTTGTGTGTGATCACACCCAGATTTTATGTAGATTCTGGCTCTTACCCAGTTTGCCATCTCCCCAGCCCCATTAATATTCTCTATGTAGCATTGTACTTCAAAGCATAGATGGCATATAAATGCAAGAAAAATAGGAATAAAATGCACAAAATCTGAGAAATGTTAGGTAACAGCCTGAATCTCCATAACTACGCCAGTCATGCTTATAAAACAAGTTGCTCTATATTCCAAGGTGTGTGTGTGTGTGTGTGTGTAATGAGTGAAAAGAAATATGGCACAGGATATCTTTAAGGTGCCTTTCAACTTCCACTGTTTTTTAACTCCTGGAACACACTATGTTGAATACATTTAATTATCTCCACCCTAATCATGAATAAATTGCTCACAATTATCAGCTCTTATTTATCATAAGCAATAGGTAGTATTGGAGCATCTTCAAACTTACTGCATTGGTTATCTAAGGACAAACAAAATTCTAAATTATTTTATCAATGTCACTTACAGTAAAAGCACATTTAAAATATACTTAAGTCTTCTTCTAACTGTAAATATATCCATGGTTACATTCTGAATTTTATTGGCTATCACAACCTTTTAAAATACGTTAATGTTAAACTAAACAAGCATCAGAGCATCTCAAAAGCATCTGATGAAATAACAAGGTCACATTGGGACCTTCCTATTCTTGAGTCCAAGTGCACATGCATACACATACACACTGACAAGAGCAACTTAAGGGACAAGGGGTTTATTTAGTTCACATTATAGTGGGGAAGTCAAGACAACTGAAGGTTGAAGAAGCCAGTCCTTACTCAGGAACCGGAAAGATAAACACATTCTACTGCTCAGTTCTTTTCTTCTGCCTATGAAGTCCAGGATCCCAGCCAGAAACAAAGGTTTCCCACCTCAGTTAAGTAATAAAAAACAACCAGCCCAGAACTACTAGAGGCCCATCTCCTAGGTGATTCTAGATTCTGTCAAGTTGACAGTTAACACTCATCATCACAGGTTGCTTCTGAGTTTGGGGAAGAATCTCTAGTTTTCAACAAAAAATATTCTAGTTCACAGCTTGTATAAAAACAATCCAAAGTAATGTAAGGAAAAAATTGCATGCGGGTTCAAAAATGTATCTTTTCTGAATTAATTTTGAAGATGAGAACATACAGACTATGAAAGTGTTTAATGGAACTTTTAATATCACAGAATGACATCTAAATGACTAATCATTGTAATTGTTGCTGTCTGGAATATTTATTTTTTCTAATATCTTGAATACATATAAAGTCACACGAAATATATAAAGAACTAATTTGAACACATTCTCTACATTAACATTCTAGTTAACTTAGTCACTTAAAATTTAAAAAATCAGGCACCCTCAAGTGATTGTATATATTTCCATCTCAAGAAAATAGAATGTGTCTTCTGTCCAGTGATTTTTGTGGCACCAGAAGAAAAATTAAAAACATATATAGAAAATTTAATAACAATGTCATGGTCTTGTGCATGATTGTTTGATTTCTTCATATGTAAAACGACTCTAACACAAAGCAACAGTGCTATTCTAATACACTGAAGGTTAAGATAAAGGTATTCATGCTATATGAGGAATAGATCTCAAATGCATGCTCACTTTCCAGCCCAAGAGATCTAGATGTCAGTGGATATAGTCTTTGCACATACACCTATTTCCTGGTTTCAGAGTCTGATGACTGGTGGTCTAAAACCTATTTCTGAAATAGAACTTATGGCATCATAAGTCTGGTATTGTTTCTTAAACAGAACTAATAATAATAACAGGAGATATATCATCACCCAAAAGTGCAAATAATTGTGATTCTGGAAGGACTACAATTTTTCTATTAATTAAGTCAAGTACTGCTACCCAATCCTCAATGCAGACTACACTGGAAAGAATGATCCTGGAGCAAAATGCTTTACAAAAAAACCATATGGAAGTCATTGGCAACAATGCATGCTTGACATATGGCAGCAGACATGTATACATATAAAATAAAAACTGTAAACATGGCAAACTATTTTAATAGTAAAATCGTTTTCTTTTCCACTACCACCTCAGCACCCTAGTCCTATAGAAGAAACGTAAATTGTGAAGCAGTAAGTATGTTTCAGTCATTGTACCTGTTTGGGTCTCAACAGGAAACAGATGGCACATCCAAATGAGTTACTATGGAGAGAGATAAATGAACCTTTTACAGATGGGTGAACACACTTAAAGGATTGACAGAGGATGGGAGAGCACCAAAGGATTAGCAACAGCGGGAAACTGCTAGGTCTAAAGGAGAAAGGAAAAGCTATATGTTACTGACATTACCAGTGCTAGAGCTACAGAAAAGTGTTGTCCTGACAAAAGGTTCAGCATGTAGCCACTGGCAGAACTAAGGCAGGGAGGGATGACAAAGATAATTACTATCCATCGCCCCTTGCCATCACCCACCCATCTATCTCTTACCACAATCTCTTTTTACCTAAATCCACTAAAAGTTCTTAACACCACTAGTAAATAAGTCATCTAGATGTAAGATTCCATGGAGGTCTCTCTGAAAGAGACAACTGGCCAAAGCAGAATGAGAATAGATGGGACCTGAAGACTATGTGGCGCAGCTTTCAATTCAGTTACTATTTTTATGGCTATGCTCAGGATTGTAGCAATGGCTCAGCAGTGAGGAATGCTTGCTGCTCTTGAAGGGGACCTGAGTCAGATTCCCAGAATGTTCTTCAGGCAGCTCACAAATGCTTGTAACTTGATCTCTAGGGAATCCAATGCCCTTTTCTAGCCTCAGTGGCTACTGCATACGTGTACCTCCCAACACACATACACACACACACACACACACACACACACACACACACACACACACACACACACACGCGCGCGCGCGCGCGTTTTTTTTCCCTGTTTTTTGGTTGGTTGGTTTTGATTTTTTTGAAACAAGGTTTCTCTATATAATCCTGGATGTCTTGTAGACCTCCATAGAATGTTACATTTGTAGACCAGGCTGGCCTCAAACTCAGAAATCCCCCTGTCTCCTCCCTATTGCTGGGATTAAAAGTGTATGCCACCACACCCTGCTAAAAAATAATAACCATGATCTATATTAAATGATGGGGATTCAAGCACCTTGGTTTGCCTTATAAAAGTCAGGTAACTATAAAGAAAAATCAGTGCATAAATTGACAATGACAATATGAATAGAGTGTTATAGAAATACTTCAAGGAGCAAGACCAAATACATAAGGACTTTGTGGAGGCTTCTAGAAGAATTGAACTTAAGCTGAAACATGAATTCTGTGATTATCCTTAATTAGTTCAAAGGGGTATTTGACAAACTTTACATATTGCAATTCGAGGAATCTTTGCAAGAACCCTGAGTTAAAACGTGTTATTAATCTCTAAATTCAGTATAGAGATTTAACATATAGAAATATTACCTTCCCAAAATTACATATCTTTTTGTTTGTTTGTTTTTATTTAAATTAAAAACAATCTTATTTTACATACCAATCCCAGTTCCCTCTCCCTCCCATCCTCCCATGTCCCCCACAAAGTTACATATCTTTTAATTGGTGATTTAAAATGTTGAACCCCTGTACCTGGGTTTTGCTTTTGTGCCACCAACCAGCTCCAAAATCATGACACAGGGAATTATTATTACTTTTGAATGCCCAGCAAAGCTTATGCTGGTTTCTGGTTAGCTCTTTTAAGTTAAATTAACCTGTTTCTCCTTATCTACCTTTTGCCTCAGGGCTTATTACCTTTCTTCCTTCTGTGTGTCTTACTTTCCCCGCTTCTCCCATCTGTCTGTCTGATGGCTGCCTGGCTTCTTGCCTTGGCAAGAAGAGAGAACGTGTATCCCTCGTTCTCTCCTCCATCTTCCCTTATTCTTCCTCTCTTTTTGAGCCTGGATTTCTCTCCTATTTATTCTCTCTGTCTGCCAACTCCAACCATCCTTTCTCTTTGCCCAGCTATTGACCATTCACTTTCTTATTAGACAATCAGATGCTTTAGGCAGGCAAGATGAAACAAATGCGACACATCTTTACATAATTAAACAAATGCAGCAGAAACAAATGTAACACATCCTGACACTGTTAAACAAATGCACCTTTACTCAGTTAAGGTAGTATTCAAGGGCTTAAACAAATGTAACACATTTTTCCGTATTTAAAATGATATACCACAACAAACTCCAGAACTGCCCTCTCAACTACTATCCTAAATATAAGGTGACTTCTCAGTAGAAAGAAGCCCAAGCTTAGGCATTAAGGTAAACTTTTATTCTGGTTGAAATAGGAAAGAAGGTTAGCTGGGTGGTGGTGGCACAAGCATTTAATCTCAGCACTTGGGAGGCGGAGGCAGGAGGATCTTTGTATGTTTGAGGCCAGCCTGTTCTACAAAAAGAGTTCTAGGACAGCCAGGGCTTTTACACAGAGAAACCCTGTCTGGGGGGAAAAAGAAAAGGAGGTTAAAAGACACTTTGCAACGTCCTATAAGCAGTGATGAAAAGTTTTGGATTTAATTCAAAATTTATAGGGTGCTTCTGGAGAATTTTCACCATGCAAAATGAAGCCTGGATTTTATAGGTAGGAGAAAGACTGTGTTAAAGGGGTGCAAAATGTGACTTAAATAAACTAGTTAATAGACTATATGCTGTGCCCAGATACAGCAAGAAGGGCCTAGGCCCTCCCACAAATGTGACAGACTTTGAAGGTCCCTGGTGGAGGGCCTTACTATCCCTGGAGGGGGGGTTGGGGGGAACATGGGAGGATGGGAGAGTGAGGGAATGAGGGGATGGATATGTAAATATGAGTAGTAATTAAATAATTTAAATAAAAAATTAAAAAATAGACTATATGCTGTAAAGTAAAATAATTAAGAGAGTATATACATTGACAGCTGGACCCAGTAATCCTAATGCTAAATATGATATATTTATATGGGTTTCTGTCAATGGATATATTGATAAATAAAATGTGGTATATCTATATGGTAGAATATTACTCAGCCACAAAAGAAGTGAAGTCCTAAATCATAACATATCACAGATTGGCCTTAAACGCATCACTCTAAGTAAAATGAGCTGATCACAGAAGGTCATGTATTGTAGGATTCGTCTATGAAATATCCAGAAAAGACAAATCTGTACAGATAAAACGTAAATGCACAGTTGCCTAGACCATGTTATGGAGTGGAGAATTGAGATTAACTGTAAGGGATTTCTTCAGGATAATGGAAATGTTAAGAAATGGATTAAAATAATGGTAGTACATCAAAATTCTCAGTATAAATCATCAAAATGTATACATACTGCTATATTTTGAATGTGGAATGTTCCCCACAACATCATGTTTTGAACACTGTGGTCCACAGCCTCTGATGCAAGTTTATATAGTGTCGAGCCTTTTGACAGTAGGGACTTGCTAGTATCAGTATATCACTAGACTGGCTTTTGAAAGTTGTACTCATCCCTTGTTCTGGTCTAACTCTGCTTTCTAATCTCTGCTATGTAATAAGCCTCTGCCTCATGATACTGCCATGAATAGAGACACTTCACTCTGCCTCACCCACCATGATGTACTAAAACCCATCTGCAGTCAGGAGCCAAAATAAGTCCTTTCCCCTTTTAGTTGTTACTGCCAGATACGTTGTCAAATCACAGTGGAAGGTAAACAGTGTTACCCATAGAGGATCAGTTTTAGGATATGTAAATAACATCTTTATAACCTTTATCAAAATAAAACCAAAGGCTACTGTGGTAACGTAAGCAACACAAGATGCTGGCAGCAGCTAAGGTGCTTTGAGAATAAAACTAGAGAAATGGTTGAAACTGGTGATACCATCGTGGTTGACTGTGAGGAATGAAAAAATCTGCACCTTGGCCATCTCTGCCATTCTGCTACTTAATGCCTGTTCTGTTGGAAGAAAAAGATTTCCAACTTTGGAAGAGGTGTTATTACTGCTGACAATGACTTCAGACCAAACAGTAGCTCTCTGCTGATGGGATTGCAGAAAATTATTGCAAATTATCTGGGATCAGAACAGAACCTTTGACAATTTGCTCAATGTTTTAGACAGAACTCTTTGAAGATGCTAAGAACAGGTGTACTGCAACCTCTGTTAAATAAGGTGCTTTTCATGTTTGTCAATATTTTTTCAAAGTAAGAGTAAGTGTTCTTACATTTTGGAGTTAATATCCATTTCCAATATCAAAAATAGTGACATTTGGTATTCCTTGAGGAATGTTTTGGTTGTAAACCCCCTCTAAGGTGTCTTTAGAGCCAAGAAAATGTCAGTGTTCTTTCTGCTTTCCCACTTGAATCACAATAAAATATAGGTTTTGATTAGTTGTTTAGGTGATACCTAGTCTTATTTTGATGGAGCTTGGTAAAACAAATAAGAATATTTAGTTTTCTCAGACATGTGAGATACATGGAGTGATAAGACAATTTGGTCAGACTATATTTTTACTGCCAGGGCATAGAGTTTTCCAAGTAGCACAATACCCCCTAAGGGATGGTTGAACCTTTCAACATATGGTTAGCTAATCTGTCTTATGCTAGGTTATCAGTAGATCAGCTGGAAGGTCAGAAGCCACAACACAAGCATGAGAAGACTAAACTTGGGAGTTTAGAATAAGAACATGACTTTTAAGAATTTATAATAGGACTGTGGGGCATCTATGGCAGGATAAAAAGGGGACACACTCTTTCAGGCATTGTTTCTCTTTTGACAGCATTTCTCTGTTTCATTTTCTTTTGTAAGCTTTAAGAATTGCCTACATTTCTGATACAAAATTTGGTCAATATGTATACATTTCTGGCAGCTGGTAGGTAGTTGCTCCATAGCATATTGCTGATTCTATGCTGAGACGAGGGACATGTGATTTAAAGGGAGGGGTTTCCTTCTATTAAAGTACATTGAGTCAGATGGTTAGAATCAACTGCCTAAGCTAAGGGTTCTTCAAAAAGGGAGGCAAAGATATTCTGGCTCTCTAATGTAGCATTGACTGGGAGGTTTAATGACATAGGAAGGTTGAGGTGGCAAGGACTCTTTCACATAACTACTGATTAAGATATCCTGTGTGTTGTATCCATGATATCTATCCCCTTGGCAGTTATCCTTTGAACAACTGAGACACTTCTTTCTTTCCTTAAGTTTTTATTAGACTTATTTTTTATGTGTATGAGTTCTTTGCCTACATGTATGTCTGTGTATCATGTGCATGCCTGGTGCCTGCTGAGGTCAGAAGATGATGTCAGATCCTCTGGAAGTGAAGTTATAGACAGTTGTGAGCCAATATATGAGTGCTGGATATCAAACCCAGGATCTCTGTAAGAATAAGCAATCTTATGCAGTTCTCTCCTGTTCCCCTCCTTTTACCCTTCTGCCTTCCCTTCCTCTTTGGAGGGATACCTTAATCAGCCTAGATATAGGGGATGGACCTTGGTCCTGTCTCAAAGTGATGTGCCAGACTTGTTAAGTCCCCATGGGAATTTTTACCCTCTCTGAGGAGGGGATGAAGAGTGGTGTGGCGGAAAGGTGGGGAGAGTAGGAGGAGGGGAGAGAGTGGGAACTGGGATTGGTATGCAAAATGAGAAAAAGATTGTTTTAAAATAAAAAAATATTTAAAAAGAATAAGCACTCTTAATTGCTGAGCCTCTACATAGATTTCTTCCCCCTGCTTTTGTTATTTTATTTCCTTTTTAAATTTTATTTTAAATTTTCCATTCATTTTACATACCAACCACAGTTCCCTCTCCCTCTCCTCCACTTTTTGGGGAGTCAACAAAGCCTGGTATAGCAAGTTGGGGCAGGAGCAAGACCCTCCCCGATGCATCAAGGTTGAACAAAGTACCCCAACACAGGGAATGGGCTCCATACACTAGGGACAGATCCTTGTCCCACTGCCAGGCACCCACCCAAAACAGACCAAGCCACACAACTGTTACCCACATGCAGAGGGCCTATTTTAGTCCCATACAGGCTCCCCAGCTGTCCAGAATCCATGAGCTCCCAGGAGCTCAAGTCAGCTGTCTCTGTGGTTTTCCCAGTCATGATCCTCACCCTACTTGCTCATACACTTCCTCCACCTGGACTCCAGGAGGTAAACCCAGTACTTTCCTGTGGATCTCTGCAACTGCTTCCCTCAGTGACTGGATGAAGGTTCTGTGTTGACAATTAAGGTAGTCACCAATCTGATTACAAGAGAAGGCCAGTTCAGGTACCCTCTCCATATGGAAACTAATGCAGAGACCAATAACTGGTTCCAGTATGAAGATCACACTGTGGAATATTCAGCCCTGAACAGGACAACTATATCACCCTCCCATCCCCACAAGGCTCAGTTATTGTTGCAGAAGAGGGGGTTGAATGAAACACAGACAGTGTATGACTAAAAGGATATGGGATTTTTATGGACAAAGCTAGGGGGCTTCACAGATGAAATCACAGCAGTTTTGAGACAACGTTAACAAGATCTGTGAAAGCACAAGTCATACAAAATCCCAGCATGGAAAGGGGAGTTGGACATTAAGTCCTATCCCTAGCTGATGAGTTATTAGAGACAAACAGCTTCTAGGGGATTCAGTCTTCTTAAAAGGTCCAGACTCTGATGAGTTGACAATGCTCAGTGAAAGCCACACATCTAAGGGTGTATGAACAGCACAAATTGAACTTCATAGGTTAAAAAAAAAGGACACAAAGGAGGGATCAGGGAGAGTGAATATAATCATAATACATTGTGTGACATTCACAAAGAACTAAAAACAATGGGGAAACAGATCTCTATGACATTTTTAGCAACATCTATATTTCATTTTCAAAACTATAAGGATTAATCTGCTAAATTAGAGAAAGTAAGAAACTCCAAAAATTTACCCCTGAACATCATACACGCTAAAGGTGAATATTTCAGCTCAGAAACATACTTACTCCAAGAACCAAATGGGTGCAATTAATGAATTTACTAAGAAAAGTATATTTTCTGCATTGTCTGTCAGTTAAATCACACCTGTAATTTCACAAAATCAACACAGTATGCAGTACATGAGTAGGTATGGCTTTAACAAAGAAACACATGTATATAATGAAAAATACCCTTCTGTATTCAGACTTCCCAGTGTTAGTGCACACAAAGTACTCTCAACATAGCATTCTACACTTATCTTCTTTTAATAACTCCCTAATAAGTTTATTTGGAACCAAGACATCTTATTTCAAGGCTCAAGATCTTCAAACCCAGCATGAGAAACCTGGGTTGGCTTCCATCTGCCTCTTAATGCTTCTCTGTTAATAATAATCAGTAATCCAATTTTACTCAGTGCTTTATCCTGAGGTATGGAGTGCAGCCTGTTCACTTGTTTCCCAGGTGTCCAGCCTCAGAAATGTCTTCTTATTGTCAAAAGTGTATGTGTTTGTGAGTGTGTGTGTGTGTGTGTGTGTGTGTGTGTGTGTGTGTGTGTGTGTGTGTGTGTAGGGGTGACTTGAAGATATATAGGGAATTAAAGAAAAAGAAAGCAAATGAGATCCTATTAACTCCAATATGCCATATTTCAGTCTGTCTTATTCAAAGGGCAGCAAAATATGACTCTGTTTGCAATTCAAAGTAGAATTAAAGAAATCTATGTGGATGAGAACATGAGGGAATGGGATGGTCGAGTTGGAAGAGGGATGCAGAGGGAGAGCAATGAAAGAGATATCTTGATGGAGGGAGCCATTGTGGGGTTGTGGAGAAACCTGGTGCTAGGGAAATTCCCAGGAATCCACAAGGATTACCCCAGCTAAGACTCCATATGGAAATATATATATATATATATATATAATATATATATATATATATATGTGTGTGTGTGTGTGTGTGTGTGTGTGTGTGTGTGTGTGTGTGTGTGTGTTTGTGTGTGTGTGTATAATACATAATACATAATACATAATACAGCAATTCATTCTGAAAAAAATGCCAGAACTCAAGAGGACTTGCTAAGAATTCTCCTTTAAAATTTAACTATTCTATTATGAATCATGTTCTGCCCTGAGGCTCAGGATGTTGGCTAGGGGTGGGGCAACTACTTAGCATGAGACAAAGTCTTGGGTTCCCTGCTCAACATGAAAAAATTTCCTATGTTCATAGCCAGAATTTAAACTGTTGGAAAAAATGGAAAAGGTCATTGGTTAACCTTAGAATTCTTTGTAAAGAAGAGACTTGAGACTACTAAGAATCCAAAAGAAAAGTGTTTTGACTCTCAGTAATATATGTGGATGAGAGCAAACAAGTCTAGGTCATAAGATAACTACTGTCTATCATATTCAGGCCTTAAACACTTGAACACATTCCTTCATTCTTTCACCTACCACATTTCAGACACAAGACTAGTCTCACTACAGAACATGTGGCAATGACTAGAGACTTTTTTTTAACCAATACTAGAGATTGTATCTGGGGCCTTGTGCATGCTAGGTACTGAAGCTGAGCTCTACTCTATCTCAAGCAGAGACATTTTTAATTTCACAACTTGTAGGCTACTGGTATCTAGTAGGCAGTGGCTAAAAAGATTGCTCAGTGTCCTAAAATATGCAAGACAGTCTCCATATCCAGAGAATATCTAGATCCAAAGGTTAGTAGTACTGAAATGGAAAAAATCTTGATAACCACATGTTGATTAGAAAATTAAAAGCCATTCAAGACTTCATTGCTTTCAACGGAGCATTGTACAAAAAGGGTATCCAACTGAGGCTTGGCCCACTGAAGAACCTATACAGTAGCTCTCTGGTCTGTGGGACACTGATTGCAGCAGAAGCTCACAGCACTGTAATGTTATCAGTACCATGATAATAATTTAGGACAAACTTTACATCTCGGGATTCTTAATTGTTAATATCTATAAAATCTTTTTGTCATATGAGGTGATATTCACAGATAAGATGTTAGGAGGTGGACATCTTTGGAAGAGGTATTAGGCACTTGTCTTGTTTCTTCTGTAAATTATCTAACAAAAGCAATTTCAAGTAGGAAGGGCTTATTTTACCTTAAAGTTCAAAGGGATGCATTCCATTATAGCACAGAAGGCATTACAGCAGGCTCTTGAGGAGACTTGTTATTTCACAGTGTCAATCAGGAAGCAGAGAGAGATATAAATGTTGGTGTTCAGCACACCTTCTCCTCTCTATTCTTTCTGGGACATCTGCCCATGGACTGGGGCCACAGTTATGTATTTCTTCCTCAGTTAACATAATATAGATAACACCCCACAGAAATACCCAGAGATTTGTTTCTATTCTAAATCCTATCAAGTTAACAATCAAGGTTAGTCATCACAGGAGGGATATTATTCTGCATACTACTAGATCCACTGATTGAAAAGATAGTTATGGATTAATGGTACAAAAGTGTCCAGTTATTTCTGTGTATCATGGAACCTATTTGACTTGAGTTGTTTTCCTTTTGACCTTGGTTACTTTGGCTCTCAGAAGTAGGCACTATGTTCAGTTCTAATGGCTTTGATACACTTGCTTCCTTTTTCTCTGTTATCTTTATTTAATTGGCTCTATTTTGTTTGCATCACTTACCTTAAGTTGCTTTTGAAACATAATTAGGATATACACATCTCTACATTGAGGTTTAGTCACTAGATCTCGTGATTCCTAATCTCTTACCTTCCATCTTCCAATTCACCATTTTCTTCATTGTTATTTCCACCTCCGACTTTCTCTGTTGTGTATCTGACTTCATTTTTCCTTCTCTATTATTCTCACAGTTGTCGCTAGCCCTCTAAGCCACTATACAGTGCACTGTCAATTTCCCTTAAAGGACTGTGCATAAAGAGTTCACTCTCCACCCATTAGCTAGATTCTGTTAAGACCTGTTATGCTGTGATGAATTAAGTGGGCCTTGAACTCTTGGTCTCCTTGCCCATGGAAGAAATATCTTCTGAACTGATTTCACATACACTGGACTCATTAAAGTACTTGAACAAATTGCCTTAGAATCTCCAGTAATAACCACACACCTCAGGGGGATGAATAATATTATCCATATGTTATAAGAGGAAATACTGAGTCAAAGAACACAGAGAGAGGTACAGATTCTGTTTCTTTGAGAAAATTATCTTGGTTTTAGGGTTTTCAATGACTTAGATGGATGAATCCCTCTAGGTTTTCCATTTTATCAGTGCACACAATTATTGTTAGAAGGGTTTGACAAAATAATTTTGTTAGCCTAATTAAAATATATATTTCAGATATCACATTTCAGGGTGTTCAAAAGAGCACAGACTGCAATGCCAACTGAAGAAATGTAATGATCCACATTTATATCTGCAAAAATGTTTTTAAGTTAAGCATATACATGCATATATGTTTAACTTAAGATTTTATAGATTGAATAACTGCATAGCCACTTTCTCTTTATGCTCAAACACTGACAATGCTACAAACACTAGCTCAAATGACATTGCAATGAGTACATTATTTATAATCATTTTTCATCTAATTTTAAGGGTACTTTGTTTGTATTCTTTTTGTCTCATCAATTACCTATTTATGTATATGCATACACATAAATAAAATGGTTTGTAGTGCAAATGTATATATGCTAACTCTCTATACTTTATTTCCCTTTCAAGCTCTGATATCTGTGATGGCTTAATGAGTCCCTAAATCATGCTTGGATCTCCCACAAGACTTTGTGTTACTGCATAACTATAATTTCAGCACATTTTATTAGTAAAAAAATGACCAAATGAGCAAGGAAATGATTAAATGAACCTATAGAAATAATTTTAACCAGGGGTCAAATTCATGGAGGTCACCTAGTATAGGAAGAAACAGTCAAGTATGTGTGTACAATAGATTAAGCAAGGGCCAGTAAGGTTTGGAAAGCCAGAGGCACTTGGAACAAATAGTCCTGTCCTGACTTTATGCTGATGATTGTGTTAACTCTGTATTCTAAGATTAGGTGTTCTGTGGGTCCTTAAACAATTCTCAGTCTTTAAATGAAGTTCAGTATTTTCAAGTAGTCTGCTCCTGTTTAAGGAATGATGGAGTGGAAGAATTATCTGGAAGCTGTAAGGCTACTGTCTACATTTATATCATGCTTTACACTTGTTAGCAGGCTTTTTCATGTATGTATGCTTATGATTCAAGCAAAGTGAAATAAATTTGGTTGTTTTATTCAACATAGATGGTATTGAAAGTGGTTTCCAAGAGCATTAAACAAATTCCTAGCCAAAGTTAAGATACTTCCTCTAACCCTAAGAGAGACATATATGGTCCCCCAGAGAAGGGGAAAGCGACAAGATCCTCTGAGCTAATTGGGAGCATGGGGAGAGGGGAGAGGGTTTTTAGGAGAAAGAGAAGGGGAGAAGATGACATAAGAGCAGGAAGATTTAGTCAGGGGAAGAATAGAGAACAAGAAAAGAGATGCCATAATAGAGGGAGCCATTATAGGTTTAAAGAGAAATCTGGCACTAGGGAAATGTACAGAGATCTACAAGGTTGACCCTGATTAACAATCTAAGCAATAGTCAGGAGGCTACCTTAAATGCCCTTATGCCCTTCTCCGATAATGAGATTGATGACTACCTTATTCTAGAGTCTTCCTCCAGTAGCTGATGGAAGCAGAAGCAGACACCCATAGCTAAACACTGAGCTGAACTCTGGAATCCAATTGCAGAGAGGGAGGAGTGATGAGCAAAGGGGTCAAGACGAGGCTGGAGAAACCCACAGAAACAGCTGACCTGAACAAGGGGGAGCTTATGGACCCAGGACTGATAGCTGGGAAACCAGCATAGGACTGTTCCAGACACCCCTGAATGAGGATGTCAGTTTTGAGGTCTGGTTAATCTATGGAGCCTCTAGTAGTGGATCAGTATTTATCCCTAGTACATCAATGGACTTTTCGAGCACACTCCACATAGAGGGATCCTCTCTCAGCCTAGATACATGGGGAGGGTTTAGGCCCTGCTCCAAATGATATGACAGACTTTGAAGAGAGCAGAAAGGGGATTGGATAGGGGGTTGGTGGGGGCACGGGAGGAGGGGAAGGAGAGGGAACTGGGATTGACATGTAAAACAAGCTTGTTTCTAATTTAAATTAAAAAAAGAAAAGAAAAATCCTTTACTTAAACCATTTAGTTCTCAGAAAGTGTTGTTGGGGGCGGGGCTTGAGATGTAAAAATTAAATCTTTTTCAAGCAAATGATAAAGATGACGACTCACAACCAATTTTAATGGCCTACCCAAGGCCATGTATCTACCTCTGAGTCTAATGTCGATATTCTACTCATTAGATGACACTAATGGGACTAAGGGATCTGATTTGTATAATGAACACATAGACTCAGATTTTGATTCAAAGATAAATATCTAAGTTATTTAAATAATGGTTTTGCTTAGGATGAAATATTAAAATTAAACAACACCAATTAAGCATTCTTTAAAATATCTGATTGTTTTCTAGATTCAGAGTTTCACTATGTGGCCCAGTTCATAATCCTCCTGCCTCATCCTTCCAGTAGCTGAAAGTAGAGGCACACACCACTATACCTGTCTTCTGACTTACTTTAAATGACATGTTTGAGTATGTTCTGTGTGTAATCTGTTAGGATGAATATTTCCCATAGTCTTTTATTTCATCCCCATAGTATTTCTAGGGATAGATATGATTCCCACATTCTAAATGAAGCCTCAGAGCCATTGAGTAACTTATCCAAAATTCTCAAATGGAGGGGTTGGAGAGATAGTTTCATGGATAACCTGATGGTTGTGCAAACATGAGAATCATGTTTGATCCCAGAAACCACTTTTTAAAAGAAGCACTGTAGTGATTCATGATGAAAATCCCAGGGTTTAGAGAATAGACGCAGGTGTATCCCTGGGGCTTCCTCCACAGCCATCCTTTCTTACTTGGTGAGTACAATGTTGGATAGCTTCTGTGAAACAACAGTAGAGGTGCATGTACACACACACACACACACACACACACACACACACACACACACACACACACCCCACACACACACTACCAAATGAGCTGTAAGGAAAAAATAAACACAGATCATCTAACATAGTCCACCTGATTATTTTACCAACTGTGCTTTCATTTAAAGAATAAATTGAAATTCCAAATTACCCGACAGTATTTTAGATGCTTGAAGATATAATATATAAGCCTGAATTATCTTCTGTATTTGTCTTTCTCTAACATTTTTTGATTGAAATCTGTACTGGTTGGAAGCTTGAAAGTTGTCACCTCCTTAATGTGAGAAACCTCTACCTCAAAATCAATTCAACTGCAGCCCCTGTTTCCATTTAGTATAAGAAGAATTCTTTGTTAATTCAAAGGGAAAGGTTACTTATTTAAAAATATGATCCATGTAGACTTAAAACCAAACTTACCTGGGAATTTCTCTTTTAATGACCAGTTAGGTTATCCTGAAAGGGCAGTCTTACCATGAGAAGACAGTGGAGGAAAGCTAATTCATTGGCAGAGCACTATGAAGGTAGGTCTAGCAATGCTCTTGACCCCAGCCTATCATTGCTCCCAGGCTGCAAAGCCCCCTCATAGCAGCTTTTGGCATAGTACTTCTTTTCTAGAATTACACCACACATAATTCTTAGCATGTTCCCTGCTCTCGAATTCCAGCCCCTCCATCCATAGCATTCATGGTGACACAGGAATATCTCCAATTTCCTCCTCATCAAGGAGCAGCCAAGAAAAACGTGAGGTCAGCCAGCTGAAACTTTTCCTCCATTTCTATTCCATTCTGGCTACCCTTTAATGAGACAGAGTGCCCTACAAGCCTAACTCTTCTCAGCATTCCAGACTGGAAATCAAACATACCTCTTTTGGCTTTCAGAAACCAAATCTCATTTTTCACACCACTGTAGTCTGAACCAACTAGCGTTTGGTCTCCTGATATCTAAAGAAAACATTTTTACATTAAAAAATCACCCAATTTGGTTCCCCCTCCACCCTGACCTCTGCTGAGGGAGGACCTCCCTGAATCAGGAAAAACCTCACTCTTGGTTCTCCCTCTGCCCTGACCTCTGCTGGGGTGAGTGTCCCCTCTGCTCCCGCCCCAGTCCCACCATCACCCCTTCCTTGGATCTTTCTGGGCATGCGCCTGGCATAAGATTGGCCTTGCCCAGACTCGGGGGACCTCCCTGAGTCCCTCGCTTTTGGTTTCTCCCCTCCCCTGACACCTGCTGAGAATACCAGGAGAGGCTAGACCATTTAGAGCTGTAGACACTGAAATCTTGGACCACGCACGTCACCGGGTGACAAGAAGAGATAGAGATACCCTATTTTCACCCACTGGAAGAAGAGATGGGAAGACGACAGAATAAGCACACACTCAATGACAGAAAGACCAATATGACACCATCAGAATCTAGGGACTTGTCACCAGCAAGACCTGAAAAGCACAACACAAAGGAAGAAGAAGAGATTGACCTAAAAATCTACTTTATGAAGATGATAGGCACCCTCAAAGAAGAAACAATAAAATCTCTTAAAGAAATAGAAGAAAAAACAAACAAAAAATTCAAGAAATTAATAATTCTCTCAAAAGATCTAAAGAAAGCCAAGAAAAAGCAACAAAACAAGTGAAGGAAGCAATCAAAACAGTTCAAGGCATGAAAGCTTAAATAGAATCAACAAAGAAAACACAGAATGAGGGGATGCAGGAAATAGAAAGGCTGGATAAATGATCAGGAACTAAGGATGTGAGTATAACCAATAGAATATAAGAGATGTAAAAGAGAATCTCAGTTGTTTTGAAGACTCCCTGGGTTATATACAGTCATCGACAAAAGAAAATCTCAAGTCCAGCAAATTCCTAACACAAAATATCCAGGAAATATGGGACACCATGAAAAGTTCAAACCTAAGAATAATAGGTATAGAAGAAGGTGAAGAAATATAG
Source organism: Cricetulus griseus (assembly GCF_003668045.3). Classification (NCBI taxonomy): domain Eukaryota; kingdom Metazoa; phylum Chordata; class Mammalia; order Rodentia; family Cricetidae; genus Cricetulus; species Cricetulus griseus. The sequence goes on from NC_048604.1 coordinate 104,248,967, forward strand.
CTCAAGGTACAGAAAATACATTCAATAAAATTATAGAAGAAAACTCCAACCTAAAAAAGGATGAAAGTACATGAAGCTTACAGAATACCAAATAGGCTACACCACAAAAAAATCCTCTTGCCACATAATAATCAAAACACCAAACGTACAGAATAAAGAAAAAATATTAAGAGAAGCAAAGGAAAAAGGCCAAGTAACATATAAAGGAAGACCTATCAGAATTACTCCTGACTTCTCAATGGAAACGTTGAAAGCAGAAGGTCCTGGATAGATGTCCTGCAAATGCTAAGGGAACATGGATGCCAACCCAGACTACTGTACCCAGCAAAGCTTTCAATCACTATTGATGTAGACAACAAGATATTCCATGACAAAACCAGATTTAAACACATATCCACAAATCCAGCCCTATAGTAAGTATTGGGGAAAAAACTCCAACCCAATGAAGGTAACTACACTCACAAAAACATAGGCAATAAGTAATCCCTCTTTACCAAACACCAAAAGAAAAAAAGAGGGAGAAATACACACAATAACACCACCAAAAATAAATCTGAAACAAACAAGAATCAACTATCAATGGTCATTAATATCCTTCAATGTCAAAGGTCTTAATCTGCCTATAAAAAGATACAGGATAACAGATTGGATAAAAAGACAGAATCCATTCTTCTTCTGTATACAAGAAACACACCTCAACTTCAAAGACAGACATTACCTCAGAGTAAAGTCTTGGGAAAAGATTTTTCCAATCAAATGGACTGAAGAAACAAGCTGGTGTAGCAATCCTAATATCTATCAAATTGGACTTCAAACTAAAATCAATAAAAAGTGATGAAGAAGGGCATTTCATACTACTAAGAGGAAAAGTCCATCAAGATGAAGTCTCAATCCTGAACATCTATGCCCCAAATATGAAGGCACCCAAATTTCTAAAAGAAACATTACTAAGCCAGGCAGTGGTGGTACATGCCTTTATTCCCAGCACTCAGGAGGCAGAGGCAGGCGGATCTCTGGGAGTTCGAGACCAGCCTGATCTACAAGAGCTAGTTCCAGGACAGCCTCCAAAGCCACAGAGAAAACCTGTCTTACAAAACCAAAACAAGAAACAATACTAAAGCTCAAACCATATATAAAAACCTTACACACTTGTAGTAGGAGACTTCAGCACCCTGTTCTCAATACTAGACAGGACCACCAGACAGAAACTTAAAAAGTATCAAAGGAACTAACAGAAGTTATGACCCAATTGGGTTTAACAGACATCTATAGAACATTCCATTGAAAAACAAAAGAATATACCTTCTTCTCAGTGTCACATGGAATCTTCTCTAAAATTGACCACATACTTGGCAACATAGCAAACCTCCACAGATACAAAAATTGGAATAACCCCCTGTATCTTATCATACCACCATGCTTCAAAGTTAGTATTCAACAAAAACACAAATTGCAGAAAACCTACAAACACTTGGAAATTAGATAATGCCCAATTGCACCATTCCTGGGTTGAGGAAGAAATAAAAAGGATATTAAAGACTTCTTAGGCTTTAATGAGAATGAAGACACATCATACCCAAACTTATGGGACACTTTGAAAGCAGTGCTAACAGGAAAGTTCATAGCACTAAGTGCTCACATGAAGAAACTGGAGAATAGTCACATTAGAGAATTGACAGAACAACTGAAAGCTCTAGAACAAAAAGAAGCAAACTCACCACGGAGGAGTAGAATTAGTAAAGTAGAAAATAGGAAAACATTACAAGAATCAATGAAACAAAGAGTCGGTTGTTCGAGAAAATAAACAGGATAGACAAACTTCTATCCAAACTAACCAAAAGGCAGAGAGAGAGCATGCTACTTAACAAAATCAGAAATGAAAAAAATAGGACCAGATGGCTTCAGTTCAGAATTCTACCGGAAATTCAAACAAGAGTTTATACCAGGACATCTCAAATTATTCCACATAATAGAAGCCAAGGGGACATTGCCAAATTCTTTTTACAAGGCTAAAATTACCTTGATAATTACCAAGCCACACAAACACACAACTAAAAAGGAGAATTACAGATCAATATCCATCATAAACATCGATGCAAAAATACTCAACAAAATACTGGTGAGTTGAATCCAAGAACACATCTGAAAAATCATCCACCATGATCAAATAGGCTTCATCCCAGGGATGCAAGGATGGTTCAACATACAAAAATCCATCAATATAATCCACCATATAAACAAACTGAAAAAGAAAAACCACATGATCATCTCACTAGATGCTGAAAAATCCTTTGACAAAATCCAATATCCCTTCATGATAAAGATCTTGGAGAGAACAGGAATAAAGAAAACATACCTAAGTTCATAGGTCCACTCTCTCCATATCTCTTCAGCATTGTCCTTGAAGTTCTGACTAGAGCAATAAGACAACAAAAGGAGATCAAGGGGGTACAATTTGGAAAGGAAGAAGTCAAACTTTCACTACTAGCAGACGATATGATAGTCTACATGAATGGCCCGAAAAACTCTACCAGGGAACTCCTACAGCTGAAAATACCTTCATCAAAGTAGCAGGATGAGAAATTAACTCAAAAAAATCACTAGCCCTACTATATACAGATGATAAATACAATGAAAAACAAATCAGAGAAACATTACCCTTCACAATAACCACAAACAACATAAAATATCTTGTGGTAACGCTAACCAAAAAAGTGAAAGACCTGTACAGTAAGAACTCTGAGTCTTTAAAGAAAGAAATTAAAGAAGATACCAGAAAATGGAAATATCCCCCATGCTCTTGTACAGGTTGGATCAACATAGTAAAAATGGCAATCTTGCAAAGAGCAATCCTCTGATTCAATGCGATCCCCATCAAAATCCCAGCACACTTCTTCACAAACCTTGAAACAAAAATACTCAGCTTTATATAGAAAAACAAAAACTCAGGGTAGCCAAAATAACCCTGTACAATAAGGGAACTTTGCTCTATTATAGAGCCATAGTCCTGAAAACATCTTGGTATTGGCACAAAAGTAGACAGATAGACCAATGGAATCAAATTGAAAACCCTGATATTGACACACACACCTATGAACACCTGAGTTTTGACAAAGAATCTAAAATCATGCAATGGAAAAAAGAAAGCATCTTCAACAAATGGTGCTGGCATAACTGGATTCTGACATATAGAAAACTGCAGATAGACCTACATCTATCACCATGCACAAAACTTAAGTCCAAATGGATCAAAGACCTCAACATAAATTCTGCCATATTGAACCTCTTAGAGGAGAAACTGGGAGGTGCCCTTGAACAAATTGGTACAGGAGACTGCTTCCTGAACATAATTCTATTAGCACAGACACTGAGATCAACAATTAATAAATGGGACCCCCCTGAAGCTGAGAGTTTCTGTAAGCCAAAGGACACAGTCAGTAAGACAAAGCAACAGCCCAAAGAATGGGAAAAGATCTTCACCAACCCCACATCTGACAGAGGGCTGATATCCAATATATACAAGGAACTCAAGAAGCTGGCCGCCAAAACACCAAACAATGAAATTTAAAAGTGCGGTGCAGAACTAAATAGAGAATTCTCAATAGAAGAATCTAAAATGACTTAAAGACACTTATGACAGTGCTCAAAATACTTAGCCATCAGGGAAATACTCAAAACAACTCTGAGATACCATCTTGTTCTTGTCAGAATGGCTAAAATCAAAAACACCAATGTTATTCTATACTGGAGAGGATGTGGAGAAAAAGCAACACTCCTCCATTGTTGGTGGGAGTACAAACTTGCAAGACCACTTTGGAAATCATTATGGAGGTTTCTCAGGAAATGGGAATCACTCTTCCTCAAGATCCAGCATTTCCTTTCTTGGGCATATACCCAAAGAATGCACATTCATACAACAAGGACATATGTTCAACTATGTTCATAGCAGCATTGTTTGTAATAGCCAGAACCTGGAAGCAACCTAGATGCCTTTCAACTGAAGAATGGATATAGAAAATGTGGTATATTTACACAATGGAGTACTATTCAGCAGAAAAAAAGCAATGGAATCTTGAAAATCGCAAGCAAATGAATGGAACTAGAAGAAACCATTCTGAGTGAGTTAACTCATTCACAAAAGACAAACATGGTATGTGCTCACTCATATATGAATTTTATACATAGAGCAAAGGATTACAATCCACATCTCCAAAGGAACTAGGAAACAAGGTGGACTCTACAAGAAGAATGCATGGACCCTGGAGAAGGGGAAGGGGACAGGAACTCCTGAGCTGATTTGGAGCATGAGTGTAGGGTAGAGGGAGCTGGGAGAATGAGAGTGGAAGAAGAGGAAGGGAGAGGAGGAAATGGAGGAGCAGGAATGTTGAGGCGGGGTAAGTATAGAGGAGAGCAGGATGAGAGATACCATAACAGAGGTTACCAGTATAGGTTTGAGGAAAGATCTGTCACTAGGCAGATTCCCAGAGGTCTACAAGGATGACACCAACTGACAATCTAAGCAATAGTGGAGAGGCTATCTTAAATGCCCTTCCTCTATAATGAGACTGATGACTATCTCATATGCCATCCTAGAGCCCTCATCCAGTGGCTGATGGAAGCAGAGGCAGACTCCCACAGTTAAACACTGAACTGAACTCTGGAACCTTTTTGCAGAGAGGGAGGAGTGAAGAGCAAATAGCTCAAAACCAGGCTGGTGAAACCCACAGAATCAGTTGAACTGAACTGAGGGGTAGTGCATGGACCCCAGACTGATGTCTGGGAGGCCAGCATGGGACTGATACAGACCCCTGAGTGTGGATGTCAATGAGGAGGCCTCACACTCTATGTGGCCTCTGGTAGTAGGTCAGTATTTGTCCCTGTTGTAAGAAAGGACTTTTTGAACCCATTCCAACTTTCACACCCTGGACACATGGGGGAGGCCCTAGGCCCTATCCAAGATGTTATGATAGACTTTGGGGATCCCCCATGGAGGGCCTTATCCTCCCTGGGGAGCAGAGGATAGATGGGGTGGGGGTGGGGGAGGATGGAAGGGAGAGGGAGAAGGGATTGACATGTGAATCAGGCTTGTTTCTAATTTTAACTAATAAAAAATAAAAATAAATCACCCATTTTCCCTCTAAAACAACTCTAGTTCCTATACCTCCAACAATGTTTGACTTTCTGATTATTCAGATCTGTTAAGTAGTTACTAACTTGAATCAGCAAGACAATTCACTTTTGTATCCCAAGGAGTAGCTGAGCACTGTGTAGAGAAAAGTTATGCTTATATATAGTAGGCAGGAGAATAAAACATATAAGTCATGGAGATGCATGGGAGGTGTCAAAACACTTTGTTGTATTTACTGGATATTAATAACATATCTTTTAATATGCACTGAAACTCACTCATCTTTCTCATGTGTCCAGTTGATCATGCACAATGGAAACCTGAATGTATTGCTACAAAATCTTTACATCTATTTATTTTTATAGGGACTTATATCAGCAGATACATATGTAGAGAGAGACACCAATGTTTACTTGGTTTTTACATGTATTTGTTTGTACCATGGCGTGCATTTGGAGCTCAGAAGACAGCGTGTAGGCATCAATTCTCTCCTTCTAGCATGTAAGATTAAACTCAGGTTGTTGGTCTTAGAGGAAAATGCCTTTATTCTCTAAGCCATATTGCCAGCCTGACACTAGTGGTTATTAACTGGTAAAATTCCATACCTCATGGAACATTTGGAATTGTCTGGAGGTATATTTGGTTATTATTAGAATTATTGTGGGTGCTTCTAACAAAACAAAAAAATACTCAGCAAAGGACTATGGGAACTAAAATGTAAATAATAATATGTGTAATAATAATGTAAATAATATTAAGGTTGATAAACACCATGCTAGTCAGAGAAGAACGAGAGCCGTCCCTCATGAACAGCTTGACTGGGTGTATAGGTCACTGTGTGTCTTCATACTTTAGAATCCCAACTTTGTTTTCAGCTTACGGGCAAACTATATTATTTTTAAGGGAAAATGAAGTTTGGATTTTTAAAGATTTATTGCCTTTCTGGTCATCTTCTGTTTTTGTAGTAAAACTATCAAAACATACATTTCTAAGTGAAGTTAATTTTCTGGAGTGAATACATAGTTCCTAATACTGATAACAAATTCAACAGGCTTAATCAGATTCAGATTTGGTATGCTGTATCAGTGGAAAGCAGCAATTTAGATCTTTGGCTCTTGCTAAAGAGTTTATGTAATTGTCTGCATTAAAGCTTAAATCCAACTCACAAGAACTCAGTATTACCATGGAAAACCAATGCAGAGGAAATTGGCATCTGTCTGTAATGTCTCCACAAATTTATCTCTGTAGTCTTCTAATTCTAACACATCAACTATTACCAAAATACCAATTTCTAGATAAAGAATTCATATTGCATTGTATGCAAGTTCTCTGATCAATATCCATGAGAGGTTTGGAGTTTTGGGTGTGAGTAGTGACTTATCCATGAAGGACATATTTGAGCTAACTTATGTGAAACACCAATTTAATCTTTGATTGGTCTCTAATAATTCACAATCTTTTAAAGACTATCTTGATTTATGCTAATAAGGTTTCCAGTCTCTTGTGTAAAACTTACACCCTGGAATGTGTGAGTGCATAAATCCACTTGTTGATCTGTAGAAAAGCTTAATATGTGTGAACTAGAGATGGATGAATTGTGAAGGTAAATGGTAGGGGAAATCTGTTTAATTCTGAAACTGTTCTATAAAGAGAGCAGTGCCCCAAATATATATATATATATATATATATATATATATATATGTGTGTGTGTGTGTGTGTGTGTGTGTGTGTGTGTGTGTGTGTGTGTTTCACTGACTTGCCTTGCATTGGGTTGCATTTCTTTATCCTGCACATGCTTTCTCCTCTTTCCTTGTCTTGCCATACACATGCCTTGCCTTGCTTTGCCATGCACATTCACATGCCTTGCCTTGCTTGCTGAGTACAAGCCTTTCCTTGCTTTGAAGTGAACATATCTTGCATTCTGTTCCTTTTCCTTTTGATGCCCATGCCTTGCTTTGCCTTGCCTTGCCATATAATGTCTTGCATTGTCTTGTCTTATTTTGCCAAAAAAAAAAAAAGGTCAGGCCAAAAACTTTCTGTGCTCTAATGTATGCTTTGAGTCTACATCTACTTGCCTGGTGTTTAAAGAATCATACTTCTCTGATCTATAGTATAAGACAATATCAGGGAGTCACAATACTAAGCCACTAAGCTCTGACATAACCAAGGAGCCCCTCAGTCTACTTCCATTTCTGTCTGTTTCGCTTTGCCTATCTCTGCTTGTGTGTCTCTGTTCTTCCCGCTCCCAATGGATCATCCTCCACTTTTTTTTTGTTCTCTGACCACAATGTAAAACTAATGTGGTACAGATGCTCCTTGACTTATAATGGGGGTTATTTACTGATGAAATCATAAGTTTTAGCTCTCTCTCTCTCTCTCTCTCTCTCTCTCTCTCTCTCCTCTCTCTCTCACACACACACACACACACACACACACACACACACACATACACCCACACACATTATCAAGCAGGTTAGCTGCACAGAATGCAGTAGAATATACACAGTTCACCCTCTTGATCACGTGGCTGACTGGGGACTGTAGATCTCTGCCTTTACTCAATTTCAAAAGTGGATTAGATTGGGGGAAGAGATAGTTTAGGCAGTGGATACAGACAGGTATCTGTAAATCATTCTCTAACTAGCCTAGTGAAATTGTTGAGTTTCAGATTCAGTGAGAGCTCTTGTCTTAAAAAACACATGTGAAGAGCTATTGAAGAAAATACCAATATTGACTTCTGACCTCCACATGAATATATAAACATGAATGTACAACCTGCCTACACCCATGGTTACAAGTTCATATACCATATGCTTACAGCATATCACACACACACACACACACACACACACACACACACACACACACACACACACACAGGGTGATGTGGGGGATTATACCGCATCCCCTTAGTCTAGGAACATACTATAATTCTAAATTCAAAGAATGGTTTCTATTGTGCAATCATGTAGTCATATACTTCTGAATCAATTTATTGTAAGTCATGATTGCTGCTTATTGCATATTGTTTGACTGTTGTTATTATGTACTTCAACTCTTTTGAATGTTTGAATAATGTTAGGTTAGTGAAAAACTCAGCAAGTATGTACGGAGAATTCCAAAATATTCCTTCACTTAGCTGTGGGTTAATGCCAGAATCCTACATTACAGGGCATTTTTGTTAAACTTAATAAATCCAAGTCTGGGTGCAGGTGTACCTGTCCCAGGCAACCAAGCCATCCAGAGACTGCAGGCATCTCAGTGCTAGTCCCGCCTCCAACCCCAGGAGAGAGTGTCTCAGACCTGCCTGCACCCACCAGGAGAGCTCTCAGAGTATTGGACCTGCTTGCACCCACCGGAAAAAAAACCTTTGACCCATACCAACTAGGAGAGGGAATGACCCCACCTGCACCCACTGGGAGAAGTGATAAGAAGAGGACAGTGTAAGAACACATTCAACAACAGAAAGACCAATATGAAACCACCAGAGTCTAGGGACTCTACACCAGCAAGACATGAACATCCCAATACAGATAAAGCAAAAGAGAAAGATGTTAAAAACAACTTTATGAAGATGATTGAGACCCTCAAAGAAGAAATGAGAAAATCCTTTAAAGAAATGGAGGAAAAAAAACAAACAAAAAATTCAAGAAATTGAGGAAAAGGCAAGCCAAAAAATAAAAGAAATAAATCTCGTAAGGAAAGCCAAGAAAAAACAGCTAAACAAGTGAAGGAAACAATTCAAACGCTTCAGGGCTTGAAAGCTGAAATACAGTCAATTAAAAAAACACAGTCTGAGGGAATGCTGGAAATAGAAATGCTGAGTAAATGATCAGGAACTACAGAGGCAAGCATAACCGTCAATATCAATGGACTTAACTCACCTATAAAAAGACACAGGCTAACAGAATGGAAACAAAGACACAGAATCCATCCTTCTGCTACATACAAGAAACACACCTCAACTTCAAAGACAGATGTTTCCTCAGAGTAAAGGGTTGGGTAAAGATTTACCAATCAAATGGACCCAAGAAACAAGCTGGTGTAGCTATCCTAAAAATCTAACAAATTAGACTTCAAATTAAAATCAATCAAAAGAGATGAAGGTCATTTCATATTCACCACAGAAAAATCTATCAAGATGAACTCTCAGTTCTGAATATCAATACCCCAAATAGAAAGGCATAAACATTAGTAAAAGAAGCATTACTAAAACTTAAATCACATATAAAGCCTCACACACTTATAATGGGAGACTTCAACATCACACTTTCACCACTAGACAGGACCATCAGCCAGAAACTTAACAAAGAAACAAAGGAACTAACAGAAGTTATGACCCAATTGGGTTTAACAGATGTATACATACATACATACATACATACATACATACATACATACATATCATTCCTTCCAAACACAAAAGAATATGCCTTCTTCTCAGTGCCACTTGGAACCCTCTCTAAAATCTACCACATACTTAGCAACAGATTCTCAACAGATACAAAAAATTGGAATAACCCCCTGTATATTTGATCATATTCAATGGCAACACAAATTGCAGAATCCCTACAAACTCATGGAAATTGAACAATGCCCAATTGCACCATTCCTGGGTCAAGGAAGAAATAAAGAAATCAAACACTTCCTAGAATTCAATGAAAATGAAGACACAACATGCTCATACTTATGGTATACTTTGAAAGCAGTACTAAGAGGAAATTTCATAGCACTAAGTGCCCACATGAAGAAACTGGAGAATAGTCACATTAGAGAATTAGCAGCTGAAACAACTGAAAGCTCTAGAACACAAAGAAGCCAGTGCACCCCAGAGGAGTAGACACCAGAAAATAATCAAAATGAGGGCTGAAATCAATAAAGTAGACTAGGAAAACAATACAAAGAATCAATGTAACAAAGAGTTGGTTCTTTGAGAAAACAAGATAGACAAACCATTATCCAAACTAACCAAAAGGCAGAGAGAGAACATGAAAATTAGCAAAATCAGAAATGAAAAGGGAACATAACAACAGACACTGAGGAAATCCAGAGAATCATCAGGCCATACTTTGAAAACCTGTACTCCACAAAATTCGAAAGTTTAAAGGAAATGAACAGATTTTTGGATAGATATCACTTCCTAAAATTAATCAAGAAGAGACAAGCAATTTAAATAGACCTATAACCCCCAATAAAATAGAAGCAGGCATAAAAAATCTCCCAACTAAAACAAGCCCAGGGCCAGGTGGTTTCAATGCAGAATTCTACCAGAAATTCAAGGAAGAGCTAATACCAGTACTCCTCAAAGTGTTTCAACAATAGAAGCAGAAGAGTCATTGCCAAACTGTTTTTAATGAGGCTACAATTAACTTGGTACCTGAAAGACCCCGAAGGGATACTTTCGTAGAGGGAGACCCACACACCCAGGAATCAGCGAGGCCACGAACTGGATGCAAAAAACAAGAGGCTTTATTGGAGACGCAGGTACCTGGGGCGACTTAGCTTCTGTGTGGCTAAGCGCCCCGAGCCAAGGGAAAAGGGGTCCTTATATAGGAAAAAAGGCGCAAGCTAGGAGCAAGGATTCTATTGGATAATTCTAATGAGGCATTATACAGAGCTATTCCCATTGGTCAATGTATATGAGGCGCTATACAGGGTTATTCAAATGAGGCAAAGTACAGAGTTATTCAAATGAGGTGAAACACAGAGTCTTTCAAATGAGGCGAAATACAGAATCATTTCCATTGGATGGTTCAAATGAGACACAGAGCCATTCCAGATCAGCATATTCTCAAGGTCTGGTGTCTGGTACAGCAGACTCAATTCCCCCCCTTTCCTGATGGCTGACCTTGGGGGCGGAGACCTTGGGACGGAGTGTTTCTCTTCGGGCGGGGCGGGGGCTCAGGGGCAGAGCTCCAGGCCGGCTCACTCGGTGTTTGTCCTCGTGCTGACCCACCTGGTGCTCGCCCTCGTGCCAGCCCACCCGGTGCTCGTTCTCGGGCTGGCCCACCTGGTGCTCATTCTCGGGCCGGCCCCACCCGGTGCTTGTTCTCGGGCCGGGCGGGGAAAGGCCACCGGGGGTGGGGATCGGGGAAGCCGCCGACAGGAGGAAGAGGAGACAAACTTGAGAAAGAAAGGGCTAAGGGACAGGGGTCTTTCATTCCCCCATTTCTCTTGTAACTGAATGGAATCTTTCATTCAGAGGTCTCTAGATACTCTGGATCTATTTGCTTTAGCTGATGATATTGTTGAGTTAAGACTAAGGCCTGTACAACAGATAGTCGTTCTCTGATGAATTGAGTCAGTTTGTTCAGAATGCAGGGACCAAATATGAGGATCAAAAATAGAATAACCAGAGGTCCCATGAGCGTGGATATAAGGGTAGTCAACCAGGGGGATTTAGCGAACCATCCCTCGAACCATCCTTGTTGAGACTCAAATAGCTGTTGCCTCTGTTTTAGCCTCTCCCTAAGTTTGGCCATGCTATCCCTAACTATTCCTGTATGATCTGCATAAAAGCAGCATTCTTCCTTGAGGGCAGCACATAGCCCCCCTTCCTGTAAAAATAATAAATCTAATCCTCGTCTGTTCTGCAGGACCACCTCAGAGAGTGATGTTAAAGATTTCTCGAGTGCACTGATTGACTCTTCTAGGACCTGGATATCCGTGTGCATGGCTTGTTGTAGAAGCTTAAAATGATTAATTCCCTGTAGGGCAACGGTTCCGGTCCCTATGCCGGCTGCTATGCCCCCCACTGTTATTCCTCCTAATAATAGGGCCACGGTAAAGGATATTGGCTCCCTCTTATATCGGGTTGATTTCTCTAGTACGCTGTAAACATATTCAGGTTGGTGGTATGTGACTTTGGGCCAAAGTTCTATCAATATACAAAAGTCAATGGTGGTGTTGAGAACAGTGGTAGAGACACAGGGAGTCAACCCAGTACTGCAAGCCCAATAAGTTCCATAAGGGGCAACAAGGTATCGGCTGTCCTGAGATAATGGCTCTACTTGGTTACATAATTCTTGATGTGAGGAAGGAATCCTGCCTATGCATAGCCCCTTTCCTGAGACCTCAGATATTGTGAGCTTGTGCTGCATAGCAGCTCCGCAACTGGTAGGTGCTGAGGTCTGGTTGGAGTAGTTGCCCAGTATTGCCACGCCTTCATAATATGGGGGCCGGGAAACTAGGCATAACCAGCATTCCTGAGTCTTGTTGGGGTCTGAAAAATTTAAGGCTTGGTAAACTCCTTGGATTAATTGTAATAATCTATCTCTGGTACCTGGAGGGTCTCTGGTTATCTCGATGTTTAGGGCATCTGGGGTGGGGGAGAAGGTGACAGCACCTGGTGTAGGAGTGATAGCTTTAGGAACGGTAGGGGGTTTAGGGACTTGAAAATGGGTTGGGGATCTCTGGTCCGCTATTACTATGTTTGGCCCGACTGATTGTTGGCTTAGGGGAGTAATTTGTCTGTACAGGGAGAATAAAGTCACCGGATCTTTCCCTGCTCGGTGCAGCCTGAGTCCCCAGACCTTAGGACTATCCCAAGTAGTTCTTTTTCCAGCATCTGTGAACCTTAGGATGAGAGGGTTGCATTTTCCTCCGGGGGTGGCGCCTTGAAAACCTCCCCCTCCGGCACTATCATAACAAGGTCCGCAGGCTCTTTGCCCACATCTCCATGGTCCTTTCCCTGCGTACCCTGGGATCTCCCTCCGTTTGAGAGTGATGAAATCCCAAGAGGAAGAGGGTTTCCAGTAAGCCTCCCCTGTGGTTTCACATCCCCATCTTGCACAGTACCCTTCCTGCGGCCCCCCGCAGCCATGAGTTGGTTTATGGCCGGGGCAAACATAAAAATCCTTGCTTCTTGTTCCTATCCTTCCCCCAGGGTGGTGGCATCCGTACCCTGGGAATGGTTCCTGGTCAGAGGGATCCCAATCAGACCCTACTAAGTCACATAGGTCGACATAGAGAGGAGGGAACCCATCATGTAGAGTCCCTATATAAGTGCTGAGGTTGGCTATTTCCCCGGTCCCTAGATTGGCTATTTTCCAGGTGATATTATAAACCCTGTGGGGGTTAGTTGCTACATGGGGGGTAAACAGACAACCAATCAACAGGAGGGTGTACGAGAGAGTCTTATCTTTAAAGGATTTTGAGTGCGGTGTGCGGTCCATTCTGATGCAGTGGCTGAATCGGTGGGTCGGGCTGGCTTTACATGTGAAGCATGTATCCAAGCTGCAATGCCGTCTACCTTGAGTGCGGTGGGAGTGGTAAGCAAAACGATGTAGGGTCCCTTCCAGCGGGGTTCAAGGTTCTTGGCCTGGTGACGCCGGACCCAAACAGTGTCCCCGATCTGGTAGGAATGGGGGATGGTGGGATGGTCCCTCTGGTCTTTATAAGCTTGAGCAAGGGGTTTCCAGACCTCCCGTTGTACTAGTTGGAGGGCCTGTAAATGAGCTTGGAGAGAAGGGGAGTTAGCAAAATCTGAGACATCTTGATCAAGAAAGTTAATGATAGGAGTAGGTACTCCATACAGGATCTCAAAGGGTGTGAGCCCATGTGGTCCAGGGGTATTACGAGCGCGGTAGAGTGCTAGGGGGAGTAGGAGGACCCAGTCTCTAGTGCCAGTTGCAAGCGACAATTTTGTTAAAGTCTCCTTGATTGTTCTATTCATCCTTTCTACCTGTCCTGAACTTTGGGGTCTATAAGCACAATGTAATTTCCAATCAATCCCCAACAAGGTGGCCACTGACTGACTTACCTGGGAGACGAAGGCGGGCCCATTGTCTGTTCCCAATACCTGAGGCATCCCATAACGGGGAAAGATTTCTTCAAGCAATTTCTTAGTAACGATCTTGGCTGTTTCATGTTTAGTAGGGAAGGCTTCAACCCATCCTGAAAAGGTGTCTACAAAAATTAATAGATACTTGTATCCATATTTTCCTGGTTTAATCTCAGTGAAATCTATCTCCCAATGTGTTCCGGGCCGGTAGCCTCTGACCCGGTTCCCGGGAGGAAGCTTCAGTCTGGATGCGTTGACTCGGGCGCACGCATCACATTGCTCAGTTACCTGTTTTAGAATATCGTTCTTCCCCAAAAGGAAATTGAATTCCTCTTCTCGTTCGAGGAGCTCCCGCATCTTCTTGGAGCTCAGATGTGTCATCTTATGTAAAAATGTCACTAGGTACTTGGTTACCCGGTAGGGGATGACAGTCTTTCCTTCATAAGTCCAATCCCCGTTTGGTTCCTTTGCGGCTCCCAATTTCTCTAGGGTTTGGATGTCTCTTTGTTCATAGTCCCATGAGGGGAAGGGATGGTCGTTGGTGGGCTCTAGAGCCAGGAGGTTAGTGGTGTCTGTGGTCAGGGCCGCCTCTCGGGCAGCCAAGTCTGCCCTTCGATTGCCCCTTGCTTCGAAAGAATCCCCTTTTTGGTGTCCAGGGCAATGTATGATACTTAAGGCAGCGGGCAGATGAAGAGCCCTTAAGAGAGCGAGGATTTCCTCCTTATTTTTAATGTCTTTCCCTTCGGAGGTAAGCAGCCCCCTCCGTCTGTAAATTTCTCCATGTATATGGGCAGTGGCGAAGGCATAACGACTGTCTGTATACACGGTGAGCCTCTTACCTTCTGCCAATTTTAGAGCCTGCGTGAGTGCTATGAGTTCTGCCCTCTGTGCGGAAGTTCCAGGGGGGAGTGCCTGGGCCCAGACGACCTGATTCTCTGTGGTGACTGCCGCGCCCGCCTTTCGTTCTCCTTGATGCAAAAAGCTGCTTCCATCCGTGAACCAGATGTGGTCCGGGCTAGGTAGAGGCTGGTCAGTCAGGTCGGATCTCGCTCCATGGGCCTCGGCCAATACCTGTAAGCAATCATGAGCCTCGGGCTCCCCAGGGAGGGGGAGCAGGGTGGCTGGGTTCAGAGTCACCAAAGGCCCGAAGTGGACCCGGTCTTTGTCTAACAGCATAGTCTGGTAATGAGTCATTCGGGCATTAGTAAGCCATCTGTCTGGAGGCTGTCTGATGACTGCCTCTACTGCATGAGGGGCATGTATGGTCAAAGGCTGCCCCAAGGTTAGCTTGTGAGAATCTTTTACCAGCAGGGCTATAGCAGCAATCATTCGAAGGCAGGGTGGCCATCCCGATGCCACAGGATCCAATTTCTTGGAGAGGTATGCAGTGGGCCTTCTCCAAGGCCCCAGTTTTTGGGTGAGGACTCCCTTAGCATAGCCCTCCTTCTCATCTATAAAAAGTTCAAATGGCTTAGCTAAGTCCGGTAGACCCAGGGCTGGTGATTCAAGGAGAGCCTTTTTGATGTCGGTGAAGGCTTTCTTTTGGGGCTCTTCCCATTTAAAAGCAACCCCTGGCCGAGTGAGGGGGTAGAGGGGAGCCGCCATTTCGGCAAACCCAGGGATCCATAGGCGGCAGAAGCCTGCCGTTCCCAAGAATTCTCTCAGTTGGCGGGGATTTTGTGGGGTGGGAATGTCTAAG
Source organism: Cricetulus griseus (assembly GCF_003668045.3). NCBI lineage: Eukaryota > Metazoa > Chordata > Mammalia > Rodentia > Cricetidae > Cricetulus > Cricetulus griseus. The sequence continues at coordinate 104,264,576 of NC_048604.1, forward strand.
ATGGCTCGCATACGGGCTTCCGTTAGCCATCGACGTCCATCCTTTATCTTGTATCCTAAATAGGTCACCTGTTTCTGACATATCTGGGCCTTCTTGGCGGATGCCCGGTACCCTAGGCTCCCAAGAGTCTGGAGGAGGGCTTGAGTGCCTTCCTTGCATTCCCCTTTGGTTTTGGCTGCCAGGAGAATGTCATCTACATATTGTAAGAGGATTAGAGCGGGGTACCTAACCCGGAATTCTGCCAGGTCCTGATGTAAAGCTTCATCAAAAAGGGTAGGGCTGTTCTTAAACCCTTGAGGTAGCCTAGTCCAAGTCAGCTGCCCAGAGATTCCAAGGGCCGCGTCCTGCCATTCAAAGGCAAATATAGGCTGGCTGGTGGGATGCAGGCGGAGGCAGAAGAAAGCGTCTTTAAGATCTAAGACTGTGTACCAGATATAGTTAGGTGGCAATCCACTCAGCAAATTGTAAGGGTTGGGGACAGTAGGGTGTATGTCCTCTATCCTTTTATTGACTTCTCTTAGGTCCTGCACTGGCCGGTAGTCATTAGTTCCCGGCTTCCTAACGGGTAGCAAGGGTGTATTCCAAGGAGATTTACAGGGCACCAGAATCCCTTGTTCAAGTAACCTTTTAATATGTGGCCGAATTCCTTCGCGGGCTTCTTTAGGCATTGGATACTGTCTGACGGATGCAGGAAGGATGGCAGCTTTTAAGGTTACTATAATTGGGGCCTGGTTAATGGCAAGGCCCATTCCTCCTGTTTCAGCCCAGGCTTGGGGAAATTCCGCAAGCCAGTGATCAAGGGTTTCCTGATTGTTCGAATTAGTCCTCTTTTCATGGAGTCTATATTCATCTTCTATGGACATTGTCAAGATGGTAAGGGGAATTCCCTCTGGCCCTGTGACTTTGACTTCTGACCTCTCAAAGTGTATTTGAGCTTTTAATTTGGTCAATAGGTCCCGTCCTAGTAAGGGGTAGGGGCAATCTGGCACATGGAGGAAAGAATGCATAACCTTACCGGTCGCGAGCTGGAGCTGCCGATTTGTAGTCCAATGGTACTGCTTTCCGCCTGTAGCTCCCTGTACCCATGCAGTCCGGTGACTCAGGGGTCCGGGTGACCGATTCAGAACGGAATGTTGTGCCCCTGTATCGACTAGGAAGGTGACCGGATGCCCCCCGACTTGCAGTGTTATCCTGGGCTCAGGGGGGGGCTCCTGGCCCCGACTCCTCTAATCTTCTAGGTTCAGGAGGTCAGAAACCCTTGGCGGTGGAAGCTTGGCCCGGGGGTTCTTAGGGCATTCTCTTGCCCAATGTCCTTTTTCTTTACAGTAAGCACATTGGTCCCTGTCCAGGTGGGGCCCCCTTCTGTCATCCCTCTGTCTATTCTGTCTCTGGCCTGTCACTACTGTGGCCAATAACCTGCTCATTTCTTTATTCCGCTTACGGTCTCTCGCAACCTCTTTTTCCTCAGCTTCCTGTCTTAGTCTTTCCTCTCTCTCCTGAGTTTCCTTCCTCCAACGTTCTTCTCTTTCTGTCTGTGTTTCCCTCTTATTAAAAATACGTTCTGCTTCCTTCAACAAATCTTGGAGTGTATATCCCTGTAGATTTTCTAGCCTTTGAAGCTTGTTTCTTATGTCCGGGGCTGATTGCCAAATAAAGGACATAGAAACGTTGGTGGCCTGACCTGGATCTTCCGGATTATAGGGAGTATACATCCTGTACGCTTCTTTCAATCTCTCTAGAAAAGCGGCAGGTGATTCCTCCGCACCCTGTATTATCTGCTTCACCTGGGCCAAATTAGTGGGTCTGCGTCCTGCCCCCCGGAGTCCCGCTACCAGCAACTGGCGATAGAGACGCAGGTGGGTCCTACCTGCTTCGGTGGTAAAATCCCATTCAGGTCTTTCAAGAGGGCAAGCCGCATCAATTTCATTGGGTAGCTGGGTGGGCTGCCCGTTTACTCCTGGGACATTTTTTCGTGCTTCTAGTAGCACGCGCTGTTTCTCTTCCGAGGTTAAAAGGACCTGCAAAAGCTGCTGACAATCATCCCAGGTGGGTTGGTGAGTCGTGAGTACCGACTCTATGAGAGATGTCAGCCTCACGGGGTCTGCAGAAAAAGAAGGATTATTATTTTTCCAGTTATAGAGGTCCGATGCTGAGAATGGCCAATACTGAGGTTGGCCGTTCAGCCCAGTTCGGAGGGGCAGAGTGGTTGAATCTGGAACGGGCTGCTCCCTACGACCTCTTAGTCGATAAGCCATTGGTGAAGGGTCAGGGGCCGCTTCCGCCAAGGCAGCGGCGGAGTCCGCTTCTGCCTCTGGTGGGGGCGGCAGTGGCGGATATGGCGGGGGCTCCTCCGTTAATAGATCAACCAACTGGTCTTCTCCCGGAGGGAGTACCTTAGGTGTCTTCTTTTCTTTAGCCTTAGTGTCTTTCACCACGGTAGGGTAAAGGTTGGAATGGGAAGGGGGGTTGGGAGGAATCAAAGGAGTGGGAGGTGTAGGGGCCGAAGGAATGGGTCGGTTGGAGCGGTTAGAGGGGGGAAGGAGAGAGGGGCCCTTGGGATGTAAGAAAGGACGTACCCAGGGAGGGGGGTCCTGAACCAAAGCCTCCCAAGTGACGATATAAGCCACTTGATCGGGATGCCCGTGTGGTCCAGGATCCATAATCTTCTCTTTTATCTGGAATATAGTCTGGGGGTTAAAGGTACCATCTCGCGGCCAGCCTACGTCAAAGGTCGGCCATTCTGAAGAACAAAGAGTAATCCATTTGCGTTTACGCACATTAACAGATTGGTTATGAGCATATTCCTGTACATCTTTCCAGTGGGAGAGTGTTAGGGACAAAGGAGTGGTGACAGTTTGCCCCATAGTTTCTAGGCTTAGGAGGGCACAAATGACAGCTACAAGACAAAGACCGAATAACACAGAACAGACTTTCGCAGCGCGGTTTCGACAGAGAGTCGACAGAAGGAATTGAGAGAGAGTCGAGGAAGGGGGCCCTCCTTCCTCGTCCCCAGTAAAGATTGCAAATCCCTCAAGCCGAGGGCCTTCTCCAAAGAGACTGGGAAAATGTCCAGTCATAGATCTAAGTTCAAAGTACAAATCTCTCACCCTGAGGGCTTCCCAAGTTCAAAATACAAATCCCTCTTCCTGAGGGCTTCCCAAGTTCAAAATACAAATCCCTCTTCCTGAGGGCTTCAAACGCTACCAGGACGTCTCCTGGAGCCGCGGTCGGGAGTTCGGACCCGTCAGTCCCTCCTCGGATCCGCCTACAAATGTACACAGCTGTATACTACAAACGCAAGCGCAATTCACAAGACAGACTCAGACCAGACAAGACAAAACAGCGGATCCGCACAACACTTACCTCCCAGACGTGGGTCGGTGGTCCCTGGGCGGGTCTCAATCCCGGACCGAGCCCCCAAATGAAAGACCCCGAAGGGATACTTTCGTAGAGGGAGACCCACACACCCAGGAATCAGCGAGGCCACGAACTGGATGCAAAAAACAAGAGGCTTTATTGGAGACGCAGGTACCTGGGGCGACTTAGCTTCTGTGTGGCTAAGCGCCCCGAGCCAAGGGAAAAGGGGTCCTTATATAGGAAAAAGGCGCAAGCTAGGAGCAAGGATTCTATTGGATAATTCTAATGAGGCATTATACAGAGCTATTCCCATTGGTCAATGTATATGAGGCGCTATACAGGGTTATTCAAATGAGGCAAAGTACAGAGTTATTCAAATGAGGTGAAACACAGAGTCTTTCAAATGAGGCGAAATACAGAATCATTTCCATTGGATGGTTCAAATGAGACACAGAGCCATTCCAGATCAGCATATTCTCAAGGTCTGGTGTCTGGTACAGCAGACTCAATTCCCCCCCTTTCCTGATGGCTGACCTTGGGGGCGGAGACCTTGGGACGGAGTGTTTCTCTTCGGGCGGGGCGGGGGCTCAGGGGCAGAGCTCCAGGCCGGCTCACTCGGTGTTTGTCCTCGTGCTGACCCACCTGGTGCTCGCCCTCGTGCCAGCCCACCCGGTGCTCGTTCTCGGGCTGGCCCACCTGGTGCTCATTCTCGGGCCGGCCCCACCCGGTGCTTGTTCTCGGGCCGGGCGGGGAAAGGCCACCGGGGGTGGGGATCGGGGAAGCCGCCGACAGGAGGAAGAGGAGACAAACTTGAGAAAGAAAGGGCTAAGGGACAGGGGTCTTTCAGTACCCAAACCACACAAAGACACAATAAAGAAAGAAAACTACAGACCAACATCCTGCATGAACATTGAAGCAAAAAATACTCAATAAAATACTGGCAAATCGAATCCAAGAACATATCAGAAAGGCCATCCACAGCGATCACATAGGCTTCATCCCAGGGATGCAAGGATGGCTCAACATACAAAAATCCATCAATGTAATCCACCATATAAACAAACTAAAAGAAAAACCACATGATCCTCACACTAGATGCTGATAAAGCCTTTGACAAAATCCAACACCCCCTCATGATAATTTTCGTGGAAAGATAAGGGAAAACAGGAACATACCTAAACATAATAAAAGCAATATACAGCAAACCTCCAGCCAGCATCAAACTAAATGGAGAGGAACTCAATGCGATTCCTCTAAAATCAGGAAGAAGACAAGGCTGTCCACTCTCTCCATATCTCTTCAATATGGTACTTGAAGTTTTAGCTAGAGCAATAAAACAACAAAAAGAATTCAAGGGGATACAAATTGGAAAGGTAGAAATCAAACTTTCACTATTGGCAGATGATATGATAGTTTAAATAAGTGACCTGAAAAATTCTACCAGGGAACTCCTACAACTGATAAACACCTTCAGTAAAGTGGCAGAATACAAGATTAACTAAAAAACATCAGAGGATACAGAGAATAAACGGGCTGAGAAAGAAATTAGAGAAACATCTACTTTTATGACAGCCACAAACAACATAAAATATCTTGGGGTACCTCTAACCAAACAAGTGAAAGACCTGTAGAACAAGAACTTTGAGTCTTTAAAGAAAGAAATTAAAGAAGATGCCAGGAAATGTAACCATCTCCCCTGCTCTTGAAAGGTAGGCTCAATATATTAAAAATGGAAATCTTGCCAAAAGCAATCTACAGATTCAGTGCAATTCCCATAAAAATACCAGCACAATTCTTCACAGACCTTGTATGAACAGTACTCAACTTTATATGGAAAAATAAATAATCCGGGATAGGAAAAACTACCCTGTACAATAAAGGAACTTCCAGAGGCATCACTATCCCTGACATCAAACTCTATTATAGAGCTGTAGTACTGAAAACAGCTTGGTATTGGTACAAAAATAGACAGATAGACCAATGGAATCAAATTGAAAACCTTGATAATAACCCAACCACCTAGAAACACCTGATTTTTGACAAAGAAGCTGAAATTATACAATGGAAAAAAGAAAGCATCTTCAACAAATGATGCTGGCATAACTGGATGCTGGCTTGTAGAAAACTGCAGATTGATCCATATCTATCGCCATGCACAAAATTTAAGGCTAAATGTATCAAAGACCTCAACATAAATCCGGCCACACTGAACCTCTTAGAAGAGAAATTGGGAGTTACCGTGAATGAATTGGTACAGGAGACAGATGAACATACCACCAGTAGCACAGACACTGAGATGGACAATTAACAAATGGGAACTCCTGAAACTGAGAAGCTTCTGTAAGGCAAAGGACACAGTCAATAAGACAAAACAGCAGCCCAAAGAATGGGAGATCTTCACCAACCCCACATCTGACATGGGCTAATTTCCAAAATATACAAAGAACTCAAGAAGATAGACGCCAAAATACTAAATAATCCAATTAAAAAGTGGAGTACAGAACTAAATACAGAATTCTTAATAGAGGAGTCTAAAATGGCAGAAATACACATAAGAAAGTGCTTAACATCCTTAGCCATCAAGTAAATGCAAATCAAACAAATCTGAGATACTATCTTGCTCTTGTCAGATTGGCTAAAATCAAAAACACCAAGGACAGTTAATGCTGGAGAAGATGTGGAGAAAAGGGAACACTCCTCCACTGCTGGTGGGAGTGCAAATTTGTGCAGCCACTTGGAAATCATTATGGTTCCTCAGGAAAATGGGGTCAGTCTACTTCAAGATCCAGCAATTCCACTCTTAGGCATATACCCAAAGGATAGCACATACATACAACAAGGACATCTGTTCAACAATGTACATAGCAGCATTATTTGTAATAGCCAGAACCTGGAAGCTATCTTGATGTCCCTCAACTGAAGAATGGATAAAGAAAACATGGTATCCCTTTCCGCCAAACCAACAGCAACTAGGTGAGTGACCCCCTGCTTTTACCCAACTCCTGTCCAAAGCACCATTCACCCAGATCTCCCCAGGCTTGTGCATGCTTGGAGTAGACACTCCCAGGCAGGGAGGAGCTCCCTGAATATGGGTACAGGCCACTCTTCCTTCCCTTTCCGCCGACTGACCACAACGAGGTGAGTGACTCCCTGCATTTACCCAACTCCTGTCCAAAGTGCCATTCACCCAGATCTCCCCGGGCCTGTGCCTGCTTGAAATAGACACGCCCAGGCAGGGAGGAGCTCCCTGAATCTGGGTACAGACCACTCTTCCTTCCCTTCCCTTCCTGCCAACCGATCCGCAAGGAGGTGAGTGATCCACCACTCTTACCCAACTCCCTTTCAAAGCCGCATCCACTCCGATCTTCCCAGGCCAGCTCCTGCTTGGGGTAAGACCTGCCCAGGCAGTAAGGAACCCCCAGAGCCTGGAAACAACCCACTCTTACTTCCTGTCCCGCCCCCAAACACCCGATCCCTATGGAGGCCTAACTCTTTCAGAGTGAGAAGACTACCAGGAGAGGCAAGACCATCCAGAGCTTCGGACATTGAATTCCTGGCCCACACACTAACTACTGCGTAACAAGAGGAGATATAGAGACCCCACCTGCACTCACTGGAAAAAGATATGGGAAGAAGACAGAAAAAGAACTCGCTCAACAACAGAAAGACCAATATGACACCACCAGAATCTAGGGACTCCACTCCAGCAAGATCTGAAAAGCCCAACACAGTGCATGAAGAAGAGATGGACCTCAAAAATTATCTCAGCAAGATGATAGAGACCTTCAAAGAGGAAACAAGAAAATCCCTTAAAGAAATAGAAGAAAAAGCAAGCAAAAAATTACACGAAATGGAGGAAAAGACAAACCAAAAAATTCAAGAAATAAACAAATCTCTTAAAGAATCTAAAGAAACCCAAGATAAAACAACCAAACAAGTGAAGGAAGCTCTTGAAACAGTTCAAAGCATGAAAGCTGAATTAGACACAATAAAGAAAACACAGAATAAGGCGATGCTGGAAATGGAAAGACTGGATAAACGATCAGGAACTAAAGATGTGAATATAACTAATAGAATCCAAGAGACAGAAGTGAGAATCTCAGCTATTGAAGACTCGCTAGAGGATATACATTCATCAACCAAAGAAAACCTCAAGTCCAACAAATCCCTAACACAAAATATCCAGGAAATATGGGACACCGTGAAAAGACCAAACCTAAGAATAATAGGTGTAGAAGAAGGTGAAGAAACACTGCTCAAAGGTACAGAAAACATATTCAACAAAATCATAGAAGAAAACTTCCCCAACCTACAGAAGGATATGCCTATGAAAGTACAAGAAGCTTACAGGACGCCAAACAGACTGGAACACAAAAAGAAGACCCCCGGCACATAATAATTAAAATTCCAAATCTACAGAATAAAGAGAAAATATTAAGAGCAACAAATTGTGCTGGCACAATTGGATTCAGACATGCAGAAGATTGCAGATTGATCCATACCTGTCACCATGCATGAAACTTAAGTGCAAATGGATCAAAGATCTCTCCATAAATCCAGCCACACTGAATCTTCTAGAAGAGAAAGTGGGAATTACCCTTGAACAAATTGGCACAGGAGAACGATTCCTGAACATCACGCCAGAAGCACAGACACTGAGGTCTGCAATCAATAAATGGGACCTCCTGAAACTGAGAAGCTTCTGTAAGGCAAAGGACACAGTAAGACAAAACGACCACCCACAGAATGGGAAAAGATCTTCACCAACCCCACATCTGACAGAGGACTGATTTCCAAAATATACAAGGAGCTCAAGAAGCTAGCCACCAAAACACCAAACAATGAAATTAAAAAGTGGGGTGCAGAACTAAACAGAGATTTTTCAACAGAGGAATCTGAAATGGCTGAAAGACACTTAAGAAAGTGCTCAAAATCCTTGGCCATCAGAGAAATGCAACTCAAAACAACTCTGAGATACCACCTCACACCTGTCAGAATGGCTAAAATCAAAAATACCAATGACAACCTATGCTGGAGAGGATTCGAAGAAGAAGGAACACTCCTCCATTGCTGGTGGGAGTGTGAACTTGTAAGACCATTCTGGAAATCAGTATGGCGGTTGCTCAGAAAAATGGGAATCAATCTACTTCAATATCCAGCCATTCCTCTCCTGGGTATATACCCAAATAGTGCATGTTCATACAACAAGGACATATGGTCAACCATGTTCATAGCAGCATTGTTCGTAATAGCCAGAACCTGGAAGCAACCTAGATGCCCCTCAACTGAAGAATGGAAAGAGAAAATGTGGTACATTTATACAATGGAGTACTACTCAGCAGAAAAAACAATGGAATCTTGAAATTCACAGGCAAATGGATGGAACTAGAAGAAACCATCCTGAGTGAGGTAACCCAATCACAAAAAGACAAACATGGTATGTACTCACTCATATATGAATTTTAGACATAGAGCAAAGGTTTACCAGCCTATAATCCTCTTCACCAAAGAAACTAGGAATCATGAAGGACTCTAAGGGATAAATAGACCCCAGGAATGGGAAGTGGCATGAACTCCCGAGCTAATTGAGAGCATGAGGGTAGGGGAGAGGGTGCTGCCACAATAAGAGCACAAGAAGAAGAGTAGAGGAGAGGAAATGGAGGAGCAGAGATATTGAGTAGGGGGAAGAATAGAGGAGAGAGAGCAGGATGAGAGATACCATATCAGAGGGAGCCACTATAGGTCCGAGAAGAGATCTGGAACTAGGGAGATCTCCAGAGACCTACAAGGATGACACGATTTGACAGTCCTGGCAGTGGAGGAGAGGATAGCCTAGAAGCCCTTCCCCTAGATTGAGATTGATGACTACTCTCTATGCTATCCTAGAGCCCTCATCCAGTGGCTGATGGAAGGAGAGACAGACATTCACAGAAATACACTGAGCTGAAATCTGGAACCTAGTTGAAGAGAGGGAGAAATGAAGATCGAAGGGGTCTGTACCAGGTTGGAGAAACCCACAGAAACAGTTGGCCTGAAAAAGGGAAAGCATATCGACCCCAGATGCTGTCTGGGAGGCTAGTGCGGGGCTGATCCAGCCCCCTGATCATGGATGCCAATGGGGAGGCCCCTGCACTCCGGGGAGCCTCCGGAGGACTGGCGTTTTTCCCTGGTGTGTGAGGGGGACTTTGAGAGCCCATCCCCCGTGAAGGGATGTGCTCTGACTCTGGACACATGGGGAGGGGCCTAGGCCCAGCACAGGAAGATTCAGTGGAGCCCCTGTTGGGGGCCCTACCCTGCCTGGGGAGTGGTGGGTGGATGGGGTGGGGGGTAGGTTGGAGGTGTGGGACGAAGGATGGGGGTGAGGGGAAGGAGAGGGAGAGGGAACTTACATGTGAAACAAGCCTGTTTCCTAACTTGAATTATTAATAAAAAAAGGGAAAAACAAAATTCCATGTTCCAGTGTTGTGGAAGCAATTCCATGATATTAACAGAACAGAGAAAATTCATATATCAATGCACTTTTCAAATGCATTGGAGGAAACACTAGGTAGGAGGTTACAGCACAGTGGAGAAAACTCAGCTATAGGCCTCAGATGTGATCTGATCATTCTTAGCCCTTTGATTGGTGGGGAATAGGGATTTGTTAATACATTCCAAGGTTTTTTAGTCTGTTTATCAGGAGGTCAGGTTTAGCTTTATCTGCTGGCACAGGATGTTAGGTCTGATACATAAGTGAGCAAGGAAAGACTCTTTAGGGGACTAAATACAGCCAAAGATAAACTGTAATTAGTCTCTGGGCCTGCCACATTCTACCCTCATTATACACTGCAGTCTAACCAGGCAACCAGCCTTTGCAGACACAGCTTCTTCCCAGGACTTGTCATCCACACTGAGTAATAGAAGCATTGTGCTTCCTATCCTTCCTCAAGGTACAAAGAAGTAATTCTGTTCCTCCTCCAGTTTTGGAACTTTGTACATTGATTTATGGTCCTTCTGGAACAGAGATGGCCTCAGTTGTACCATCACCGTGGTCTTTGTAATCTAATCTGTTTCTGGTGTCCTCTTACAAGGACACATGTGTACTCCTATATTCAAGTGACTTTTCTGCCTGAACCTCCAGTTCAAGAATTTATTTTTAGAATCTCTTCTGTAGAGTTAATCTAACATTATTAAACAGATAAATAATGAAACTAAAAAAAAACATGGTATATTTACATAATGGAGTACTACTCATTAAAAAAAAAACAGTGGAGTCTTGAAATCCACAGGCAAATGGATGGAACTGGAAGAGACCATCCAAGGTTTCTTCCCAAGGAGGGAAAGCCTTGTCCCTGACTTTGATGATCCCCTATGGAAGGCTTCATCCTCCCTGGGGCTCAGAAGGGGGATGGGATGGTGGGTTTGTGGGGCTATGTGAGGATGGGAGGGAGAGGGAACTGGTATTGCTATTTAATATAAGATACTGAGGTATGGTTACTGAGGTAACCCAGTCATAAAAAGACAAACATGGTATGTACTCACTTATATATGGATTTTAGATATAGAGTAAAAGATTACCATCCTACAATCCACACCTCCAGAAAAGCTTGGAAACAAGGAGGACCCTAAGAGATACATACAGGGCCCCCATAGAAGGGGAAAAGGACAAGATCTCCTGAGTAAATTGGGAGAATGGAAGAGGGGAGAGGGAATTAGGAGAAAGATGAGGGAAGAAGAGGAGGGGCAAGGATAACATGAGGGAGCAGGAAGATTGAGTTGGGGGAAGAATAAAGGAGAGCAAGAAAAGAGATACCTTATATACCATTATAGGTTTAAAGAGAAATCTGACTCTAGACAAATGTCCAGATATCTACAAGGATGACCCCAACTAAGAATCTAAGCAATAGTGGAAGGGCTACCTTAAATGCCCTTCCCCAATAATGAGATTGATGTCTACTGTGAGGAGCCGCACTCACATTTGCCATTACAAGATGGCACTGACATCTGCTGCCGGATCAAGTAAACAACGTTGGTATGCATGTGCCCAGTGCTTTTCCACTGCTTAGCCCCGCCTATTCCATGGCGTCATACAGGGTGACGAGTCATCCACCTATCCCAGCTGTACACACATCGCTCAGAGTTTGTGAGCCTTAATTAGGGGACGGGATTCTTGGCTCGAGGTCTCCGCTTTTGTAAGCTTATGCGCTCTCTCTCAAGAAGCATAAAGCTTTACTGCAGAAGGATCCGAGTGTCCTGTGTTGTTCTTGCCGGCAAGACAATCGCACGGGACATCTGGTGCCGAAACCCGGGAGCTTGTTAACATCGCCGGCATCGCGGAGACCCCTTGGACGGGGCAGATTCAGAACTGCAGGGTGGTAAGTTCGGAGAGGTATGCTTTATTCTGACACCTTCTTTTTTGACTTTGTTCTTAATTTGTCACCACTATGGGATGGATCAGTAAAAGCCTTAATTCTAGTCTTTATTCTTCTTTTGTTCACATTGGTCTTATACTGTGCTCACCGTGGCTGGTGTTCCAGTTCGCGACCAAGCCTACCCCAGGTAGCCTCCAGCATAATGGGCTCTTCAAAACAGAGAGACCTAATTAAAAACTGTCTAGAGATTGAGGCTTGCCATCCCACGGTAGCAGAGAGTCAAAAAAAGCTTAAAGAGGTACAGGATAATATATCAGAAACCGAACGAGATGAGAGATTAGGAGCTCAAAAAAGGAAGGACATGTCTAAGAAAAAAGGCCCTCCCCAGGATACAAAAAAAGGGGGAGAGAAAATAGGGAATGACCGGTCACACCCCGGTAAATTTAAGAGAAATAAAGACTCAAAACCTAGCCTCTACCCTACGGTGAAACTAGAGGCCTTGGAGCTGAGCAACTCAGGCTCTGAGATTTTAGACTCTAGTGAGGAAACAGAGCTAGAGGAAGACAGATACCACCCCGATAGATATCGGCTGCCAAAAGTGAAAGCAAATATGAGGCCACCGCCTGTTAATCCAGCGGGTGTACTTCCATCAGCACCCCCATTATTTGGTACCGACTCCTTTTTACCATTAGAGGAGCGAAGGAAATTGCAGATGGCTTTTCCAGTCTTTGAAAATGAGGGGGCAGAGTACATACTCACGTAGACTATAATCAGATTAAAGAATTGGCTGAATCAGTCCGGAAGTATGGGGTCAATGCTAATTTTACAACAATACAAGTAGAAAGGCTAGCCAACTATGCTATGACACCCACTGATTGGGAGACAACAGTAAAGGCAGTGCTCCCTAATATGGGACAATATATGGAGTGGAAGGCTCTTTGGTATGACGCAGCCCAGGCACAGGCAAAGGCCAATGTCACAGCGGAAAATGAAAATCAGAGACATTGGACCTTTGAAATGCTGACAGGACAGGGGCCACATGCCCTCAATCAAACTAATTACATTTGGGGCGTATATGCCCAGATATCAGCTGCCGCCATTAAAGCATGGAAGGCACTGACAAAAAGGGATGAATCAGGTGGACATCTTACAAAGATAGTCCAGGGGCCCCAGGAGCCATTCTCAGACTTTGTGGCCAGAATGACGGAGGCCGCTAGCCGGATATTCGGTAATGCAGAACAAGCCATGCCTCTGATTGAACAATTAGTCTTTGAACAAGCAACTCAAGAATGCCAAGCAGCCATAGCCCCCCGGAAAAGTAAAGGTTTACAGGACTTGTTAAAGATCTGCAGAGAACTCGGAGGCCCCTTACTAATGCAGGCTTGGCCGCAGCCATCTTACAAACCCAAAGGCGCCGAAATATGTCTGACCGAAAAGCCTGCTTTAACTGTGGAAAAACAGGGCACCTTAAAAAGGACTGTAGAGCCCCTGAAAAGACTAGGGAAATGGAGCTGTGCAAGCGCTGTGGAAAAGGTTATCATAGGGCCAGCGAATACAAATCTGTGTGGGACATAAAAGGTAGGCTTTTACCCCCTATGGAGGAACCTAAAGCGTCCCAACCAAAAAACAGGCCGCGGGGCCCATGGTCCCAGGGCCCTCAGAAATATGGGAACCAGTTCCAGAAAAGCAACTCGGAGAAGGAAGGGACTCCCGAGGACACTCCGGAGTGGACCTGTGTGCCGCCTCCGACTTCTTATTAATGCCCCAAATGAATGTTCAGCCGGTCCCAATCCAGTCTCCGGGGCCTTTACCCCCTGCTACCATTGGGCTCATTTTGGGCCGCGGTTCCTTGACCTTACAAGGACTTATTGTGTATCCTGGAATCGTGGATCCATATCATAAGGAAGAATTCCAGGTCCTCTGTTCCAGCCCTCGAGGCGTGTTCTCCATAAAGCAGGGAGATAGGATCGCACAATTAGTGCTACTGCCCTCCCTTGGAGATAGAGAGACCTGCACCTCCCAAAAAAGAGCCATGGGGTCTACTGGTAATGATTCAGCATATCTGGCCATACCCCTAGATGAGAGACCAACTATGAAACTATTGGTTAACGGAAAAGAATTTGAGGGGATTACGGATACAGGGGCGGACAAAAGCATCATTTCATTGCATTGGTGGCCGAAATCCTGGCCTACTGTGGTTTCATCTCATTCTCTTCAAGGCCTTGGATATCAATCCTCTCCAGCCGTTAGTGCTGCGGCCCTGGTCTGGCGGAGCACTGAGGGCAGGCAGGGACGCTTTACCCCTTATGTTTTGCCCCTCCCGGTAAATTTGTGGGGGCGAGATGTGTTACAAGCCATGGGCTAGACCCTGACTAATGAGTATTCCCCTCAGGCATCAGCTATAATGACAAAAATGGGCTATATACCAGGAAGGGGCCTGGGCAGAAGGGAGCAAGGTAGAATAGAGCCCATTGAACAAAAAGGGAATCAAAGTAGAAAAGGACTGGGTTTTATTTAGGGGCCGTTGAGGCTTCACGACCCATACCATGGAAACAGAGGACCCGGTATGGGTCTCTCAATGGCCATTATCCTCTGAAAAGCTGGAAGCAGTCACAAGACTTATACAGGAGCAAGAACAGTTGGGGCATTTAGAAACTTCCACTTCTCCCTGGAATACCCCAATTTTTATTATCAAAAAGAAATCTGGAAAATGGAGGTTGCTCCATGACCTGCGGGCTATTAATAACCAAATGCGCCCTCTGGGCCCTGTCTAGAGAGGCCTCCCTTTGCTCTCTGCACTACCCCAAAATTGGAAGCTTATTATTATAGATATTAAGGACTGTCTTTTCTCCATCCCCCTCTATCCTCGGGACCGGCAAAGGTTTGCCTTTACTGTTCCCTCACTCAATCACATGGAGCCAGATAAGAGATTCCAATGGAAGGTGTTACCACAAGGCATGGCCAATAGCCCAACTATATGCCAATTGTATGTCCAAAAGGCATTGGAACCTGTTAGGAAGCAATTTACATCCATGATTATGATTCACTATATGGATGATATTCTTATCTGCCATAGGAAGATAGAGGTCCTGCAACAAGCCTTCCCCATGCTGGTAGCTGAGTTAAAACAATGGGGACTGGAGATAGCGTCAGAGAAGGTCCAAGTCTCAGATACCGGTCTCTTCCTGGGCTCGGTAATTACCCCAACAAAAATAATCCCACAAAAAATAGAAATATGCAAGGATCATCTGAGAACCTTAAATGACTTCCAGAAACTCTTGGGGGATATAAATTGGCTAAGACCCTTTTTAAAGATCCCCTCTGCAGATTTAAAACCCCTTTTCGACATCCTGGAAGGTGAACCTCATATTTCTTCCCCCAGAAGCTTTACTCCGGCTGCTTGTCAAGCCCTACAAAAGGTGGAAAAGGCCTTACAGGATGCACAATTGCATCGCATAGATGAGACATTGCCATTCAGCCTATGTGTCTTTAAAACGGCTAAGTTACCGACCACCATCTTATGGCAGCATGGGCCGTTGCTTTGGGTTCACCCAAATGCTTCCCCCGCTAAGATCATTGATTGGTATCTTGATGCTGTCGCTTGCAGCTCGCACTTCAGGGAATAAAAGCAGCTGTCGCTCATTTTGGCAGGGACCCTCATCTCTTGGTTGTACCTTACACTGCTGCACAAATTCAGACTCTGACAGCTACATCTAATGACTGGGCGGTGTTGGTTACCTCCTTTTCAGGGAAAATTGATAATCATTTCCCAAAACATCCAATCCTACAATTTACACAAAATCAGGCTATAGTGTTTCCACAGATGACAGCAAAGCATCCAATCCCGAATGGGACGGTGGTTTATACTGATGGTTCCAAAACCGGTGTAGGGGCTTATGTTATAGGGAATAAGGTAGTTTATAAACAATTCGATGAAACCTCACCCCAGATCGTTGAATGCCAAGTGGTGCTGGAAGTCCTTGAGGCCTTTCCGGGGCCACTTAACATTGTGTCAGATTCCTCCTATGTGGTTAATGAGGTCAACCTCCTTGAAACTGCTGGTATAATACGACCCTCCAGCAGAGTTGCAGGTATCTTTCAAAAAATACAAATTACCCTATCAAACAGGAAGTTCCCTGTTTTTGTCACTCATGTTCGAGCACATTCGGGGCTCCCAGGACCTATGTCCTCTGGGAATGATTTGGCAGACCGGGCCACAAAGTTGATGGCTGCCGCCTTGTCTACCCAGATACAAGCTGCACAAGAATTTCATCAGCGCTTTCATGTGACGGCTGAAACCCTGCGCCGTCGATTTGCTTTGACAAGGCAGGAGGCTAGACAAATTGTTACTCAATGTAAAAACTGCTGTGAATTTTTACCTGCACCTCATGTAGGAATAAACCCGCGTGGCATTAGGCCGCTGCAGATGTGGCAAATGGATGTTACACATGTTGCCTCCTTTGGAAAACTCCAATATGTTCATGTCTCAGTGGACACCTGCTCAGGCATAATTTGCGCCACGCCTTTGATAGGGGAAAAGGCCGTGCATGTGATTCAATACTGCTTGGAGGCCTGGGGGGCCTGGGGAAAGCCTCATATCCTAAAAACAGATAATGGGCCGGCTTATACCTCTCAAAAGTTCTGGCACTTCTGCAGACAGATGGAGGTTACTCATCTGACTGGCCTACCTTATAACCCTCAAGGACAAGGCATTGTGGAACGTGCCCATCGCACACTTAAGTCTTATTTAATCAAACAAAAGGAGGGAATGGGAGCATCCTTACCCTCGGTGCCAAGAGTTGCAATATCCATGGCACTTTTTACCCTTAATTTTCTAAACATTGACGCTCAGGGCCATACTGCGGCCAAGCGCCACACCTCAGAACCTGAAAGGTCAAAGGAAATGGTAAAATGGAAAGATATCTTAACTGGTCTTTGGAGAGGCCCGGATCCTATTCTCATAAGATCCAGGGGAGCTATATGTGTTTTTCCACAGGATGAAGAGAATCCCCTGTGGATCCCGGAAAGACTCACCCGAAGAGCCCCTTCGGACCTTCAAAAGTCGGAACTCCACCCTCTCCCCGGGAGTTGAGAGCCGCTATTATCCAGATTAACTCCATGCACCTTGACCTGTCCTTGACGGAGGGATTGTCATCATGGATCGCTTCAGCTGTCTCCTATTTTAAGGAATGGGTGGGGGTGGGACTCTTTGGCACAATTCTCTGCAGTGGTGTGGTGTTTATGCTTGGGACTGTGTGTAGACTCAAAACCCAAACAAAAAAGGTAAGGTAGTGGTTGCACAGGCACTCGCTGCCCTAGAGAATGGAATCTCCCCCGGCATTTGGCTAAGCATGTTGAGGCAATAGGTCGCCGACTGCTCAGCTCCTGCACCTCCGGAGGCTTGACCTCATTGCACAGAATAGAGTGAGCAAGGTTTGGCAGGTCAAAAGAGTTGTAAGGCTAAGCACTGCACAGAAAGGGCCTGCGGCTTTTCTTGTGGCTCTTCTGGGAGATATGTCATCTTGCATGAAGGTTATATGTCGTAATGTCCTTCCCCCAGAAAAAGACATAAGGACGGGTCTGGGCCTGCTCTGGACACAGAGTCTGGAGTCCTGCTCAAGACAAGGTCTGCATCCAGTTTTGGGGAGTTGACCTCTATCTCCACTCTGCATTTGGGTGGTCTATAGCCTCTGTGTTTCTATATAATTATATAGGGGGAGATGTGAGGAGCCGCAATCACATTCGCCATTACAAGATGGCGCTGACATCCGCTGCCGGATCAAGTAAACAACGTTGGTATGCATGTGCCCAGTGCTTTTCCACTGCTTAGCCCCGCCTATTCCATGGCGTCATACAGGGTGACGAGTCATCCACCTATCCCAGCTGTACACACATCGCTCAGAGTTTGTGAGCCTTTATTAGGGGACGGGATTCTTGGCTCGGGGTCTCCGCTTTTGTAAGCTTATGCTCTCTCTCTCAAGACGCATAAAGCTTTACTGCAGAAGGATCCGAGTGTCCTGTGTTGTTCTTGCCGGCAAGACAATGGCGCGGGACAGTCTACCTTATATGCCATCCTAGAGCCTTTATCCTGTAGTTGAAGGAAGCAGAAGCAGAGGCCCACAGCTAAGCACTTAGCTGAACTTCTGGAGTTCAGTTGTAGAGAGGGAGGATTGATGAGCAATGGGTCAAGACCAGGCTGAGGAAACCCACAGAAACAGCTGACCTGAACAAGGGGGAGCTCATGGTCCCCAGACTGACAGCTTGGAAACTAGCATAGGACTGAACCAGGCTCCCTGAACTTGGATGTCAGTTAGGAGGCCTGGACAGTCTATGGGACCTCTGTCTGATAGTGGAACAGTATTTATCCCTAGTGTATGAATGGACTTTGGGAGATCATTCCACATAGATGGATACGATCTCAGCCTACACACATGGAGGGAAAGCCTTGTCCCTGACTTGATGATCCCCCATGGAAGGCTTCATCCTCCCTGGGGCCTCAGAAGGGGGGTGGGATGGTGGGTTTGTGGGGCTATGTGAGGATGGGAGGGAGAGGGAACTGGTATTGCTATTTAATATAAGATTGTTTCTAATTTAAATAAAAAAAATCTTGAGAATATAAAAGAAATCCAAGTCTGTGAGTTTATTACTAATGAACATTGGAGTTTATTTAGATTTCTCCAGTTTTCCAAATAGCTGTCCCTTTTCTGTCCAGGGTCCCATGCAAAGCACTACATTGCAAATTGAGCTATCACATTTCTCTGCATTCCCTGCAGCTGTCACAATATGCCTCTTTCTTCTCTTGGTTTTGTAAGACCATGAGAATTTTGAGGAGGATTGGTCAGGTATTTTGTAGAACATTCCAGTTGTTTTCACATGATTTGATTCGGGTGCTAAGCTTGAAACATATTCTAGGGACAATGAGGGCCTTTCTTTTTTTCTTTAAAATCTATTGTAGATGTTTATTTGATACTAGAAATGTGGTCAGCTATCCTAAAGTATTTCTCTTAATCACAATATAGTAAGGATTTAAACAATCCAAGGATAAAAAAAAATCCAGAAGCTTTAAATTTTCTTTGATCTGTGCAATATTTCTTCTAAAAAGGGTCTCCAAAATCTTGAGTAGAATTATCATACTCAGTAAGGAAACACTTGAATTCTTCAACACATCTCTTATTTCTTGTAAGTTCTGCCTCAGTGCAAACTGTATCGATTTTTCTAATAAAGGGTCTTTTTAAAACAGCATTTTCACCACCATCCTGAAAGTTTCAAAGTCTTGTTGGTAAACTGCTCAATTTCTTGGGTTGTTGATACAATGGCTTTAGAGCGACTGCTAAGCTGGCTGTCTTCACACAATTCTGTGCCATCTCTTGTGAAAGCCACTATGTTCCACTGCCACCGCTGAATCCCACAAAGGCAGACGTCCACCCTTCAGGGCCATTCTTATTGCATGCTATGCAAATTACTTGTAAATTATGATGTTTTCATGTGTTTCAATACCTCCGAATTCATACTGCCTCTACTTCAAAATGGAGGGGATGCGATGCTTTATATTGCTTCACTAAAACATAAGCTTTAAAATTCTTTCAACCTTTACTCATGCTGTTTTAATCTATCGTAATATATGACTGTTTGACATCCTGAAATTTACCCACTCTTCTTTGATGAAGGGATGAACTCACTCTTTATTTGACTCAACTCTCATCTATACCATGGATCAGGGGACCTGGGTGGATAAAGAAATGGTAAACTGCTGAGATGCTGACCATTTTATTGTTCAGCCACCATTTACAGATTAGAAATATAAACAGTTCACTAAAGATAACTGTAGAGAGCTCAGCAGGTAAAAGCCCTTCCCCCAATCCTCACAACCTGAGTTTGATCCCCAGGAGCCACATAGTGGAAGGAGAGAAGCGAATCTTACAAGTTATCTTCTGACCTCCACATGAATGCAATGACACACATGCCCAAATACATACATGCAAGCACAGTAAGTAAATGTTAACATTTATGATAACCCTGAAGACTTGAGCTTGGTAGTTCATTCCTGTAATCACAGCATTATTGAGGCTGAAGCAGGAGGGTAGTAAATTCAAGGACAAGCTGAGCTACACTGGAATTCTTCCCTATCCCCTGCCCCACAGATATGTCTCTGAAGAACTGTGATTTATTTCTAGATTTTCATATTTCTAAAACACAATTCTAAGATTTCATTTGGTTTTAATATTCAACTCTGATGTTTTAAACAGTGCTAATGAGGCAAGAACCTAGTAAAAGGAGTTAGGATTTACAGACCTTGGGGAATGGGAGTGTGTTTTATAATTACCATTAGAAAATTATTTCTTTCTCTTGTTGTTTGAAGAATTTCCTGCTGGCATCATTTGCCATCTTACTTTTTAGAAGCTTCTAATTTCAACATCATCTTGAAACAACTGCCTGGATGAATGGAATGAGGCAGCCATTTAAGAGTTGTGACTTCACTTTCTGTGTAGTTTCAAAAGTTTTTGTGCTTTGTTTGCCAGAGTGACTTTTAATACAGCTAAATGAATGCAAAATAAAGTGAATGGTTTAAAATGCTAAACTGATTTACTGAGCAGAACATGCATTCATTCAAAAGGAAGATTAAACAGCAAAAAGTTGCTAGTCATTGCTGGTGGGGCTGGTGGCTTAGAGAATTTTATGGGGAGAATTCTGTTTCTCTTTTACAAACACACACAGAAAATGTATCTGCCTCTGTAGTGTACTGAGGTACACAAGTTTAATCTGAGAAAACGACAGTGTCTCTTAGTTCCTGTTGCTTTCTACATTGATTGCTACTCATTTTACTTTCTTTCAAAAGGAAAGAAAGTATATGCCATTTTATTCCTTTGTCTTGATTACATTGTTCACTAGAAAGAAGTTGTAGGGCCAGTCAAATGGCACAGAGGATACAAGAACTTGCCACGAAAAGACCTGGGATTCATCCCCAGAACACAGGGTGGAAGGAGAAACAGAGAGCTGATCTACAAAATATATAAAGAATTCAAGAAACTAGAAATCAAGAAACAAAACAATCTAATTAAAAATGGGGAACTGATCTAAACAGAGAATTCTCAACAGAAGACTCTCAAATGGCAGAGAAGCACTTGAAGAAATGGTTATCATCCCTAGCCATCAAGGAAATGCAAATCAAAAGAACTCGGAGGTTCCATCTTATACCTGTCAGAATGGCTAAGATCAAAAACACAAGTGACAGCTCATGCTGGAGAGGATGAGTAGCAAAGGGAAAGTTTCTCCACTGCTGGTGGGAGTGCAAACTTGTACAGCCACTTTGGAAACCAATATGGAGTTTTCTCAGAAAATTGGGAATAGATCTACCTCAAGATCCAGCTATACCACTCCTGGGCATATACCCAAAGCATACTCAATCATATCGCAAGGACACTGGCTCAACTATGTTCATAGCATCTTTGTTTGTAATAGTCAGAACCTGGGAACAAACTAGATGCCCCTCAACTGAAGAATGGATAAAGAAAATGTGGTATATTTACACAGTGGGATATGGCTGAGCTGTTCAAAACAAAGGCATCAGGAAATTTGAAGGCAAATAGATGGAACTAGAAAAAATTACCATCCTGAGTGAGATAACCCAGATCCCAAAAGGCAAATGTGGTATGTAATCAGTCATAATTGGATATTAAGTCTAAAGCAAAGGATAACCATGTTACAATCCATAGTATGGGAGAGGCTAGGTAACAAGGAGGGCCTAAAGAGGAACCTTGGATCTTCCAAGGAAGGAGAAATAAAGGAGATCTCCTGGTTGGACTCGGAGTGGGTGGGCAGGTGAGGGATGGGGTTTTGGCGGGTAGGTGGAGGGAGATAGTGCTGAGAGAGATGACTGGAAAGGGGGGCTTTAAGGAGTTGAGTAGAAGCCTGATTCAAGGGAAATTTCCAGGAGTATACAAGGATGGCCCCTGGTAGCAGTTGATGCATAGCCTGAACTGGCCATCCCTTGTGGTAGGATTGGATACTTCCCCAGTTGTCAATGGACAGCCTTTACCCATTGACTGACTGATGGAGGCATATTCAGAACCCGTAGCCAAACACTGGGCTGAGCTCAGGAATCCTGCTGAGGAAAGGGAGGAGGGATTGTAAGAAGCAGGGTAACCAGGAACATCACAAGAAAACCCATAGAAACACTATCCTGTCTCCTGGGAACTCACAGTCTGAACCAACAATCAGGAAGCCTGCATGAGAACACCTAGGTCTTCTGCATATCTGTGCCAGTTGTGTAGCTTGGTCTATGTGTGGGACTCCAGGCAACGGGAGCAGGTGTTGTCCCCAGTGCTTAGACTGGGCCTTGGGAGCCAATTCCTTATGCTGGATTATCTTGCTCAGTCTGAATACAGGAGGAGGTGGTTGGTCTTATGGCAGCTTGATATACCACACTTTGCTGAAGCCCATGGGAGTCCTGCCCCTTTAGGAGTGATTATGGAGGAGTAGGTGGGGGTGGTGCAGAGGAAAGGAGGGGGAGAGGGGGAGAGGATAGTAGGGAGGGACGCTGTGCTCAGGATGTAAAATGAATAAATAAATTAATAAAAAATAGCTTGCCACCAAGCCTGAGTTTCATTCACAGAACACACAGGGTGAAAGGAGAAACCACAAATTGTTCTTTGACCTCTGGCCTCCACACATGTACCATCGCATTTGAAACACACACACACACACACACACACACACACACACACACACACACACACACACACACTCATGTACTAAATAAATAAATATGAAAATCCAAAACTTAAAAAACAGAAGGTACAGATGACCTTCTAAGTAGGGTGGAAGTAGGTCTAAACTTCAGATAATAGGTTCTTGAAATATGAACAATTTCTAGTACTTATTCTTCATTTGGTTCAAAAATATAATGAAAATCATGACTGACAAGAAGGGCTTTTGCAAGGAATCAAACACCTGAAAATCAATTTAAAAGAGAAGATAAATTCCTCAAGACAATTCAAACACTACAGTAAATTTGGCACTGGGTACTTGGACACAGGATTGCAAAGGCAAGGTTTCTTAAGATAAGCATTTGTGTTTCGAATTTCCCCCACTTGGCTCTTTATGATAACAGCTTTCGTAAATAGCATAGCAGTTGAAACATTTATTATTGGAACAGAAATGCAATTACATGCAGATGTTGTCCTGTGATTCATTGCTTTGTGCTACATACATTTTCAAGCTGGAGGAAGAACAAGCAGGTCAACCAGTAAATGCTGCAGGCTGAGCTCCTCTTACTCTCCTGACTTGCATTATCTAATCTCTGTTGTGAGTGTTGCCACAATCTAGGCCTCTGTGGCCCTTCCTGGCAGCGTATTTCCTTGTGCAATTTCTCCAACTACCGTCAAAAATTTCTTTTTATCCAACACAAACCTTCTTTACTTAATCCAAACCTGGTTCTTTCTCCAACATTCCTGACCCAAGGCGTATAAAATTACCACCACATTTATTTTATTTTTCCAAGTTTGTCATTGTTTTCTACTTTCTGTTCAGGTGGATTTGAGACTTTTTTTTTCTTTTTTGCTTTTGGTTTTGCTTTGCAATGAATGAACTCTATTGATGGAGAACAGTGGCCAGAGGTAAAAAGAGGGATGTAATGGGGAAACTGTTGAGGAACTACTAGAGTTGGAATGGACAATAAAGTCAGTAATGGTTATCCTAGTAGGCAATATACTGGAGAAGACATTTGCATTGAACCTTAGGGTAGAGGTGTTAGCAATAAGAGTAGCTGATGAATCATTTCTTATGGCCACTGTAGCAATGTATTACAAATTCACTGTATAAAAACAATCCAAATACATTACTGTAGAGTTGTCAGAGTCAGAAATCCAACAGGAGTCTCTGGCTTAATGTCAAGGTGTCAGCTGAGCTCTGTTCTTATGTGATTCTTCTTCTAGGAGAAAATCTGGTCCCTGGCATTGGCCAGCTTTTAAAGTCCATCCCGATTCCTTGGACTACAGTTCTTTCTTCTATGTTGGAACTAGCAATATTTAGTAGATTAGCTTGTACAATACTGGTTGGTACTTCAACAATATGTGGAGAAGCTAAGAACCTGAAAGCTACTCTGTCCATAAGGCTGAATGCTTCAGTAGTCCAGATCTAGGCCTAAAGGCCTGGATGATTCCTGGAGAGTTGTTAGTCTTCAGTCTACCTTGCACAGGCAGTATTAAAGGCTATTCATTAACAACCTTAATTTCATGTAAAACTTTAGTGTCCTTTACCATCTAGTCCAATTTATTTGCACAGTGTATGGGTTAGGACTGGGACAACTTTATGAGGTCAGCATTCTGCCTATCACAGCAGGGTGTACATTTCAGATTTTGGTAACAGCATGGGAAAGGTTCCCTCCCATCTGAACAACATGAATATGTTGGAGTATGAGAAGAAATTCCAGTATGAGCACATGCAGTACTGTGGTATTAGTTTGGAGGTCTAGCCCAGGACAGATTGAGAAGAACTCTGGGGCCATGAGAATGAAATTACATTACATCCTTAGCATAAGCTTGTGTATGCTGTTACAAGATACTATTTTATATGCTTGCAAATGTAGAGTATAGAGAAAAATGGTAGAGGTAGGAAAGACAATTAAGCTAATATAGTAATCCAGTTCCCAAAGTAGATAATTTTTGTCCCCTTGAGGGTATTCGGTGAAATCTAAAATCATTTCTTGTTGTTATGACTTTGAATATGGGTACAACTGGTAAGTAGATGTAGGAGATGCTGTTATTTTAAATATTTTCCAATACTTAAATTTCTAATATTCTGACTGAATTATCTAGCCCAATAATGCTGACATAGTGAAACTGATCTGGGCAGGAGGTGCCACTACCTTGCAGTAGGATTGCAGTAAAAGCATTGTTTAGACGTGGTCACCATTAAGATTCACCAGTATTTGAATTCATCCGTGACTATGCTCCAGCTTTCAGAGCTTTATCAAAAGGGAGAGCCTGCGCTGACTACCAACTAGATTGAACTAAAGCCTAAGAGTCTTCGGAGACCCCTAGGGGTGGGGAAGAAAAGTGGCATGTGGAAACCTGGGCTTTCCTGGAGGCAACCCCCAAATAATTAAACTCAGTTGATTACACACACATAGAAGATATGTAAGGGGCGGAGGGGGGTGGTAATCTTGTAGGGGAGAAAAGTTTCAGTGGGACAGGGAGAAGGTGAGAGAAAAGTGTGTGTGAAAATGATTAAAATTAATTATTGAAATGTATGAAACCATCAAAGAATTTAAGAAAGAAGACAACCTCCACATGTGGGTATTGTGTTTATTATTGCACTCAATTTCACTTTTGTAGGAAACACTTCTGGCCAATGAATTCCTGTGTCTGTGCCATTATACGCTTGTCATTTCTCAGGCTCTAGGACTGGAAACTGAAGGGATCTAGTTCTTTCCATATCCATCACCACTCTATTCACATTGGACAACTTCTTGTCTCCATCTTCATCTTTGTCTAAAGATGACATTGGCTTCATTGTCCTTGGCTAATTATAAAAAAACTTGGGAAAATGTTTTAAAATGCTATGTGAATATATTCTGCTTCTCAAGCTTTTTTTCTTTGTAATATCATTACTATAGTAGTCTTGTTTATTTTTCATATTTTCTTATAAGTAATATTTTTGTTCTTCAAGGAAAATATAAATTAATAATTATTTGAAAGATTGGAAAGGTAAAATATATTTTGGATTTTATATTCATGACACTTTCAAGAATGATATATTACAATTTATTTTGGAACATTTTGGGACTTTCATGAAGTAGTGGCATTTTGATTAATTTAATTTACTTTATTTAGCCAGTTTATTCACTGGGACCTTTGTAGAAAGCATTGTGCAAAGAACAAGACCCATAAGAAAATGGCCCAAATTGGATGCCTCATGTATTCATGGAACTTGCAATCATTTTGGATACTTTATTATTATGAAAGCCTTACAATGTAGAAAACAGGAGTCTGTATATAGCCAAAGTCTGTTGCCCAGTTTGGTTAATAAAATTTTCTTGGCTCACAAGCACACATTCACTTATACATTACTCTGAAACTCAGTGGCAGAGTTGAGTAGAATAGAAAGAAGGTTTTTCTGGCAAAAAATTGAAAATATTTATTATTTATCTCTCTAGAAAACCATTTTCTGATTTCTGATCTACATCTATAGTCTTTGGAAATCTTTGCTTTTGCTTTCAAATATGCTGATATACTAAATTGTGGATCTAAGAAACAGTATTTAGAAACAGCTTATCTTCATACTAGTGCTCACATGGTTAATACTACCATATTTTTATAAAGATTTTATGTGTTTGAATGCTTGTCTGCATTTATGTATGTATACTATGTATGTGCTTGGTGCCTGTGGAGGCCAGAAGAGGGCAATAGATTACCTGGAACTGAAGTTATAGATGGTTGTGAGCTACTGTGTGGGTGCAGGACACCAAACCCAGGTCCTTTGTAAGAGCAGTCAGCTCTTAATTGTTGAACTATTTCTCCAGCCCTTACTACCATATTTATAACTTATCCTAAGAACCGTTATAAAAAAAGTGGTAGACTGCCAATATGTATTCAATTCACAGGGTAGTGCTAGCTCATTATAATTTTTCTTATCACATATATTCTGTACTTTAAATGTCAACCTGCTATTTATCACTAATGAACAAAAACTCTTAACATCATTCCATTCCCTACTCTTGCAGGTCAGTTTGAATTATAATATAATCATCCAACATATTTGCTATCCAATTTGTCACCATCTTCAAATTAATCCAGTTCATCTTGTATTTCATCACCCAAATGACTGACTGGGATGAATCAAGCATGCATTCTAAAAATCATTTAAAAATACTGGAATTTTAAGGTAGGAAATTACTGACTAGATCCCATTGCACTCAGCAAAAGAGCTGAATGGTGAACTCAAATATAATCGATGGTTCTACATGAAGCCATTAAAGCTTGGAAAGCTAGTGCATGATTCATCAAGTCCCTGTTTCCTGCCTCAGCAACTGTAAAAGTACATGTTGGAAACAGTGACACATTCACATATTTTCTTAAGAGGTATGGATAGACCTCCTTGATAGCTTGAGGGAACATGCAACATAATGAGAAATAGACCTTTGTTCTTCTAAACCACTGATTGCTTCTTACTCAGGCATAATCTCACCTATCCTGCTTGATACAATTATCGTATTATTTGTTCTAGACAGTTTTGCTTGATACAATTATCGTATTATTTGTTCTAGACAGTTTTATTAAAGCCAGAGACCATTATTATTCTCTGTATCCTGTTTTGTATGTATCCTTCATGGTCCCCTGAAACATGGTACATGCCAACTAAATGTTTTTTGCACGACTATGAATTAAAAATATATTTTTAATGAGCTGCCTATAAGATTCTGGGTTTTTAATTACTTTTGTATATAATTAAAATAAATAAATCCATTGACTATCCAACTTTTTGAGCACCATCAACTTGCTTTTTGATTGAATTGACCCTCCTTAATGGTTAGAAAAAGGACATCATCGTGACATGACTAATGAATTATATTACATTTTCCTCTTCTCTAGTATTTATTTGACTAAGCTCAGGTCTACAAGGCTTAATCATGATAAGGTCAGCCTTTAGTTGGTTTAAATATTTGAACTATTCATAGTGAGAGTGACAGTGTTGATGACATCCATCTAGTAACATTCCTGTATTGATGTAGATCTTCAGTTAGACATCCTTGTGTTACAGTTTCACATCACACAGTACAGATGTAAATAATACTTCCTTCAAGTGAACTAGCTCCATGAGCAGCATATGCATAGATTGTTTATGATTGTTTACCTAGAACACTGATGAATACCTGGACTAAAGGAAGCATCAGTATTATGTGTGGACTCATTGACATGAAATCTCCTAAGGTAATTTCAGAAATATGTGAAATGTAGAACTTTTTTCTTTTGCATTCATTTTGTAGGTCAGAGTCATAATTTTTGTTGAGACAGGGTTTCTCTGCAGCTTTGGAGTCTGTCCTGGAACTAGCTCTTGTAGACCAGGCTGGTCTCCAACTCACAGAGATCCGCCTGCCTCTGCCTCCCGAGTGCTAAGATTAAAGGCGTGCGCCACCACCACCTGGCCAGAGTCATAAATTTTAAGCAACTTGTGTAAAGTCATACATCCAAGAAGTAAAACTAGATTAGGCGGATCTTTTGCTACTATACTTGGGGTGCAGTAGAAATAGAGAGCATTTTAGTGTCTGGTGGACCGAGGTCTGAACTGTAGCTCAATTACTCATTAGATATAAATGTGAATTTTGAAAATGTATTCCCCGATATTTTCTTTAGACCACAATGGTATTTTCTGTACTTCAAGTAAGTCATGTAGTTTATATAGTTTCCCATAAGTGAGGTTTTGGTTTTTTTCGGTGGGGGCACAGTGCAATTACTCAGCTGTAAGTACCCCCACATTGGGGTCCTCTATGATTAGGTTGAATTCATGCTGCCTCAGTGACAGCTTTTCTCAAAAAATTTCTTGAGGTATTCAAACTAGATTTCACAGAGAGGTATATTCTCTCTTCTAAATAAGCTACTTCAATATCCTAATTTCAATTCTTAAATTTCTAATACAATAATTATTGTCTACAGCATTTTGTGTTTAAAACTAAACAATTGTTTGTTTAAAGTTTCAAGAATACATTTGGAGGCTAGCTTAAGACATTTAAAGTTTTACTCTCCCCTGGGAAAAATGCATTCTTTCTCTTGCAGCAACATGTTAATAAATTCTAGAGTTCCTGCATAAACAGAACTTGCTTCAGTGGGAATTATGAGGACATAAAGGGTATAGGATCATACATAGACTGCATTAATAAAAGCAAATACATGGCATGACACCAAAATTTAAATATTAGTGAAAGCCCTTTGAAGAGAACACACTAACATGCCTTCCAATGGAAGAATCAAGATGGGTCTTAACTTGATATGCCAAAGCTGTGTATCCTAAACAGAAAAAATGTGTGCAGTACTTTCAAGGTAATATTTTCATAGTATTTTATAGCCCAAACTCATATTCAATAAGTGTACACTTCTGATCTCATTTTATGCTGTTTGATATTCAAATGCAGTCATATCAGTAAGTGATGACTTTGTAGAAAGTATTTTGTCAGTTTGTAACTCTATTTAAACTATCTGAACATACTATTAATAAATATAAATGTGCACATGGGAAAGTGCCATGTTAATGTTCTTCTGTGTCAAAACTGATTTTATTTTAGAAATGCTACTGGAGATACATTCTAGAGGATTTGGAGAATGGGATCAACAACAAACTGATCCTGAGATGTTGGAGGACTAATCACCTTATCTTTCTGAGCCTGTTGTGTTATTGTGAACAGGAAGTAATACACACTTTACACCATTCCCATGGAGATAAGAAAAGTGATTGCCTTTGCCCAAAGTGAAATGCTTTTCAAAGTTTAGTTATTCTTCTTGACTGTGCAATTAGAGAAATTCTTTGGGATAGGTTGAATTGGTGCTGGCCTCAGTCACTGCCAACATCCATTGTCTCTCCTTTCTGAATCAGGGAATCAAAACAGCACTAAGGTATTTTTAATGGCATTGTCACTACTCTAGGAGAAGTCAGCTGGTGGGCACAATAAGAACAAGTGATTCTTTTAAGGATTGCTTATACTTATTACACAGTCTTCATCTCCATTAAAACATAGGAAAATCTTACATCTTATTGCATCTACTTCTTACTAAGTCTTTAGTGGAATGAATTACAATGAAAAAGAATTACTACTTTACTATGATGTTTAAAAGTATAGAGAAAGAATCAAGTATTACGAAATCTACATGTATCATATTTTAAACTGTATTTCAAGCTACAGTTAAGCCTCCCATCTATAGAGTTCACTTAAAGATCTATTTCTTATCTTCTTAAATCAGTGAAATTGCTTAAGACTTTTTTTTACATATAGCCATGCAAATTCACAAATCTTGTATTTCTTTTTTGACACAATCAAATAATATGTTGGTTAGGGAAGATTACTGCTGCAATAGATATAATCAAACTGGTATTTCACCCTTCAAAAATACAATAGCAATCACTGTCTTGTAAAGCAAATAAACATCAAATATTTATATTGTATTATCTACTAAAGTCCTGGGAAAGTTGTTGAGTAAGTTAGTTGCTATGCTCAAATAAGTCAGTTGTGCCTTGTTTCATGGAAGTTTATTCTCTTCTCGTTCTCTTTCTGTCATAAGATTTACCTCTTTGAAAATAATCTCAAAATAATATTCCCTATTTTTAAAATCATGAAAGACAAAATGTGATATCCTATACTTTGATTTTTCCCCTTCAGTGCTTTCTGATAATATAAGGTTGGTCACAGTGCGTGATATAAAATACTAGTTGTTAACTCTCAGTTACACTAAAGGGGCCAATTTTTTGCAGACTGCCAGGATAAAGATGATTTTAATTAAATCCCACAAATCCCTTTGTACTGCAACCAAACCCTCTGCAGGCCAACTGTCTCTGAGTCCTTCTGGCATGTATAGAGTTAATCAGGTTACGGGGGGGGGGGGAGATCCTAGTTAACTTCTTCCACCAGGAATGCAATTCATGTTTACCTATATAAGGAAACCTGTTAGGCTGACCTGAGTTTGGCATATTTTTTTTTTTTTTGCTCTGACTGAGAGGCATGTAAGCACACACCCTGGAGAGGGGGAGCGATTCCCAGCTGGACAGAGCAAGCTTCCTGAACGCCCCAGCCATTCAGCTGATCCGAGGCGAAGAGCAGAGCTGGTACTTGCCCGGAGCAGCCTGCTTGGCGGACCCACAGGTTTGCCTCTTCCAGCTCTCAATTGAGGGACAAACCCCCATCCTGGGAAAAATGGGGAAGCCGGTGAGTTTTACTGCTCTCTCTCTCTCTCTGCTTGCTTCTGCTAAGGGGCACGCCTCGCTGCTCTCACCCAGGAAGCAGAGGGAGAGGCGTTGCTCAGCCTCTAACCCCACAGCTCCTTCCTGAACAAACACAATGCTTTGCCGCGTACCTCCAGCTAACTTTCTCTGCGGGCTTTGCACATCAAAAATCTACCGAGGCAGTAATTCTAGCACCTTAGACATCCCAGAAAGTGTTTTTACTGAGCAAGAGTTTCCAGACCACCGTGATGAGCAAACTTTCTCATCTTTCTTGCGCTCTGAAACAGTGCAGATGAGTTTACGGGGGTGCTTGGAGAGAAACGCTGAATCCCCAAGGAAGTAAGAATAAATCTTAGAGAGTTTCTTAAATCCACAGGCAGGCTGATAGTCTGCGGAAACAGAATTTGTCATTTAAAAAGGCAGTTTGAAGCTATAATTTTTCATTCCCGAGGAGCAAAATACTTGGATCCTGTACGTGTAATAAAGGACACCTTCTGAGACACCGAGGAGAGAAAGAAGCAGAGCTGGCTCCTTTGTTCTAGACAACAACGTATAGAAATTCACTGTTGCATTTTGACAACTAGCATATGCCTGCTTATATATAAGGTGGAAGTGATGAATAAGGCATTATGTCAAGGGCACTGTGGTCAATTGAGTTAAAAATTGGCTGTGCTCTACACATATATAAAACTCTCAGTCTGAATGTAATTAAATATGGGAATGTGAAAGTACTTAGCAAACTTAGAGGGAAATTTAACTTACTACTTGGGAATAGTCAATTATAAAAGGCAACTTGTGAAAGGAAATTTGAAAAACCAAAAACCTGTTTCCACAAAGTTCTGAGGCATAGGTAAAAGTTAAAATGAAAGTTTTCTTATACTTGTCAAAAGTGATTTGAAGGTACAAATTTGTAATTTTTATTTTTGTAAGGCAAGGTGATTTTTTTGAATTGAGTTACTTTGGATAGTTTTGCTAAATGGTGTGACTGCTTATCTTTCAAAGGAACATTGTTCTTTTCTGTCACACACAACACTTAATTCTAAAAATTTGTGCAGTAGCGATTTTGCTACTGACTGCAACAGGTGGCAATGAGGACCTGGTTGCAGATTTGCAATGATGAGGATTAATTTCCTAAATTAATATAAAGGAAAGTAATTGATGCAAAAATGTTTTGAAAGGAGAACACTTTTATTATTAATTGCTAATAATATTCCACTTTTCTACTTGTAGCAAGACTATTGTCTTAATATAGATTGGCAGCTGGCTAGTCATACGGACAAATCTCTGGCCAATTTTACTTAGGGTCCTTGATTCTAAACAGTACAACTATGCTCAGTAACACAGTTTAAATGCTGCTTGCTTACTGCGGTGAGAAAAAAGTGGGAAAGAATCATATATTATAAGGGAGACATTTTATTAAATAAAATTCTAAATAACAGGAGCAGTGAGGGAACAATGCAAATGTTTAAAGCTTGTTATCTGCACACTACTGCTAGGGGGGCAATGGGAGTCTTAATATTGTGCTGCTATCAGTGGGAGTGAGTAGCCCAGGAGACACAAAACACTATTTTAAAATATACCCTTAATAACAGATGGTTTAATACCAGGTTGTCTCACCATGCTGCCGATGAGATGGCCCCAAGCCAAATCAACTGGCATGTCTACCGTTTTTCCTGCGAGTGGATGTGTACATTGTTATTACATACTAATTACATTAACAGCCAAGGGAATATATAACCAGGAAGACATAAGAGTCTCCTGAGCCACAGAGGGTGAGGGTCTTTACAAGGATTTTGAATTTCACACTTAGAAACCTCCTTGCCTGTGACATGAGTTGCTGCAGATGATTGGAAATGTTATCTGTAGAATCTATGCATCCCAGGCTCCTTACAAGCTCATTTTGGGGTAACAATGCTGATTATGGAATGGGACACTTCAGAATTATCAGAGTTCCGGGTAGATTTCATCTTGAAGATTAAATTCATTTAGTGTTTAAATTGTTCTCCAATAAAACACAGTTAGGATGCTACATTTTTACATTAACCCTTTCAAGTCACTGGTAATATGTTCTGGTGTGAAGGGCGCAACATCCTTAAAACTATGAAAAGGTTTTCCTGGGTTTTGAAATTAAAAAAAAAAGACTAAAGAATTCTGAGCAAGGGAAGGGATAGGTCTTCTGATAACTTTGATATGTTCATAAGTTGTGAATTTGTAAAAGCAATGTGGTATGCAACCTACAAAGCACAGTTAGCTACAAACTTACTAATAGTTCCTGGACCAGGCTTCTTTTTGTGGGGGTATCTGGTTATATCAGGACACATTCTTTAAGAAAAAGCTAGCCAGAAATTGAGAACATGGGAAGAGAGGGAAGAAGAGGAAGGATGTAGACGTCATGAGGGAGCAGAAAGATTGAGTCAGAGGAAGAATAGAAGAAAGGGCATGTGATAGGAAGGGTTTTAGTTGGGGGAGGTGGTAGGGGAAAATGGGTGGGAGAAAGGAACTGGGATTATCATGTAAAACAATCTTGTTTCTAATTCAAATAAAAAATGATTAAAAGAAAAAGCTAGCCAGTAGATGGGGTGCTGAGCACTGCTCAAGTGAGTTGCACACATGCCTACTTGTTTATATTTCTTGGCATGTTGTCTATCGAGCTGGACTTGGATGAAGCATATCTTGAAGATGATTTCTGGGCCTCCATTTTCTTAATGTACTGCATAAATTTGATAATTTTCTATACTTGATATAATGTGTAAAACAAAGGAAACTGCCAATGACAATTTTAGGCCCATGATACTGATTAAGCAAATTAAAATGCTACAAATATGTTCTCCATAGGTATCCTAGTTTTTAATTATCTTCTGAGAATCACTAGAGTTTTCAAACCCTGTCTATGTCATTTAATTTTGGATGTACTCTGTGTGTGTGTGATGTTGTTGCTATTGTTGTTTTCCAGGCTTAAAGAACTTTTGAAAAGCTAAATGCAGCTTTTGTTCTTGAGACCTTTTTTGTAGCTAGCATTTGATTATTGCTTCTATTATGATTTCTCAAGTTGGTGTTTGGTTGGGATTCTTCTGTGATCAATGTAGCTTAGTCCAAAGGCAATAAACATAAATAAAACAGGGACTTTACAAAGTTATTTATTAAATGAAAGTTCCTTACATGGGCGCTGTACCAAAATCTGTACTAAGTTCTATTGTCCTTGTGATCTTTGGTGAGTTTTCTCTGCCTACCATTTGATATCAATTACCTTTTAAAAACATTTTGCATTATTAATTTCCATAACATTCATTCAGCAAACATGTATCAAACACCTTCTGGAGTCCTGTGCTATGCACTCTGAAGCAAAGGCATGCATATAAGAGACAGATGAACTTGAACTGTGTCTTTGTTCGACAGATAACAGCATCCCTGTAAAGAGAAATCTCATATTGTGAATGGTATGCAGCCTGTGAAATGTGGCTTACTGCTGAGTTATTTGGTTACTTGCTTCTTTTGCTGAGCAACCTTTAAATCAGAGCTTCGTATCACAAGGATACAAGACAACACTATGCAGTGGACAGTTACTTGACATGGTGAGATAATTTGAGTAACCAAATAAGATTCATGTAAATGGACGCCAAGTGGATGCCAAGGAACTTCATGTGCTGACAGAGGAAAGAAACCACTAGAATTTCCCTTCAGGGCTCCTCTAAAATGACAGAAAACTGAGTGGTACCACTTTTTATTTTGTTAATGTAATTTTCAATAGCACCATGTTGTACTGGGGGTTGGGTTCTTTGGTAGAGTGTCTGATTAGCATGCATGCTACCCTGGACTCCATTCACAGCATAGCAAATCAAAAATGACTATTCTCTCTTGGGTTGTCAAGATTCACAGGGCACCATACAGCAAAGAGGCATTTCTAGATCACTAGGTGACTCAAGAGTTTGGATAGTGGCTCGGCACCATTGGGAGTCATTAAGTTAGGAGTTCTAGTAACCGATCTCATGAAATAGACAAGAGCCACTGCTGTGACTTCTAATACAATAGAACTCATACCTTAAATGGCAATGGTCTAATTAATGTTGATTTTCATTTTAAAAGAAAAATAAAAGTAACTACAGTGCTCTGGGGAAGACAGTATTCTCAGGTATGCCTGGTACTTAATGTCTTCATCTGCACTTGGGATGCCTTGACTTGTGTGTGACAGAGTATGCTCACACTCTCTTGTGGGTTGCTCTTCCCTTGTTTCAACCTGACACAGAAATGAAATTAAGCAGAGCCTACTCAATTTGACAGTTTTCATTTTAACATGTGACAGAATTGGAATTTTTGTGAAAGAGCTTAAGCCAGGAAATGTTATATTATTTATAAGTATTGTTCTACAACAGAGGCCTTGATTATTTAAACCAAAATTATTCCCCCCTTCCCCAAGTATGTAATTGTACAGTTATTTATATCCACACTTATACACTCATCATGTATTGCCTTAGGGAACAAAACAGTATATAAACTACCAGAAACAGATAACAAGCTTACTCTAAAAGATAGCCTTGGCTTAAACTTATGAAACAAAGCAATGGCAATACTTCCCAAGTTTCTTTTGAAGCTGTGGGTGATGAATTGTGCCTTGTGATTTTTTAAAACTTCTTGGGGAATTTGATTCCCTCAGCTATTGATGGGTATAAGGACACATATTTTAGCAATCATTTATACTTATTAAAAATAGTCATGTCTGTGATATGATGCTGGACATGAAGTCAGTCAATGCATATTGGTTGGGTCTGAAATGGGTGTAGGTGGATTATCATCTTACATTAAACAATTGTAGGGTTGAAGAAGTAGAAGCAGACACACACTGATGGTCCACTCAACTGATTGATTTAAAAATTGTGCTTCAATGAAACATGAGGTACCTCCTGGGTTTCTGCACTAAGTCCTTTTTGCTTTTTTGTGTTACTTATTTGTCTCCTGTGTATTGTCAGGGTTCTCTAGAGGATCAGAAATGATGGAATGTATCTCTCTATACAGAGAGAAAGAGGATTTATTAGAGTGGTTTACAGGCTGTGATCCAGCTAGCCCAGCAATGACGGTCTACCAATGAAAAAGTCAAGAATATAGTAGTTGTTCAATCACAAAGGCAGATATTCCAGCTGGTCAAAGATCTGTATTAAAGGTGTATCTTCCCACCTCAAAGATCCAGATTATAAGTGGGTCTTCTGACTTCAAATGATTTAGTTAAGGAAAAAAATTCTCTAACAAGTATACCCAACTCCTTAAGTTTTAGTTAATTCCAGATGTAGTCAAGTTGACAACTGTGACTAGTCATCACACCCTGTAAGGTGTTGGGTTTAAGATTCTTTTCCAAAGACTTCTGTAGTAGTCCATGTAATCTGAATATGGGTTTGTACATTTGAAGGCTTTCCCCCAAAGTCAAATGTTTTATAAGCAAAAAAATGCTTACTTCATTTTTATTAATTTCATAGCTTGAAAATTTTCCAACAGCAATAACAGCAAGGACTAGGTTAGAAAATTCATTGGGAAAAAAAACCAAAACTTTTTCCTTTAAAAAACAGTATGCCTACCTGGCTTCAGGAATGATTTTCAGGGGTTTCTAGGGTTGTCTTTTCTCATGGTATCATGCCACCAAGGTCACTCTTAGTCCTCACGTACCACACCCCATCCTAGCAGAATGAAACATTTAATCTGATGTGCCTCCCAAGACAGAAGGAGTATGTTCCATGGGCTGACATGCCCTAGCAAGAGTTCACTCCTTATTAAAGTAAGTAGGAATGATACAGCATCTGAGTGATGAAGAAGTGGTACAGCTTCAT
Source organism: Cricetulus griseus (assembly GCF_003668045.3). NCBI lineage: Eukaryota > Metazoa > Chordata > Mammalia > Rodentia > Cricetidae > Cricetulus > Cricetulus griseus. Next base: position 104,301,024 of record NC_048604.1, read on the forward strand.
CAAATGTAGATCAAGTGCCCCTACATTAGAAATACTATTATTATATCTTGGATGCCATCTCTTATATACCCTTTAGAAAGAAAAATAAATTGAATCTATATTATAATGTTTTCTGGATAATACAACCTTATTCTACATTTATTGAAAGCATGCTTTTAGGTATATTTAGACTGAATTGTTATGATAAATCTTTCTGCCAAAAGCCTCCCTAGTCCTACCGCCACGTGGGTGGTCTCTGCCAGCCATCTGAGTTCTGCCTGCCTGAGTTAGGGCCCCAATTAATGCACAGAGACTTATATTAGGTACAAATTCTGCTTTGCCAATGACTAGGATTCTCATCTGTTAGCTCAGTCTTAATTACCATAAATCTATATATTTTATACGATTGATCTTATTGGAAGCCTTCTGTTGGCATCCTCATCCCCAGGATCACATGGTGGCTCCAAGCAGAGAGCAGGAGAAAGGGCAAAGGGGAAAAGGGACCACTTCCTGCTTATCCTTGCTTAAATATGAATTTCCCTGCTATGCCACTTCCTGCCTGGATCACCACTTCTTTACTGCATTTCCCAGAATCCTCCTTGACTCCTAGTCACATCTAACTTGCTGCCTCATTGGGCAAACAGTACTTTATTCAACAATCAATACAATGAACATACACAGAAGTACATTCCCCATCACTGGATGTTTAAAATTGTATCTGCCTCATCTGCATACATAAATGAAAAGTGTAGGTAAGATAAATCTCTTAAGTTGTTTCAAATTTCATATGAAAGAGAATACTCAATATCCATTTAACAATATTTATTAACCTACAAACTAAGACTTGAGTGGAACTTGCATTTATGTAGATAATATTCCATCAAAAGAGATAATCACAGATAAAATATCACATAACCAATAGTTAAGGGTATTATGAAAGAAATAAAAGCTCTAATCTGGAGCCACACGTGCTATAATATCACAGTAGAAAGGATTAGCTAATCAGCCAGGAAGTTAGGAAACTCATCCATAAGGGGCTCATAAGTAGAGACTAAAAAGGAAAAGCCAATATCATGGTATTTAGAGGAAGAGGAAATGACAAGATTCTACCAGAGAATTTTCAATAAAGGGTGACATTTGTCTTTAGAAAAATCTACTTTGGCAGCAACATGAAAAACAGATATAAGGTGATTTGGTGTAGATTAGATGGGATAGAAGAAAGTTGACTGGAAAAGAAGATATCTGCATATTCTTGTGCCACGATGATAGTGGTGAAGAGGATCAGATAAATTTTCATGATATTTTAGGATTGAAATCATCAGAGGTGAATAAAAATGGAACAGGAAAGTGGTGACTGACAAGGATATGCCAAAGAAAACTTTCCGGACAAATTCAGTTCACCCAACTATACAAATAGTGCAGTATCAGTGAAGTTGAGAGTAAGGCAAGATAACGTGTTCTTGAGAAGTTATATAAATTATTTGCAGTCTGCTGAAGTAGAAAAGGCATATTTTTTGAGGCTGAACACCATGGTATGGTTCCATTCACTAGCTGTGTAATATCTCAGATAAAATGTTTAAAAACTTTCATAAACATCTGTATTAAGTGTTGCTGGTACAATATGTGCTAATTACTTCTCTAAATTTTATGCAGGTATTAATATTATAATCCCACAAGTTCACTACTGCTGCAAGTTGGAATGACATTAGTAACTTCCTGGTGGTAGAATAGGGGTGGTGTGTTGTGGTGTGTTGTGTTATATTGTGGTGTGGCAACAGAGAAGTCAACACTGTACCTGTTCCTAATTGAAGATTTCGCCTTGTAATATCCAGGGAATCTGTTACCTTCAGTTGTTTGGTGAATCCCTTACTTTTCACTCTGGCTTCACCTCATCTTGGACTAAGGCACCCCATATAAGAACAAGTTAGACCTTTTTCATCTGAGATCCCTTATCAGTTATAAGAGGACTATATAATTTAGGAATGTGTAGTCCAAGTGTTTACACTAACTTATGGAGAACATGATTAACTTCATGCTCCCTGTAAGGTTTGAGTAAAGATTTTGCCATTTTGTCTTTCTAGCATTCTTTTCTCAAAACAATTTTTGTGTAATTCCATTGTTCTAGAAAATTGCTCTCTAGGTTCTAAAAATTCTCTTATTAAACGGAGTCTTCAGGTGGTGAAAGCTACAGCCAGAGGGATTGAAAACTCAGAGAATGGGCAGGCGATGGAGAGAAAAGGGTTAAGCTGTACAAATTCCAAATATTAGCCTCTCTCTCTCTCTCTCTCTCTCTCTCTCTCTCTCTCTCTCTCTCTCTCTCTCTCTCTGCAGCTGTTCTGACATTGTAGGATGCAAGTCACTACCAATATTCTCCCACTGTCTTGCCCTGTTTATTTCTCTTTTTTCTTGGCATATGTTATTTAAGTCCTTTTTTATTGTTAGACCTAAGTGAATGCTTACAGTGTGGGGTAGACTTATGTCTAAATGCAGATACAAGCCACATTTATGATTCACTGGCTTATTAAAATGTCTGAGTTTCTCATCAAGAGCCTATTCAATTATTTTTTATATACAGCAAATGCTTATTTTCATATAGAAATAAGTAGTGCAGAGTAGGAGGCTTTCCATTCTGTCATTTTATTTGTAAAATATTTGGATGGGGTATTGTGAGCTCTCTATGAACTCTTAGGTAACTGAATGGTGTTTGGTTCTTGGTTCTGGTATTTGATACCTGACTGTATACATTCTAGCTGAGGTTTGGGTGTGAGGCAAATTAGTAAGTAAGACTGGAAGCTGGTATCTAAAATAGAAATCTCAGGTGTGTTTGGAAAGTTTGTCTTCCTCTTCCTACTCCATCCATTCCCTAGCCCTCAGTAATTTCTCTTCTACAGGACCCATTTCGGTGCAAATGCATTTCAAGGTATAAGGGCATTGTAGAACATTCATTTCAAATCTGAATTGCATTTCTCAGATGGACTGCCACTTTTACATTTTAGAGACCCACTTGGCTTTGGCTTTGCTGACATTTAAGCAGAAATACTCAGTCCATAGAAACTTCTAGTCATCATGAGCAATGGCAATTACTCCAAGGCCCGATGTTTTAGGAATCACAATGAAAAAAAAAAAGGAAGCCAGAGCTTGACAGTGTTAAATCAGAGAACAAGTTCATTTTGTCCAAGAATTCAGGTACCCGCCCATAAATCATTTGCTAGTAGACTGAAGATAATGAAGGACGCCCCCAGAATGATCCCGGGTGAAGGTCACATCAAACACTACAATCAGTGAAAAATGGTGAGAACTTCTATTTCCAGACCTCTGAGTCAAACTCTTGCAGAGATAAAGGTATGAGCTTTGCACACCATCAAGCCTTCTGGTCTGTTTATTCTGCTTAGAAAGAGTAAAAGTAGGGAGGAAGAAGGCCTCTGCCAACAGACTATAAGTCATAAATTAGCTAATAAAATATGTCCCAAGTTATCTCTTAAATAGCCTATTTTATATATACTTGTCTATTTGATTTACTTTTTTTGTCCACTCACTCAAGGTTGCATTTTGGTAGCCTAAGTCAATATGAGTTTGGTTTTTTAATTTAAATTTTTCTTCATTTTACATACCAACTAAAGTTCCCCTTCCCTCCCTTCCTCCTGCTCTTCTCCCACCTCCCCTCAACCCTTGCCCCATCTACTCCTCAGAAAGCATAAGGCCTCCTAGGGGGAGTCAACAAAGCCTGGCACATTTCAGTTAAGGGAGGACCAAGCCCCTCCCCTCTGAGTTTTAAGTTGCACAATCATAGATGACCTACAATCTCTTGTGAGGAAAATACTAGTGTATATATATGTGTGTGTGTGTGTGTGTGTGTGTGTGTGTGTGTGTGTGTGTGTACAATAAAAGATACATATTGTTATAAAGTATATTTAGTTTTACTTAAAATAAATTTTAATAATGCCTTCAAGTTTTTTGTAGTTCTAATATATTATTCCCACTGGTACTTGGATAGCCAATTCTTATTTTATCTAGTTAGAGGCACAGTCAACGCTAAGAAAACATACATGTATTTATGTACATTTCTGTGTATATTACACATACATTTATATATGTGTGTGTTATATGTGATTTTATATATTATATATGCCCATTTAAAAATTTCTTTGAGAGTAAAGTTTCAGCCATTGTTTATTATTTTCAATGTCAGACAAATGATATAACAGGGAAAAATCATGTTTTTTTGTGACCAACATAATAACTTAGAGATAATTAGATGATCAAAGAGGCAGCTGGGGTAGGAGGGGGGATAAAGAGGAAATATAAGAAAGAAGGTGCTAAAACAATAAAACCTGCTCTTCCCTGCCCACCTGCTCCCACACAAAAACAAAAATCCCAAACAGCTAGGTACATGATGAAAGGATCAAGAAAACTGGCAAGGCACACGTTGTTAGAAAACAGAAAATACAGGAGTCAGAAACTGAAAGTGTGAAAAGAAAGAACGAGAAACTTTTAAGAAATGAACAAAAGAAGTGAATGAAGGAATAAATGAAAAGGTAAAATTAACAACAACAACAACAAAATCACCCAAGGGAAGCTGGGAAATTAGAAGGAAGAACAGCTAAGAAGAGGGCACTGCTAGCTCACATTCAAAAGTGCCCAGCCAATTGCAGGTCCCTGAGAATAAGTTAGAAACAGTGCCTCCATGGTTTACATTCAGTCAAACTGAACCTTGAAGATGATAGAACTAGTCTAACCTTTGCCTTGTGAGCATAAAAGCAATTTGCGTTAAAAAAAAAGTTCCTTCGTCAAAAATGTTTGAGTGGCAGTAATCTAGGACTTCTTAGATGTGAGGTGCCACAGAGGAGGCTGGCCTCTCCATAGTTAGTAAATGGCTATTCTACGTCAGTGAACAATAGCCTGGTGGCCTTAAGAGCTAATCCTCCACATGGCTCCTAAACTCCTCGGAGTCATTCATTAAACTAACAGCACATGGCTTAATATTTATAAAATGCTTTCCACTTCTTCAGGGGAGAGGGAAGTAAAGGCTGAAGTCTGTGGATCCATTTCTATTGTTAAGTATTATCAGAGTTTACTAGGGCTTCACTCAGTAACTGCCAATCAGCTTGTGCATGAAATCCCAAATCCAACTCTCTGTGATTTTGTTCACAATAACTTATGCTTATATAACTCAGTACCCTGAGTAACTGTTTCTTTTGGGACAAGTTTTCATATTATAGTATATCACACATCTCAAGGCCTGTTTCAGAAAACTGTTTTGACACAGCGTGTTAACAGTGAATTATTGATTCTTACCTGCAGCAAGGAGTAATGCTCAGAGTGGCTGGGGAAAGCTTCCCAGTTGTTGGCTTCATTGTGCAGCTCTAGCTCTATTTAAAGCTCTAGTGGGTAATTCAGATGATGGCAAACTTCACTTTGACACAGTGCCATAGCGCTTCCATTAGTGCCCTGGGTAGAGCACAAACATCTGCTTGCTTTTATTGTCCATGTGTTACTTAAGATAGTCTGTTGCTTTATGACGTAAATCACTGGAATCTGCTGACTATTTTTAAAGAATTTTTTAGTGTTTCCTTGAAATGATCACTCTTTACAGTTAATAGATAATTGGTCTTTTAGGTACACAAAATTATAAAGATCATATTTTCTCCTCCTCTGACCTTTTCCAGAGACAGCATTATGATTTAAGTACCCTGGCTTGTTGTAAAATTCTTTGTCTTTGGGGGTTGTGTGATTCATAGGTTCACATTATCACATTAAGTCAAAAGAAACTACATTTCCAATTAATTGATTAAAAGTAACTAGCCAGTTGTTTTTTTTTTCTCTCTGCCCAGAACTTTGTGAATTTGCTTATTTCAGTTTTTTTGAAAGGGTTTGATACTGCCTTCCCTCCTTATTTGTCTTGTCCTGACAAGATGCCGAGTGATTTCTTTGCCCTCTACTATATTCATGTGTCCAATACAGGTAAGTTTCAAGACAGCCAGGGCCAGCATTTTCATTCCAATGGATTGGCTGTATTCCAGAGCCCCTTTGGTTGGCAATTTTGTCTTACTTTTATGGTAGATGAAGGCCTAAAGCCATGGAACTTCTCAAGAACATAAGGTGCATGGTACAAAGGATCTAGCATATGAAAAACAAACACCATCAAATATGATCACAAATTTGAGCAAAGATTGGCCTTAGGTGTAATGAATACTAAAATTACTCTCCTCTGCCAAACAATTAGAAAATCTTAGGAGGACATGACCATGCATATTGGGTCTTGTAACTTGTAAAATATTCCAAAATAATCCATCTGATTATTTTGAGTACTTTAATATTATGCCAGAAAATAGGGCTCTTACTCGGGTCCTAGGATTGTATGGAGCCAGGAAGTTTCCTGGAAATTCCTAGGGGAAGAATATTGGAAGACGATAATTTGAGGATTGTGAGAATTTTTGAGACTTGCCAGAGAATCAAGACAAGGACTAATTGAGGGGTTCTGAGCGTGCAGAAAGAATACATGTGGATACGTGAGGTTGGAATGATTTCTTTCCACTTGACATCTATTTGTTTCTTGCTTTCTGTGGGTTGTGAATATTGAATTTACGAAAATGCAAAAGAAAAAAAGGTTGTGTCCCAAAGGGAAATATTTAGAGAGTTGGGGAAAAAGAGCATCCATGGCCTCATGACTGAGAAAGGAAAGAATGCAATAGAGAAATCTGAAGTCACTAATTTCAAATAAAATTAACAATTCCTGTGTACTGTTTAAAACAAAAATATCATGCTCCATAAGTTACAAATAAAGGGGCATGAATAAAGATTCTCAGAGTAAATTTCAGTTCAAATTCATTTCATCTGGAGCCAACAGTGGCTCAGTGGGTAAAGGTACTTACCAACAAGCCTGATGATCTGAGTTGGATTCTTGGACCCACATTGTGGAAGGAGAGAAATTACTCCTACAAATTGTCCTTTGATTTCCACATACTCACCAAGGCACAATATATGTGCCCATACACATACACGTGTGTGAATGTGTGTGTGTGTGTGTGTGTGTGTGTGTGTGTGTGTACATGAAGTACACAGACACACAGACACACACACACACACACACACACACACACACACACACACACACACACACCTTTCCTATCCTAGTCAAAGAAAGTGTAGAAAGTAAGAACTCACCTTGCTGTCATAGGCCGGTGTTTGCCACAGTCACCATCACTAACTATTTAATGTCCTCTACAGTTGTACAGAAATATACAGAAGTTAGTATGTCAAAATTTAGTGCTACACAATCCTAACTTAGAATCTCCACTGTGACACTTGCTAGCTGGATGGCCTGCTCTTAAATTCCTGGCCTTGGCTGATTTTGCCATCATCCTCTCCATGGCACATGGTAAGACAAGTGGGCACAGTATTATAAGCAGAGTGAACACTTGGGAAATCCTGGTTAATATCATCCTCTCTGTGTGCCCTAAAATATACCACCTCTAGGAGAAAAAATGCCCAGTGAACTTGTTAATAGGCCTTTCACTCCAAATCACTCAGAATTGTTTAGACTTCCTTTGGAGACCTGTGGACTTAGGCAAGACTTAAGATGTCCATTAACATAGCCAAGGAAATGGATTACTAATACATAGAAACAATAACTTACTATAGGGGAAGGCAGACATTTGTTTTATATCACTGTGTTCATTTAATTCAGAATGAACAGCTTTATACCTTCAAAGAATTTTCCTTTACTAGACCTGACTGAAGTTCTGCATATGAAATATTGTGCAAATGAATTTAAGTTAATGCTACTAAAATATTTAGTGATTTCAGGCAACCATTCTAGCATATGTTGGCTCAAAACTAACTTTTAAGAGTTTTGCCTGGAGACAAATTCTGTTTTAAAAATGCTTGAACAAATTAAACACAAAGTTAAAATTTGTTTGGAAGATGATGTTTCACCCAGTCTGGTTTTGTATTTCCTCTTGGACTAGAAACATGTTAGTCATTTAAAAAATATACATGTCCTGAAGACATATTTCAATAGGGCAAAACCCCTAATCAACAACAAACCCCTATTTCTATAAATACACAAATATCGCAGCAATGCAGAATGAAGGAAATTAGTATCTGTAGCCATATCTTCTTCCTGCCACTTTGGAGGAAGTGTTCTTTTGATGTAGAAGAAAACCATGTTGACCTCACTGGAAAACGTAGTAACAATAGCATTTTGCAATGCATTACGTTGCTAAAGTCTACCTATCATAAATATGCCCAATGTTTACTTTTTCATTTTTTTTAGAGTCTAAAACATAGACAGATTTTGGCTTGTTTTTCTCCAAGGCAGTTATATCTATCTTTCTGAAATGATTAAACACAAAAACTGCTGAAGAAAACACATCATTTCCCACCCTTCTGATACAAATTAAATAACACAGCTCCTACCTTGTATACTTGAGCATGGATGTCGTTTTTTTCCTTCTCACTCATCTGATCCTTCAATGCTGCTTATTTTTCAAATTCTCTAATCTCAATCATACAGAATAACCAACAGGGAAGAAAATCCTGAAAGATCAATATCAAAGGATTTTATGATGACCCTATTTTGACTGTTAGAATCATCTAGAAAGGTCGAATAGTTTAGTTTCTTAAGTACAATAAAAAACAAACAAACAAATAGATATGTCTACAAAAGTCAGGGCCTACCTCCTTGCTTGGATGGGTATCACTGCCACCTTTCTCCTGCATTTCTTCCTATGGGATTGTTTTGATAAGAGGTGTCTCTGTCCACATATCTGTGCTTGCCTACAAATCTCCCTAAATATGCTCAGAAATACTATTTTGCAGGTAATGATGTCTGTTAAATAATATCCAACATGGCACATACTAAATTAGATTTCCTCATATTACATGGGGATAATGCCTACAGTAAATTTATTTAGATTCTGTGTAATAGCACCAAAGATGCAGTTTATTTAGTTATGGATGTAGTATATTTAATGATTTTATTAACCTCGGTGTGTTCAGGAATGTCTGGTAGCCAATTAAATATAGTGGAAAGAATCCAGCATGAACAAAATCTAATCTTCTCCAACATGAAAGGACACTGTATATTGGGTGAAGCAACTATAATGCAAAACAGAATACACTCGTTTGTTCCACAACCATTTATTATACATCTATTTATTGGGTTATGGGGACACACATTTCCTGCCCTCAAGGAAATTATGGTTTGATAAAGAATTTTAAATAGGTGCTAAGTAGAAGCCCAAACTGAACATTTTCATTTAAAACAAAACAAGGTTACATTAATGAAGAAAGGTATGATCTGTTGAAAGTCCTATGCAATAATTCTGGTTTATGTTTACATTAATATTGACCTCAAAAGACTGGGTAATTGACAGAAAATGATGGCAATGTCTTGCTGTTTGGGCTTTTTAAGATTTTATTTTAGTTTTTATTCATTAATTTTTTCCTGCATCTATCTATGTCCACCATGTACTCTATAGCATTCAGAAAAGTGTTTGAATCCCCTGGAAATAATGTTACAGATGGTTGTGAGCCACCATGTAGTGTCTGGGAATTGAAGCTTGACACGTGCTCTTAATTGCTGAGCCATGTCTCCGGCTCTGCTGTTTGGGCTTTATTAGTATAATTTCATGTTCTGTGCTCTGTGTTTCTGTTGTCTACATGCAACGTTCTGAGGTGATTGAAGACAGCACTGTATCATAGCAAGCTTCAGAATCTCCAGGTGAGAACTATGGGAGAAAAGCAGACTACTGAGCCTTGTCTGCAGAAACTCCTTTAGCTGGTCTTGAGATAGGGCCCAGCAGTCTGCATGGCTACCATACTTACAGGTGATGAGGATGCTGTTGATAAGAACACTGTTTTGTAGCATTGGTGTCAGATATACTCACACTGTTGCAATACCTCCTATATTGGGAGGAGAGTGAAGTATGGAGGTAGCAGACAGTGGAGTGGCTAAACCAAGTGTCAAGTGTAAGGTAGATATTAAATAGGTTCTTCTTTGGATCATCCAGGTAACTTCTCTTTGCAGATTAAGTTTGGAGAAACTGCAATTTATCAAAACTAACTGAACACTCTCATGTCAGTACAGGCAACCACACAGTTGTATAAACCTAGGGGTCTGATGAACCAGGATTGTTTGCTGTAGTCATAGAGTTTTAGGGTCTAGTTCCCAAATACATGATGGAGGGCTGCAAATGTGTGTTTGCATGTTCACACTTTGGTGTCCCAGGTCAATTGTCTTTGCTGTGAGGCAGTTTCTCAAGGCTCCATCAAGGGAGCCTGTGACAAGAACATGCTTTCTTAAAGTCCCAAAAGCCAAGCTCTACCTTTCATGATGAGAAGTAATGTATTGCTGGAAGCTCTGTTCTATAGTAGTTTTATGGGTACAGGATGTTGAGATGAGAGAACAAGAAAGGCAGAAGTGGTTTCTTATCATGGCTCAGCCAAAACTGACCATTCTGTCTCTGGTTACCAACTATTTGGGGGACACAGTTAAGTTCTTTACTCAAGGATTTCTGAATCTGGAAAATGAGAATGCAAAATGACAGGGAATTTTAAAAAGAATTTTTCTTTATTATTCTGTAGTGTTCCCTGGTAATGTTTAAAAGAGCATATTAAATGTATACAAAAGGATTTTTAAAAACTAATCATAGTTATATATTTATAGACGTACCTAAATGCACTTTTTGGCATTTATACAGGCCTTACTTATGTTAGCTTGAATCTAGAATCAGCCCAATTATTCTCCAATAAGTAAAGCGTTAAACAAATTTTGATGATTTTTTTTTACTGGAGAATACTATGAAGCAATGAAAAAGAATGGATTATTGATATTTCTAACAACTTTGATGAATATCCAGTGAATTATTCTGAGGAATAAAAAAGCCAATGCTGGAAGGTTACCTACTCTATGATTACCTTCATTTAATTTGGTAGGGTAAAAAACCTTATAAATAAAAAACAATTAGTGGTTTCCTAGGAGTAGAGATTGGAAAATTGAGGAAGATGGCAACATTAGGGAACTTTGTAGGGATTGAGCTAAACACATGTATGTTCATATACACTCACATACCAGTACCAGGGAAATCTCAATAAAATTGATGGGTTGCATCTGTTTCAGCATTCTGGTTGAGATATTACATTATAATTGTACAAAATGGCACTAAATATAGAGAGAAACTGGGGAAACAGTAAAGGTCCTTTCAATATTATGTCTTATAATTGCATATAATCATGAAATATATCAATAAAAAAGCTTCTCATTAAAAAACATTTCTTAGCCACATGGTGATGGCACACACTTTTAATCCATAGCACTCAGAAGGTAGAGGAAGGTGAAGCTCTGTGAGTTCGAGACCAGCATAGGCTACAAAGTGAGTTCCAGGAAATCCAGGATTACAAAGAGAAACATGTCTGGAAAAACAAAATAAATGAAGGAAGGAATTAAAGAAGCAAGGAAGGGAGGGAGGGAGAGAAGAAGGAAGGATGGAAGGAAGGAAGGAAGGAAGGAAGGAAGGAAGGAAGGAAAGAAGGAAGGAGGGAAGGAAAAGAAAACATTCTTGGCCAGTGAAATGGTTCAGTGGTTAAAGTCACTTGCTGCCAAACCTGACCAACCTGAGCTAAATCCCCAGGAGTCACATGTGAAAGGAGAGGACCAACTCCAGTAAGCTGTCCTTTAACTGCCACATGCATCCAGTGATGTGGACACAGACATGGACACACACACACACACACACACACACACACACACACACACACAGAGAGAGAGAGAGAGAGAGAGAGAAGAGAGAGAGAGAGGAGAGAGAGAGAGAGAGAGAGAGAGAGAGAGAGAGAGAGAGAGAGAGAATTAGCAACAATTAATTTTGAGCTAACCTAGTAACCAACAATTTGTGTTAATCTGATTTCAAGATACATGCAGTAGTGTTCATTAATTAGTTTCAGTGTCTCTTCTCCTTATGTGAGTTTTCTCAAAGTAAACAATATCATACAATGTGACCCCCTACAGCAAAAATTAGCAGGCTATAGCTCACTGGCTAGATCTGAGTCTCTGCCTGTTTTCATATGACTCCTGACCGAGAATGGTTCTTTCATTTCCAAGTTTGAAAGCTTCAAAAGAAGAAATGCACTTTTATGACAGGTGAAAGGAATATAGAAAGAACTTGGTGTCCATAAAGAGAGTGTTATGAAAACACAGCCACATCCATAGAGTTTATATTATTGTCTTTGGCAGTTTTCATGGCCCAACAGCAGAGCTGGGTGGTTGCAGTTGGATTGCTGGGCTCATGAAGCCAAAACTAGAGCCTCTGTAAGATTTTACAGAAAAGTTTACCTATCTTTGCACTTGGAGGGTTAACTCAGGATTTTCTAGATTAAGGCAACTCTGATAAGTGATCATCTTAGCATCAAAGCATTCCACGAGGAAAATAATGTTTACAGTTTATAGCAGAAACCAATAGGAAAATGTCATTGCCTGAACAAGTACCAGGAGATATTCTCTTCTTCTGATGGAATCATCAAACCTATAAACTCAGCTCATGGTTGTCTGCTCCTAGAGGACAAAAGAGTGTGTATTTCTTATGAAGAGCACAAAAAAGAATGAGATCTCATGGTAAGACAGAATCAGATCAAGTTGAAGTCATCACTCTAGCATTTGCCAGCTATATAACATGGGCAAGTCACTCACCTTTCTGGGCTTTATAATAATCAAGATAAATATGCCTACTCCCATGGATTTTTCAAAGGACATAATGAACCTGCACATCAAGGACCTGGAGTGTTGAACTAGGCAAATGCTCCTTCCAAGCTGTTCCAAGACAGGAATCCTTTCATTGCTCTGATTTTGTGTCTTATTTCTCTGTGCTGCCTATCTCTCAGTCTGACTTTAAAATCTGCAAGGAAGAGAGTTTGGCTCCTTTTATAAACATTTGACTCCATCTTTGCAGTTTCTCTGTAAGCATCTGTGGAGTGACTGAAAAAAAATCTAGTCCATCTCCCTGCTGCCCAGATTTCTCTGTCAAGAGACCTAAGTAGAGGCTCTCACACAATGGAATATAAATCAAATCTATTTTTCAATTATAGGATGAAATGTGTCTGCAGTGCTGGGAGAAACCTGAAGATAGATGTGATTCCAGTAGGTTAAATACTAGTCTCCAGTAACATGCCAATTGATGTATGAAAATGTTTCTGGCCCTTTAATTTATAAAGACAAACTTCTTATGGAAATCATAAAGTCAGAGGGGAAACATGAAAAGAAACTTACTTGCTGTTCATCATGGCTGAACATTCAAAGTGTTCATTCAGACTCATGACTAACTCTACACATTGATTCAATGGAGACTTGGGTTTGATTGACATGCCACTTCTTTCAGGGCATCCCTAACTGACAGCCAGGAGGACTAAATTCAGTGCTGTACTATTCTAGGAAAGGACACAAAATCCAGACGTAGGAGTCTTCTACATTCTGGCCAGACAAGAACAAGACTGAAATGAGCAATGAATTCCTGAATGTGACTTGGATCCTTCTTAGTGATGCTCAGAGAGAAGGCTTAAGAAGGTGATATTGAGCTAGTTTCTGATATAGGAAGATTTTTGGCATTGCTGAAAGAGAAAGGGAAACTCAGACAGACCAAAACAACAACAACAACAACAACAAAAACAAGTTGAATGATTCTTTTTGTTGTTCATCTGGTCAATTTTTTTTAATTTGTAAATTTGCTTGAGTAGGTGCCATGAGTTAAATCACATAGTTTCATTTTTGCCAATCATTTTTCCAACTACTTAAAAAAGTATAATAACTTAACACTCAGTAGTGTGTAAGCATATGTATGTAATGAACCAATATGGACTTCCCTGTCTGTTTAATTCATACTTGCCTGAAAGGAAAAGATGCTCAACTTCCATCACCCAACCAAAATTTTCCCTCAGTAATGTTTTAATGATGGCTTTTGCCATCATTATTGTGGAGAAAGTATTTTAACCTAACTACACTGCCCTGATCTTAGCAAAGTTTCTAATACACTGAATTCTCTAGATGTCTCATGCAAAGAATATTTATGAAGCATGTTGTTTCTAGGACCACCTCTAAAGATGCTACACATTAATGCTGAGATGATGGGTGACAGACCTGAGGATACCGAGATATCACCCCAATATTTGCATTATGTTGTACAGCACAGTTTATCTTAATAGACAAATAATCTACATAGGAGTGACATTATCTTGTGAACCTTAAAAGCAGAAAACATTCTTTGCCTGGGACAGAAGTCAGAGAGATTGGAACTATACAAAGAAAATGTTTCATTACCACATTTGACTTTGAGGATGGACAGAATCACACCGAGGATATAAAAGCAGCATGTAATTGCTGAGAAATCCTCATATGGTGGAAGCATGTAAATGGAGACTTCAGTCTTACAAACTCAAAGAGCCAAAGTCAAATAATGACTAGAATAACATTGGAAGTGGATCCTTTTTTTAAAAATTTATTTAAATTAAAAACAATCTAATTTTATATACCAATCCTAGTTCCCTCTCCATCCTGTCCTCACATGCCCCCAACCAACACCCCATCCCACCCCTCATCCACTCCCAGGGAGGGTGAGGCCTCCCACGGGGAAATCATCAAAGTCTGTCATATCATTTGGGGCAGGACCTAGGCCCTCCTCTGGGTATCTAGGCTGAGAGAGTATACCCCCAGAAGTAGATCCTTTTACAGGGACTGCAGATAAGATTCTGGGCTTACCAGAGTTTTCATTTCAGCTGTGTGACTCTCTGAGAATAGAACATAGATATAGTTGAGCTAACTGAGTCTATCCCATCTTCAAACCTGCATCCCCATGAGCTAATAAAACATATTTTCATTTACTATCAACAGAAAGCCGGTAAACCATTCATTGCTGTTTTTTCCTTTGAAGTTCCCAGAACTGATTTTTTAATTAATTATTTTTTTATTTGAATTACAAACAAGATTGAATTACATGACACTCCCAGTTCACTTATCCCTCCCTTCCCAGAACTGATTTTTAAGGAGTGTTCTAAGCCGATATTTCTTTCATTTCTAAATAGAAAATAATTCTACCCCTATTTTACCACTTCGATTTTAGGGAACATTTCATTTCCTATTTTGTCTCACTGTCAATTAGACTGCTTGATGGGAATATTTTTAAATGGGCGACATTAACATTTGTAATTTCCCAAAGAAGCAGTTGTTTATATATTTCTTAGTCGTTTCACATAATAAGATATGATTGGTAAAGTGAGGAACTTCAGTGTCATGAAAGCAATACTTTTGTGCAATCGGAGCTCGGGATCTCTAGATTCATATATTATTCCAGTAAAGAAGAATGTAATGCATTCATAAATCTGAAATATAGTAACATGAGACACATCTGGTTACTATTCCAACATGTAAAGAATTTAGGAGTCATGATTTCTGCTATCTCAATAAGATAAAAGAAGACCAAACTGAAATCCATGTCTTGTCTTAAATCCAGGAGAGAATTGGAGTCACAGGTCTCACTCTAACCTCTAAAATCCAAAGAATATAGATTACTTTCCCAGAAGCAGAAGCTGTTAGAGTCAGTGGCTAGTGGGAACATTTAAATGATAACTTCAATGAATTGCTGTTGGCTGGTTATACTATAGCTTGAAAGATTCAAAACTACAGGGAGCCTAGTATAAGTATGTATAATACTTTCACAGGTTATGCTCTAAAGTTTCCACCAGAGGCTTAGGGTGAAGATCAGAGGAAAACCATCTAGTGCATAGTAATTGTTGTGAAATACAAACTAACTCTTAAATAAGCCCAGAATATTCACCAAAACAAAACTCAGCAACAAGGGAAAAAAATGTTTGCATTATCTGACTTAGGAAAAGCAAAATCACCTATTTCTATTTGGACTTTGGACTTTCTGGCTCACCTAGAGGGGAAAATATAAACTGAGAAACACTCATGGTAGTTCACTGTTCAGGGTCATAGGCACAATTGTAACCATAAGATTATAGAATTCTTCCCCTCCACCTAACTGTATCCCCACATCATGAAGGTGGATTGCAAGTAAAATGACATCAATGCTCAAACTCTAAGAAAGAGTATCTAAGAAAACGTAGAGTATAGTAGGTAATTACCAATACAGAGTCAGGTAGAAATATAAGGGTATTTAATAGGGAAAAGCCTTACTTACAGAGCGAACCAGCCAGCCGGTGGTAGTCTGTACAGCAAGAAGCAAAGAGAAACCGAAACCGAAAACGCAGTCCCCCTACTCCTCTGACGATGCCCTCACAAGCCCTCAGGTACTCTTGTAGCCAGCCCCTAAGAAGGCGTGGCTACAGCTTCCCCTACAGTAGAGACCATTGAAAAGACCTGCAAGGATACTTCAGTAAATTGAAGGCTCTAACACTTCTGCTTGTAGCAAACACTAAAGGTGTTCTAACTCCTAACCAGATCATCATATAGCCTCACAATAAAAGCCTATCTACTTCAGTTCCTAGAACACAATACATCATACCTAGCTTCTAACAAAAAAAAATTCTAGGCATTCAAAAAGACAAAAGAAATCTCACAATCTCAAAGAACCAGACTCTGATATGATGAGGCCATAAAATAGCATGATTGGTACACAAAGGTTCTAACAAGGAAAGTGAACAAGTAATTGCCCCAGAATTTGTCAATTTAAAATACTGCACATTTTTTCTCTCATAGGTTTTATGAATTGAGAGTCAGAGCAAATCTTCACTTTGCCCACTGCTAATGTTCTAGGCATGTTCCAAAGAACCTGGGATCTCACCTAGAGGCCCAGCTGGTAAAGAATGTCTTTAGGAGCTGAATCATGGGGTACGTTGCAGGCTTGGGTCCATTAAGAGATTTTTGGATAGAGGATTCTGCTCACTATATGTTGGTGGATGCCATCCTCTACTTCTTGCCATGTGGACCTCTCTAACATGCCAGTTTATTTCATCTAAGCCAGTTAGGCAGAGAGTCTGCTAAGGAATATAGTTGTCATAGTCTCCTTTTGACACACATGGAAATGACTTCTCAATGTAGCCATATTCTGTTAGCTGAATACCAAGGAAACAAGGACTATTCAGGGTCATCTTAGAGATGCTAAGCATTATTCTTTTGGTCATTTAAAAGGCAATATAAATATAAATAGGGTGTGGTGGCATATGCCTTTAATTCCAGAGGCAGAGGCAGGATCTCTGTGAATTTGAGGCCAGCCTGGTCTACAACGTGAGTTCCAGGACAGCGAAGGCTGTAACAAATAGAAACCCTGTTTTAGAAAAGAAAGAAAGATATAAGGGAGGGAGGGAGAGAGAGAGAGAGGGAGGGAGGAAATAAGAAAGGAAAGAAGGAAGGAGAAATTAAGACAGAAAGAAAGACAGAGGGAAAGAGAGAAAGAGAAAGAGAGACAGAAAGAAAGACAGAAAAATAAAGGAAGAAAGAAACTCAGGAAGGAAGAGAAAGAAAGAAAGAAAGAAAGAAAGAAAGAAAGAAAGAAAGGCAAAATAATTAGGTAAATGTTGTACCTGGTTAATCAAATAGACTAAGAAAGCAAAGTTAATTCTATTATCTTTCTTTCCTTTCTCCTCCATCTCATCTCCTTATAAATGTAAAGGAAGATTCTGATAAGCTTGGAGAAGTTAAAAAAAATGTCCAACAGCCTACAGTTTGCCAGAGATACCCAAAACAAGAGTCTTTCTTCTTCATCCTTTTGAGTTGAAGTATAATGTCAAAATAAATTAATCAATAGTAAAAGCAAAGTTAAGTGACAATAAGTGATGAGTTGCTTTTTAAAAGTTGGATACTTGAATCAATGACATTTCAAGAATTCAGATGAGAAATTTCAGGGGATATAAAGCAAAATAGGAGAGGGGAGGGCAGCATTGAGCATACCAGAAAAGGTTGCCAGACTCTTAGGCAATCCAAAATAATGAGTAGCATGCCTGCTTTTGAGAGGCTTGTTCTTTGGATAAGGCAGACTAGACTGGAGATACTTGAATGCAAGAAAACAAGTATTATCAAGAAAATATGAACCTGGAAGAAAACCAAACAAAGAGAGGAATCTTGCAGAGACATCATGGGGATGAAGAGTCTAAGAATAATTGATCTAAAGGACTATCAAGAACTTTCAATGCCACAGCCACAATTTGGAAGTTCTGATCAACAAATCCCAACTACCAGTGCAACCTCCTGCCATGCCCACTCACTATAAATATTTGATAACAATACAGACTCCTGTTTCTGAACAGCAGTGACAGAGTTTGCAGCTTGTCACTGTACTTGAAGGTGTTTTTCAAAGCCCTCCCCAATATTCAATACCTACCCTTGGTTCATTAAAAGAGCTGGTAGAATAAAGAATGGGTGATGAGCAAGGCCTACAGAAGAAAGTGGGATTGCCTGAGCTGCACTGGGTAGATTTTAAAGGATAATTATGGGATTTTGCATAAGTGTTTGACTTATGAGGAACAAATAGGAATGACTCTCATTAACAACTAACTAGTGCTGCTAACTCATGATTCTCTTACTGCATTAGTGTTTACCAAACAGAACTGTGATTTCAAATCAGTGCATAGAAAAACTTACAAACTGTTGCTGGATATGAATTCTATGCTCTGTGGGCTCTCAAATTCGTGGTTCTCAACCTGTGGGTCTCAATCCCATTGGGCAAACCTATCTCCAAAAAATATTTGCATTACAATTCATAACAGCAGTGAAATTACAGTTATTAAGTAGCAACAAAAATAATTTTATGGTTGGGGTAACCACAAAATGAGGAACTGTATTAAAGGGTCACAGCATTAGTATGGTTGACATCCACTGTCTCAGAAGAATCTATCTAGCAACTCACTAGCTAAGGAAAATGACCTGCTCTTCCAAGTACAAAGGAACATCACTTATGCCATTTCAAGGCGACTTCAATCTATGGAGATACAGCTCATGGGTACAGGGCTTACTTAACATGCATAAAGTCCAGTGTTCCATCTCTAACATTGGAAACATAGAGAGGTGTGGAGAAGTTTCAATGCCTGCTTCAGTTCCTTGTTGGCAACATAAATCCAGGAAATCACTTAAACTCTGAGTGAGATGGGAATTGTTTCACATCTCTCCATGATAAGATGAGTGGAGGCTGAATAAAGTTATGTACACAGTAGTACGCCCTCATCATGGAGCATCTGTCTAGTAGTGTAAGTCAGTGGGCATATTACACAATGAGAGCTGAAGTTGCGCTGGAGATCACAGGTAGACTGCAAAAGGGTCTGCAAGCCATTTGCAATAGCATAACTAGGCAAGCCAAAGAGAAATATTCAGCTAGACAGGCTTAATTTATTAGGCCCCACTCTAAGTATAAATCCTACTCTCTGTCTTCATAGTACTTAAACACAGTTTTGGAGTTATTTTACATCTGGAAATAGAAGACAAAACATGGTCAATACCTGGCTCTCCATTACATTCATTGTGTGGTAGTTCAGAATGACTATTTTAAATTTCCTCTAATTTAACAATCAAATCGTTGCAAAGAAGAAATATTGATGGGTTCATTTTCATATAATGAGGAGATAATACAATAACACACTTTATTCAAATGGATATTAAGCCATTGATTTTCCTGACTTAATAACTATAAGATGCTCATCTCTTATTAAAAGTTATTTTAGAAATTCCAAGTTTATTTGGAAGCATTTAGTCACTACCTACAATATATAATGTCAACATGCCCCAAAATACCTATTGAACAATAGCTCCAAAGATCCCTTCCAGATTGGAATGAATTTCTGGACTTTCCACCTACCTCATCTTCTGTATTTGTGGTGAACTATGCCATTCTAAGAGAAGAATAATAAGTCCACACCTACCATTGTGGATTAGCCACATTTCTGTCAGCAAATCACCATGAACATGGTCTCATTTGAGTGTTCTTTGTGGCAAAGGCAATTTTAAGTGGATATCAAAGGGATTACTTGAGTAATAGAGTGAAACCACAATTTGCACTAATATAGACTATGTCAAATTTTTTTCACTAAGGTCCCAAAACAATTTTGTGGATAGCTCCACACAGATAATTAACTCATCAGAATAACAATCCTCAAAAATAATACTAATGGACTCTGTTTAAAAAAAAAAGCTTTAAAAATGATGTCATTTATACCAAATAGCTTCCTGTTGTAAAATAATCTCAAACCTTCCAAAGTTTATTAGTTAATTTTCTCATTGCTGTGATAATATGAAAAACAGAGAATTAATTTTTAATCTATACTTGAGAGACTCATGGCTTAAGAGAATACTCCATGATGGCAAGGAAGGCATAGCAGAGTTCATGGCAGTAGCAGTTTGCAGCAGCTGCTTGATTACCTCATAGGAGAACATGAAACAGTATAAGCAGAGAGCAAACAAGAAGCAAGGCGAAGCTAAAAAGCTAAAAACCCATCCATTGCAACCCACTTCCTCCATTGAGGCTTAGGTCATGTTTCTGTCACTGTATTAAAGACAATGATAAAAAGCAACTAGAGGAGGAAGGAATTTATTTGGCTTATGTGTCACAGGTCACTGTCCATTGAGTGAAGTCAGGGCAGGAACCTAGAGACAGAACTGAATCAGAAGTCATGAAGGAATGCTGCTTACTGGCTAGCTCTCCATGACTTTAGCTTGCTTTCTTATACAACCTAGGGCTACTACTTAGAGGCAGCACCATCCCCAAGAAGGTTGAGCCCACTCATATCAATCATTAAGAAAATTCCCAACAGATTTTTGTCATTAGGCTTCCTTGGACCACCAGCCCCCAAATCACGAACCTGAAATTTATTGTTACTTATGAATGCTCAACATAGCTTATGCTTGTGCCACAAGCTCTTATAACTTAATTTAACCAGTTTTTCTTCATTTATGTTTTGCCTCAGGGCTTTTTACCTTTCTTTCATTCTGTATGTCCTACTTTTCACTGCTGCCTCTGTGTCTGGCTAGCTGGTGGCTTCCTGGCTGGTTGTCTACCAGCATTTCTCTCTCTCTCTTTCTCTCTTGTTCTCTTCTTCCTCAAGATAAGATTATTCCTAATATTTATTCTCTCTGCCCACTAGCCCTGCTTATCCCTCTATTGCCTAGCTATTGGCCATTCAGCTTTATATCAAACCAATCAGATGCCTTAGCCAGGCAAGGTAAAACAGCAACATATCTTTACATCATTAAACAAATGCAGCATAAATAAATTTAAGACATCATTGCCTAATTAAAGTAATGTTCCACAACAGATTTTCCAACAGCAATCTGATGGAGGCATTTTCTAACATGTAGTTTCTCTTATCAGGTAACTCAATATTTGTGTCCTGTTGACTTCCTTCCCCCATCTCCAAAACGCTAAAAAAAAAAAAAAAGAACAGCAGGAGAATGTTCTGTTTCCTAAATGTTCTGCTACAGCCCCAAGCAGCATAACCAACAGGGATCAAATTCCACAGTCATGAGCCTATGGCAGACTTTTCACATACAAACCATAACAAATGGTTTAGAATGTAACTCAGTAGTAGGGTCCTTGCCTAACATATCTAAGGTTCTGGGTTCAATCTCCAACAAAAACACACACTACTCTCTGTCTCTGTCTGTCTGTCTGTCTTTCTGTCTGTCTGTCTCTGTTTGTCTCTTTCTCTGTGTGTATCTCTGTCTCTGTGATACAAGAAAATTATGAAAGCAAACAAAAATCAAATGATACTAGGATACTGTGACTATGTCTTAGAAGTATGTACCACTTGCCAACTTCCTATATGATGTCAAATTGTCTATATTATTGGGGACAGCTTTTAAAATGTAATTTTTCAATTAGAATAAATTATGTCTGGGTAAATAGTAAAGTTTATAAAACCCTTGAAGAAAAGCTTTTTCTAAATCCATGTCAGCTTTACAAGAGGAGGCCCAGGAAGATTTATGGTAGAGTTCTTGTTCATTCTTTCTTCCCACCTAGTGCCTCTTGGTGAACAAATGTTTAGCCTCGTTCCTTTTTGGGAAAACAGTGTTCAGAGATTTTGTTGATGGCCTTTCCTGAGTAGAAGCAGATAAGACATTTTATGGTAGTGCGATTTAGACTTGGAGGATTTGCTCTTGGATTGTAACCAAGGCAAGAGAATGAGGCAGTTCTCTAACATGTGTTCTTTAGGTTGACTTTATAGATTGCTTGCTGATTAATGGACTTTGTGGAGTTGTAAACTCTCATAAGGCTGATACCAAGGTTAGTTCTGCTCTTTCTAGTGTAGTTCTAAGTACCCTGTCATTAAGGTCGGTTGTTTTAGCAAAAGACAGAGACAAATGACTTGCTTTTTTCATTGCTTTCAAACTAAAACCAGCTCTCCACTTTCTTTCCAGAAAAGAATTCTTCATACAAATATTATGATCTCCAAATGTCTGATTTGAAACTAGTTTTAAAGTTGTTCTACCCATTCCAAAAAAATGGTCAGGCTCAGAAGAGATTACTTATGAACACCAGTTGTTTTTTTTTTAAGGGTGTAATCTTGGCATACAGTACTTAATGAGAGAATCAAATGGTGCAATGAATTACAAAGACTCTTCCTATAAGAGCAATTCTATCCTCATGGGATTTCAGTGCAGTAATGAGAAATAACCCCAACTCATACAAAACATGTTAATTTTGATGCTAATTTGTCCAGAACGGTGGTTTCAACCTAGGGTGGTTTTGCCTTATGATGTTTACTTAGCAATATTTGGGAACAGTTTTAGTTGTTTAAGCCTTGAGTACTGTTGA
Source organism: Cricetulus griseus (assembly GCF_003668045.3). NCBI lineage: Eukaryota > Metazoa > Chordata > Mammalia > Rodentia > Cricetidae > Cricetulus > Cricetulus griseus. The sequence goes on from NC_048604.1 coordinate 104,323,745, forward strand.
AATCACATAAATATAGGCCAGGGATGCTGCTAAATATCTTACCAGGCACAGGTCAGCTTTCATAATAAAGATTTATCTGGTTCAAAATGTTAATGGTTCTTAGTCTTAGAAATCCTGACCTAGAATCATGGCTTATTCTGGAGAAAGTACTCATGCTGGGGTGAGGAGGAGAGCCATGTGTATTCAATGGCTCAGCATGAGTGTGAATTGAGAAAAGGTCAAGGGCTTGACATTTTTCATATTTGTGTGTCTTAATGGAACAATTGTTATTTCGAAGATTAAAAGGTGGGAAAACCAGGTAAATTCTGAATTTATAATGAAGTCATGTCTCTTCTTGTTTCTTGATCTGCTTCCAAAGGAAAAAAGAAAGGAAATCACCCACAGACTGAAGTTACCACTTTTTAGTGCCTGGGTTAATTAACAAGAACGGGCATTACTATTAAGGGAGGGTGATGTCTATGTCTTAATTATAGATTTGCCCCAATGCACAGAGCTCTCTGGGCAGCAGGTTGATTGCTCTGAGGTGCTGGGACAAAATGTCGTCTTAATCTTGGATTTCTAGGGTGTGTCACTTCAGTCACTCAGTTTAAGTTCCTTAGCTGTGTGCTTGCTGGCCCGTTTCTATGCGACGGTTGCTCTTGGGTTGGGAGCAGCTGCTTTCTCTTAAATGCCTGTGCCTATGTTTGCTACATTTCTATGACAATGTGTTCACACCAATATAATTATGACTGCATTAGCACTTGCCCTGTAAAGCACATGATTCAGGGGTTTATGAGGAGGTAATAAAAACTCACTTCAGGCTTAAACTTGTCTCTGGGTGGGGGCAGTTGTAAATGGTCATTGTTGGTTAGGGCCTTCTGAAGTTTGTGGTCATTAGTCCTATTTATGGGTTATTTCTCTGCAGAGCCAAAACTATGTGCTGTGGGATTTAGAGCTTTAATCATTTAGCAAAACACAAAACCCTTGCCAAGTTTCATTGGCATTCATTAATTCTTTCAACAAATATTTGAGTGCCTAAAATGGGCCAGGGGCAGGTAAACAGCCCTGAGTTCATGTTCTCATAGAGCTTGTATTCTACACAGGGAAAGGAAGCAAGAAGTGGGGGGGATGGGGGGAGAGAAGAGGCCAAGGAGCAAGACGAATGAAAAGAAAAGAGAAGAAAGGAGAGACTGGGTCAGGGAACGAAAGAGGAAGGGAGGATATGGAGGTGGTGTGGTGAAAGGGAGAGGAGGAAGTAGAGGGAAGAGAAAGAATGAAGTAATGAAGGCAAGAGGGGTGAAGATGGAAATGTCACATGCTAAAAGCTTTTCAAAGCATTTAAATAGAGTGATTTTGTGGCTAGTTTAGAACAGTAGACAAAGACAGAGTCTTTTGGAGGTTACGGGAAGACAGGCTTTTCTGCCCAAAGCATTCCAGGCAGAGGCATCAACTGGCATAAGCCTCCAAGGCTGGGTGAGTAGGCTGGGGCAGGAAGAGCAAGGGCAGGATGTGGCAGATGTGATAGGGAGCGGAACTAGGGCAACCAAACCCTTCTAAACTAGGATTTGAGGCTTGGCCTTTAAAACAGGGAGGAACGTGGGCTGATGTGAGTTTGAAATAGATCATTCTGACAGTTTTGGTTTGTCGAGGGAGCAGGGAGCCTTGTTGGGAGATCCAGATGGTGACATTGTGAACTTGTTTTCAGGGCTCCCTATACAACCCCCTTCCAGGGGTGATCAAATGTCTGAGCAATGTCCAGAGAGTGAGATCCAGGCTGCCACTGTTTCCTTGCTGGAGCAAACTTCTGCAGATCTATTAAATGAGGAAAGAAAAAATAAAGCCTTTGTCAATCAGTTTGTTTACCTGTAATATGGGCTTTATAATGTATGATTTTGCAGAATTGTCCTCAATTGGCACTACATGAAAAACTCTTAGCCTCAGGCATATCAGCTGTTAACTCATATAAACACATCAACTACCACAAAAACATGGGAAAGCAAGGAATTTTCTTTTGAATTTTAAAAAAAATGTTTTACTTACATATTCTTTGAGAAACCCATACATGTATTCAGTGTGTGTTAATCGTATCCAACTGCTCTCAAGACATAATTGAGAATATTTTGTGCTTGAGTTGAATAACAGGGGACCACCCCAGAAGCTGAAATATATTTTGTCTCTATTCTTCAGTTTTGACGTCTTCTTTTCCTTCTCATTTCTGTTGCACTGTTTTCTTTTGCCTCCAATTGCCTTCCAGAAAGATGGCACCCATCTGAACATGTGCATTGCAGTGGTTTTTAGAATGATGAAAGAGTTCTGCACTCTTTACAAGCTAATAAAAATAATGAGAGAGAGAGAGAGAGAGAGAGATGGAGGAAGGAGAGAGAGAGAGTCCTGCAGTCACCACTAATGCCTAATTAAAACATTTTCATCATTCTGAAGTGAAATCCTGTACCCATTAACAGCTCCTCTCCACTTCCCCTTCTCCAGAGCCTGTGGCAACCACTAATCTGCTTCCTGTCTCTCTGTATTGGCCTCTTCTGGACTTTTCCTATCAGTGGAATCATAAACTATTTGTCATTTCCTGTTCTGCTTCCTCCACTAGGCCTAATGTTTTCAAGGCTCATCCCTACAATAATTAGCCTCCTGTTGCTGAGATATATATCTATACATTTTGTTCAAAATGGAAATTTTTTTGCATAGGACTTTTAGCAGAAAGGGAACTACATAAATAAATTTTCTTAATTAAAATAAAGAATATGATAAAATGTAAGAAAAACCTGGTATAACAACAAAAAAATGGATAATATGAGTTCTGGCTGGAGTTTGTTAATGATTGCTCTTACCATAAATAGAATATTCTCCTTTTGGTACTATTATGGTACTACCACAATTGTTCTATTTTTACTACCTCTTATAAAGCTGTCTTTCTGGTTTTTAGTCCATCCCCATCCCCCACCCATTCCTTTTCTGTAGTCTGCAACAAACCTGGCAAACTACCTCCCATAGGCCAAATCTGGCTTGAAGCACACTTTTGTAATCAAACTTCTATTGGGTCATGACCACACCCATTAATTTAAATATTATCTGTGGCTGTTTTCACTTACCATAATAATGTTGAATTGTGTCAAGGGAAATCATATGGTTCACAAAATCTAAGTTATTGTATGGCCCTATAGGTCCCAAAAGTTTACTGACCTCTGGTCTAATGAGTGAACAAGGACAGGAACCCAGTTTATTTGTTCCTAATCAGAATGATTTGTGGCTTATTGTGACATCCATGAGCTGTAGGAACTCCTTCACAAAACCATGAAAATGATAGTATTTGTTGAAATAATTTTCCTTTCTATTATAATATTATATCATAAATATTTCAATGAAAAGTGATGCTATATTATTTCTTAATATTCCAGGCCCGTTGGTGAATGGAACTGCCACCTTGTGGATTATTAATGTCAAGTTACAACCAAAAATACTCACTCATACATGCCATCCAGGGCTGCACACAAGCATATCAAACTTGGCAGTGGGTGTGTTACTCATGCCTTCCTGAACTCAGGAATTTTTAGTGTCCCAGAAACTCCAGTTAAAACTTTGGAAACTGCTTGATCTACTGTTGTGATCTAGACTCACATATTTAGAGTGTTGTAATAAAAGCCAGGCAATTTTCATGTCCTTGCCTCTTTAGGCATTTTATACGGGTAGAAGCCTTACCTCAAAGCAACCTATTCGACTTCCTTTCATATTTGAAGAGTTAATGGGGGAAACCAAAAATTATAGTTATACCCCCGTGTTTTCTGAATGAAATTGAAATACGATCTTACTTCCAAATGTGTTCCTTATAAAGTTCATCCATTAATAGCACTTGTCTTCTTGACCCAGTTGTGCCCACAGATCATGTTTCTCATGTTCCCCATTCTGTGTAAGCCTCTGTCTTATCCACTAGCCTATGGGATTTCAAATGAAAATGACTATCCTTTCAGTGCTCTGTTGAGTATGACATGAATGAGTTACTGAACAAAGGTTAAATCTTCACACATCTTTTAAACCTTCAATCATTCTCCTGCATGTGCACTGTAGTTTTCATCTATAAATTCCTCACATTAGCATTGCTTATTTGCTTGCTTCGGTTTAATACCTAGTCTTTCTATGTTGTCAAGGCTGGTGTGAAACTATGTAGCCCATTCTGACCTCAAACTTTTTGTATTCCTGCCTCGGCCAGCAGAGTGCTGAGACTCCAGGTATTCGCCACTGAGCCTGGTTAACACTGGTTTTGTTGTTTGGTTTGTTTGTTTTTTTCTTTTTTCCTTTTCCCTTCCCTCTCACTCTCCCAAAGGGAGAGAAGACTGGCCATCAATGGAAAGAGGCAGCTGCAAGAAAGCAGCACCTACAGCGGGCCTCACGCTCAGGATACCTCTCCTAATGGTCTCAGGTATTCTATACAGTCAGAGAAACCTCGATAGTAAAGAACTATAGAAATGATACCTGAAAGTATAGTCTTACCATTGTTTTTTTAAATGAGGATTTATTTCCTGAAATAACTCTTAATTTTATCTGCAATAGCGACTGTTTTCTATCCTTTAACCCATAAATTTGTCATCAGCAAATCAACAGTAGGCCCTGTGGAAGATACACTTTCAGGTCAGGTGACAAGTATTAAAGTATCAAAATATTTTAATATTCATACATAAATTTAATAAACATGATAAGAATTCAAAGAAAATGATTGGGTGTTGCGGAGGAAATAACATGAAGGGCAAGTGATGTTGACTAAGGAGTATGAAAGTCAGAGTGATGACTGGAAACAAAATTCATTTCTCATGCTTATAGCAAAAATGTGCTGATCAAGGAGCTGTTTCTAGAGACGGGGGCAGAATTAAGGGAACATGGGAAATATGCTGATTTGCCTGTATGGTGGAGAGAAAGGGGGACAGAATGTGACACTTAGTGAAAACTGGTGTTCTGATGCTGCTGGAAAGAGGTTGTGCCCAGAATGGTACACAAGTAGGAAAGGAAGAGAAAACATGGGTACCTGAAACCCTTGCAGCTCTTCCTGAGACTTTTCAGTGGCTGAGCCCAATGCAAAGCCAGACAGAAGGAGGATAGAGTCACACAGAGAGATGAATAGGATTCAGGAATACAGAGCAAGATACAGAGCTAGACAATGGCTAATGGAAGCAGATTGTGGAAAGAAGTGAGAAGTCAGGCACAGCCTTTCCTGGGTGTCCATGGAAGTGATGAGATGACCCATAAAGGTTCAGAGGTCAAGGGAGGAGCTTTTTCCATTAGAGGGAGGAAACTATGGCAAGTCTTTGAGCTAAAACAAAATCTAGGCAACATAGTATCTAAAGAAGAGAGAATAACTGCCTCAACAAGATGATGGGACAGACTTATAGTTCCTAGGGGAGGCCTTATGCTCTCCAAGGAGCACATGGAAGGTGGGGGTGGGGGGAGTGGGAGTAGGGGGAGGAGAGGAGGGAGGAAAACTAGGATTGGAATATACAAAATAAATTAATAAAAATGTAAAAGGAAGAGGGAATAAGGTTGGGGTGAAGGGGGCAGAGTTCAGGTCATGGATGCCTTCTGTGTGTTGAAGCCAGTTGGGATGTTAGTCCTAGTGCTGTGGCTGTCTGTTGAAAAGAATGAAGCAGTCTCATTGAGGACTTCAGCAGTCTGAGAGGGAGATTTCAGTCAATGGGCAGATATTTTACTATAAAAGAAAAATCTATTTTCTCTCGACTCTTGACTGTGATGTGGTGCAATTAGCCATCTAAAGTTCCGGCATTTGTGACTTTCTTGAAATGGGAAGCTGTAGCCTGAAACTAAAAGTTGAAATAAAGCCTTCCTATCCTATGTTTCTTTTGGTCAGGGGTTTTCTCACAGCAACAGAATGAAACTAATACAAATTGCAGCTGGAAGGTCACTAGAGTAGTGCTGATATCAGTTGAGAATGGAGCCCCTTAGTGCAGATAGCATTGCTTTGCTTTCTGGCACATAGTACTCTACCTTTGACTCATTTCTCCAAGATTTTAGATTTCCTGAATCCAAGAATGATCCGTCATTCCCTTTAACCACAAGTTCTACATACACAGTAAGCAAAATAACAACAAATCCATACAAGTGAATGAACAATGAATAGACCTTAAATGTGATAGAATGTGAAGATGTGATTGAGCCTCAAGGATATTAAAGTCTTATTCTCCCTCTGATTTTTCCTTTACTTAAAGAAGAAATCACTAGAAAGATTGTTGGGGGAAGTTATTTGGGACCTCTCAGACTGCAAAAATACTGCTATAGATACTCTTATGGTTAATGTGGATTGCCAGCTTAAGAAACAAGCCTCTGGGAATACCTGTGAGGAATTTTCTAGACTTAGTTGACTGAGGTAGGAAGTGGGTGGTATTGTTCCTAACGCTGTGTATTGGACTGGATTAAGTGAGCTGAACACTAGCATTCAGCTTTCTCTGCTGCTTAGCTATGGATGCAATATGACCAGCTATCTCATAATCTTTCTACAATGACTTCCCCATGCTCAAATGTCAGTCAAAACAAATGTCTCCTTCCTTAGGCTGCTTTTGTAATGTGTTCTGCACAGCACTGAGAAAAGTAACTAAAACATATATAAAATTCAATTATGAAAACCACATTTTACAAAGCAATTAATTATGTAGATTCTCTATCCAGATTCAGCTAGCCCATTTATGTCAGCTGGATCTCTTTTTAGTTGAAAGAATATTTCACCTGAGCTTTGGAACCAAGAATTTTATTCAAATTCTAGCTTTGTCATAAGCAGCCTGGGTGATACTAGCCAAGTGGCTGAATGTGCCTGAATTTCAGTTTGATCATCTGTGAAATAACAATGGTGATACCCATCTTAACACCAAATTACAACTGGCAAAATGTAAGTAATTTTGCAACTTTGAAACTATAAAGTATTGCATAAGTCTTCATTATCTTTTATTAGTATTCAGATGTCATGAATGAAGCCCACTTAATTTTTATTTTGTTTTTCTTTAAAATATTTTGATTTATTTTTATTTTTGAAATTAAAATGTAATTACATCATTTTTACCTTCCCTTTCCTCCGTCTAACACTTTCCATTTAACCCCCTTGCTCTCTCTCAGATTTATGCCCTCTATTCCTTTAATTGTGTTACATATATATATGTATATATACATATTTCTAAATATATAAATACAACTTGTTCAGTTGTTCAGTGTTACTTGCTCATCTAAATTATCAGAGGTGACCCCCATCTCTTCCTTAGTTGACTATAGTTCTTTGTCTTGGTGGGGTCTGTGAGATTTCCAAATTCCATGTTAGCATGTTTACTGGTGTTGTCCTCATTCGGGTCTTGTATATTTTTTTAAAAAAAAATTATGGGTATATTTCTGAAAATTTTTCAATCATGAAAAAAATACTTTTCCTTCTTTCTTTTCAGTTCTATTGTTCTGTTTCCTCTTGTGTTTGTTGGTTGATTGGTTGGCGGTTTGGTTGGTTGGTTGGTTGAAGACACTGAAGCCCAGACTGGCCTGGAATTCTCTATGTAATCCAGAATGGTCTTCAGTTCATGGAAATCCCCCTTCTGCAGGCTTCTGAATGCTAAGATTATGCCCCAAAGCCACCACCCCTGATGCCTTTTCTTCAATAGTTTTTTTTTCTTTCTTAAAATAATTCTAACTCTGAGGCCAGAGATCTAAGTAGTTCAGTGATGAGAAATTGCTAACCATATTTGAGGCTCAAGTTCCCTCTCCAGTACTGCAAACAATCATAATTTTACATTAGCTTATAAGGAGTGCATTGAAATATTCTTGTTACAAATTATTGGAACTAACAAGATGTTTAGAGTTGCTGTATAAAAAACCATCTCCACCAAACCCTCACTATCTTTGTCCTTGCTCAAGGGAAACAGGTTGGTGTTTAAGATTTTTTCTATGTGTTCACGTCTATTTGTTTTGTGTTATCCAGCTATGATCTTATATTTTATATTATGACATCTTTTCTTCTACTTTAATATTTCATTTTTATTATTATAGCCTAATAGATGGTAGATTGTTAAGATAAATAGCTTTTTTTCTTAGACACAACAGCATATTAGTTGTTATTTGTCTGCAGTAGTCTTTCACTTTTTCCACCCATTTTAGAACAGATTAAGACAAACATCAAATGTGTCATATGTGGACCTTTGGCACTTCTGGATTCATGATCCTTTTTCATTATTGCACTGTCAGTCAATGTAAAATTCTTGAAAATACAAATCCTCAGAGGAGTTGGCACTAGGATTAGTTGCTGAGTTCTCATAATGAAAGGCACACAACAAATTGTCAATGGGGTTTTACATTCAGTTTTTCAAATCTAATGTGAATGGTACCATTGCCCGTTTTTGAAAAATAACACATTTCCTAATGACTTTTGTGTGGCGTCATTGTCAAGTACGAGTTTTGGAAGCTGTATTTGTGAGTCAGTGTGAGTATGTAATCCCAATAAAAGTCTAATGAGGTTTGCTACACTGATGGTTGAATATACTTATAAACCACTTTAGTGTTTGGTTTTGTGTGGTTAATTTCATGTATTTTAATTTTATAGCTATGTAAAAACAGGATCAAATATAGAACTCTGAAATAAAGCAGAGTAAGTTGCATTTTTTCCTCTCACCTTTTCTCTAAAAAACGAGCATGCTTTTCCCCACAATAATGATTCATTCAAAGGTCTAAAATCTTGTGTGAAATTAATGGAGAGCTCTGTTATATAAAGCAAAAATATGCTTCTGCCAGGAGGCGTGCCATCAAAAAAAAAAAAAAGGCTACAAGTCTGTTTTTAATCTCGCATTTAGTTAAGGAACAGTTCTGATGGGGGTAGAGAATTGCCAAAGGAAAATGCTTTCCTGCTGCTGAAGAAATGATGAGGCAGGCAGTGGGTTTATTTTTGTAACAATGTGTTTTGATCCTGTGACAAATGTTTCACCATAGCCTTAACATTTTTCCTATTCTAAACTAAATTGTGTATGTTAACATTCTGATCTGTCTCAACTTCTAAGAATACTAAGATGTATTGTTGGTGTTGAGGACTTTTCTCTCTGGTTTCCTGTAAGTTTAATTCAATTAAGTGGTTGTTGAGTGTTTCCCATTTGCAAAGTACCAATTAGTGTACTGCCTAGTCATAGAAAGATGGTTAAATCAACAGGTCTCTATCAGGGAGAAGGTGAAACTACCCCTAAGTGATTTAGGTACAAAGAAGAGGGCAATGCATTCTATTAAAACAAGCAAACAAACTGGAAGATGCTAAAAAGGAAAATAAGGAGGCAAACAAATTAAAATAAGGAATATCCTGGAGGTCTGGGAAAACAGAGAAATAGACTTACATTTAAAGATGGGTATCATTTGGTATTTTGCTGTGAGGGTTCTGGGGCTAGAGGAACTGAAAAGGTTAAAACATAGCACAAATATTACACTGTAGCTCTCCACTTAAGGATTTAGTACTAAGACCAGACCTGTGCTATTCAATACGGAAACCAATAACAATATGTATCTGGTTAGATTCATATTTTAAAAAAAAACAAAAAATTCAATCCTTCAGCGACACTAGACACATGTTAAGTGCTTAATAGGCACCAGCAGGGAGATACTGTGGTAGAGAGAATGGTAGAAAAATTACTGTTCATTACTTTTCACATTTTGCATCTACCTGGAGGTATGTTAAAACACCAGTTGCTAGGACACATTCCTGGAAATTCTTCATCAGTAGGTCTGGGATGCATCCTTAAGTTCTGCTTTTCTAGCAAGCTTGCAAGTGATGCCCATGCTGTCAGGCCAGGGACTTCATTGTCAGTAGCTTTACAAGTGATTTGTACTCTAATGCTTCAATTTTATTATAGACCAATATATACATACATTCAGCAGTAAAAAGATTAGGACAAAAAATGCCTAAAATTATTTAAACAGTACAAATTTTAAAGCTAGTAAATTCCATTTGCATATATTTAGATATAAATAACTACCATCAGAAAAAGTTGAAGAAAAAAGAAAAGAATGCCTAAGGGGCATTCCTAAATGTTTAAATTCTATGTGTTTGTATGTAATATCTATGTGTGTGTGTTTGGTTCAGATTGCATGTACATAGGGTTCCCATTTGTTACAGTGAATATGTGGTAATCAGATAGGAAACATGGGTGTTGGTCCTTGAGTTCTACCTTATTTAAGACAGTCTCTCCTGTTTTTCTCTATGTACACAGGCTAGCTGGCCTTTGACCTTCAGGGTCTTTTCTGCTACCATCTGCAATCTCTTTCGAGTGCCACTTTCTATAGGTTCTGGGGATTCGAACTCAAACCTTAACACTTGTGAGGCAGGTGCTTTTCCTACGGAGCTCTCCATCCAAGCCCTTCATTCTTTATTTCTTTATATCTCCCCACCATCAATCTTACTAAGAGGTTCATAGACAGCCTTGGTCTATAGACCACACTGTAGTTTGAATATCAACTTAAAAACCTTGCACTTCAGGCTGTTTGTGATAGCAGTTTCTCATGGCATTTGAGTCATGTTGAAAAACAATGATAAAGTCAGATTATAAAAAGATAAATAAAGTAGCAGTGGAGATGGCATGCTTCCCAACTAAAGAAATCAATTCCAAGGCCATGACAAATCCACACAGAAAGCAGTAACTGTGGTAGACAGGAAAGTTCAGATGCCAAGTACATTGAGATCATAGAGTCAACAAGATTGGCAGCTAATTGGATGTGCATATGAGGAAAAGAGATTTAATGATGCTATTGAGTTTCAGTCCTGAGCAACTGGAATGGTGGCAATGGGTGTCACCAAAATAGGAAATACACAAGCACCTAAATTACTTTATAGTGAGGCACACATTCAAACCCTTTTGGGTTCCCTAATATGTGCTCCAGTCACCTGTGTGATTTTTCTCTAGGCTCTTAATGGATCTTTGTTTAAGAGATATACATAATTATACATATCAGAAAGACATCCTACTGGATGAGTGACTCATACTCAGATTGTATGTGAGATGGGCATTAGAAGTAGAACAGACAAGTAATATTCTACCCACTCAAAGTAGTGGGAAAGGCATTGTATGAATTGCAAATAAGGAGTAGTCCAGACTTTTTGAAACACTTTGAGAGCTTTTTGAAGCAACATGATCTCCTGGTGTTTGGGAAATGTATTTTTGTTTTATATATGCAAAATCACACCTACAAGAACAACTTATTATCCTGATAAATCTTATTAGCTTGTCTTAGGTCTCAAATCATCAATTACCCCAAAGATTACTGTCCTCATTTAAATATGCACTTTAGTATTGGAAGTCATTAAGTGGGAACAATTTTAAATCTACAAAAAAAATCTGGTTAGTTTACCATTGGATTTGACAGACCTTACAGAACATTGTAGAACCTCAGTAATATGAATCAGTGTTATGATATACTAGAGAGGTTGTAGGAAATAGTCTCAGATCACTAAGTGAAAGTTGATATTTTCCTTTCTTGTTCAGAAGTCATACAGCTCTATGAGATTTAAACCCACGAACAGTATCATGGAGTGATCATCCTAAGAATAAGCCTTCAGGGTTCTGTGCATATATATCTATATATAGATATAGATATAGATATAGATATATGTATACATATATATACTATATATATATATGTATACATATATCTATACATATATATACTATATATACATATATATATATACATATATATTACAAGTGTTATTTTTCTAGGAGTCTGAACCTATTCCCATGATGCAAAAAAGCAGATTTTATTTTCAGATGTATGCCTTCCTCTTTATGCTTTTTAAAAGATCGGAAATGAATTATTTAATTCTTATATTCTCTAAAATTCATATATTCAGAAACTAATATGTGGTTGGAGTTTATTGAGAGCTGGTATTATACCCATAAAGTCTCATCAATGCGACTGCCCAAATCTGAGCTAAACAAAGACAATACTAATAATAGATATGCCAAAGTGGACAAGAAAGTCCACAGGGCCTCCACCCTACCCAAAGAACCATAAGCAATGGAAGAATGCTGAGAGTGAGAGAAAAAGTTTTCCATAGGGGACAGCACATCCAATACCATATAGTCAGCGCCAAAAACATACAAACAAGTAACACTGTAGAAACTTATCAGGGTATATTTATCAATATGTATATGTGTATGTGTATATTATAGATGTATAATGGATGCACATATATGCATGCAATAATAATTAGTGGAAAAAAAGAGGTCATTAATTTGAAGGAGATCTGGGTGGAGCATGTGGGAGGGTTTGAAGGGAGGTGAAGGAAGGAAGAAATATAATTATTGGTGACTTCTCCATTAATATGTTCTGACATATAATTGTTCCTTGTGAATTAGCAAATTTTCCTTCCCTGATATGAAGGCAGTCATTCTTACAAGTAGTAATTTCCCTTACAAAACAGAAGTTTTTCTTACAAAATGGCAACTTACCTTCTTTTCAAAGCTTCCCCTATATATGATGCTTCTCAAAGTATTCATTTCAAAGGAATTTTCACACAAAAGGGACATTTAGCATGGCATATTCTTGTCTTGTACAGTCATGTTTTGAGGTGGCACATTCTGGTCTCCTTAAATAGTACAGTCACAATTTTTCAGGGATTAGAACATAGACATCATACCAGGCATAGTGGTGCACACCTTCAATCCCAGTACTCAGGAGGCAGAGGCAAGCAGATCTCTGTGAGTTTGAGGGCAGCCTAGTGTAGAGTGAGTTCCAAGACAGATCTATATAGTGAGACCCCATCTAAAAAGAAAAAAATAAAATAAACATGGACATCATTGAGGACCACTATTCTGCCTACTATACCCCAAACCATTCCTCCCTATACCTCTTATCTCAGCAGTGCTCCATCATCTATCCAGCCAATAAAAACTGGAAGCTTCAAGCAAACTTCTGTGTCTATTTATCATTCCTATTTAACACAGAGAGTTTTCTAGGTCATGCAGTAACCTTTTCATCAAATTACAGTCTCTTCACTTTCATTATCATGGCCCTGATTTGGGCCCTTTGTTTTTCCTAACGTGAATGCCCCCAAAATACCATTTGAATTTGCCTTCCTGCCTTCCCGCCTTCCCTCCTAGTCATCTAGTTGGCCACATTTCTGATTGTGTTTCCCAACTCTATTGCTTTATGTTTCACAATCCCAGTGTTCACCCATGCTCAATGTTGTGGTGACTTTGCTTCTGTGTTCCTGTCTTCTGACATCATGTCTACTGCAGTAGACATTTAAACTTCTAAGCTCGGTCTGAATTCTGTAAGTAATTTGTGTTACATGCTATGAGGCTGATCAGCTGACCATTAAGAACTTTTGTGATTTCAGTTTTAGAAATTGCCTATCCTTCCTATAATATGACCAAGAACAGCAGAAGTGCATGAAGAAAAGGACAAAGCACTCTGCGAGTGTGATTTGTCACTGTGATTCAGCAGTGTGTGAAATGACATTTTGTTAGGTTTTGTGGATCAAGCCTGTTAAAATGTCTTCTTCCTTCTGGTGGAGATGGAATGAAAGCACGCCTTCATGCATTTCAGTAATTTGGGCAGCTACTACAGGGAGGTACATCTTCTCTCTCACCAGCTCTCCTACTTCGTATTAAGCTCCAAAGCAGAACAGACATCCTCCATTATTAGTTGAAATGATTTGTTCCTTTAGGAACCCGAGGTTTAAGGATCCTTGAAGCTGTCATCGATTAAAGTGAAAGAGCTGTCATTCTTCTTGAAACTACCTGGCTTTCAGTGAACCTGAATATACTTGTTGACATCCTTCTGTCTTGTTTCTCACAACATAAAACTCATGGGATTGCCCGTCTTAAATAAGGCAACACTAGCTTTGTAGAACAGTACCTGTTACAATCCCTTGACAGGGGGTCACAAATGTGCAACATCTCTGCCAGACACAAGGGTTTTCCTAATGTCTGCATAATTCTATGGTGTTTGATGCTATGTTTCCATCATTAAGGTTCTCAATGTGACATATGGAAATAATTCAACCATAGCAATTCATGAACATTACACTTGATCAGAATATAAAAATCTATCCATACCAACTGTCTCCTTGCCTCCTTTCCCTCTTTCTCCAATACTTTGAAAAGACAAAAACTAATTTAGGCTATATAATTTTTGTGTTCAGTATGAACACAAAATATTTATTAAAGGGATGTTTTTCAATCCAGATTCTTTACCTTTCTTTCTAATCTCCCTTTCTCATTCTTCCTCATCCAATTTCCACCTTCCTTTTATTTTCTGCCTCTACTTCCTGAGGGCTGCAACTACAGGCATGCCCCAACAGAGCATCATACGCTAAACAAGCATTGTATTGACTGAGATATCACTAGACTCCAAATTAGCACCTTTTGTGTCTTCATTTATCATACAAAATTAATTCTCATATGTGCCCTCTGTAATCCTCATTCTCTAACTTTTCGAATGCCTGGTGACTTCAGTCAAACCTTGATCTTTCTCTCTCTCTGTCTTTCTACCTTTGCTTGTCTCTTTTCCACTTTATCCTTTCCTCCTGTGCCACCATCCAATTCCATTCAGACACTGCCTCCCCTCATTTTTCATCATGTTATTTGCTTCTTAGTACAAAATGATCTATTGCAGAGCAAGAGGAAGAGTCTCCCACCCCAGCAAACAAAAAGGAACTTCAGTTATGCTTCTTTAGCAAGGAAAACAAATACTATCTAAATGTAAAATAGATTGAAGAATAAGGGCCAAATACACTCCTCTGTAACACCCTTGACAGTGCTCAGAAACCCTCCAGTATTTTACAAAATCCTTGTATTACGCCTATATTTTGTTCAAATTATAACTGTTCTCCCAGAGTATCAAAAGTAAATTAATTTTAGAAAGTATTCCTGATGAACTGTATTTTCCATTTTCCATTATTTTCTCACAGTCAATAAGACTGCATTTCTTATTACTTATAAAATTGCTATGAAGGAACTTTGAAAATGACTCCAAAACTCTTGAAAAAGTCAATCTTAATTAGAATTTGCATTTAGCTTTCCAAGATAACTCTTCCCAAGTACCAGTGGTCATTTATAGACGTGGGTTCCCATGTGTGCATTGATAAAAACTCTGGAGTTTTATGTTTTTATTCTTTTTGTACAGATTTATTTATATGTTATATATACAGTGTTCTATCTGCATGCATGCCTGCAGGCCAAAAGAAGGCATCGGATCTCATTATAGATGATTTTGAGCCACCATGTGGTTGCTGGAAATGGAACTCAGGACATCTGAAAGAACAGACCGTGCTTTTAACCTCTGAGCCATTTCTCCAGCCCTATGTGTTTATTCTTATTTGTGTTTAATGTGGCACATGCTTCCTGTTCCAGATGACCATAGTCAGCTCAGCTTCCATTCTTTGCCATGATATAGTCCATATCAACTGCAGACTCTGAATTATTTTTGCAACAGTTACTAAGAGTTTATGTCTTCATGCCTTCTGTGATGCCAAACAAGGTGTATTAAATAGACCCAGAAATACAGGAAATAAAGACAGGCGCATGCAGGCAAGAAAGATGAAGGGGAATAAATTCAGACAGACATGTTTTAATGTTATGGGAATTGATTTGTGAGAAAGAGGTAATCCTAGAGTATTATAACATTGCATTTTAGACAATTTACTTAATCTCCCCAGACCTTGGCTTCCTTGTCCAGAAGTAGAAAATAGGTAATCAACACAGCACAGTGGTCCTGTTGAAATGAACTAAGACAGATTACCTTGCTTCCCTTTATGGAGAGAGTACTTTATGTTAGTCTGAGAAGGAGGAGGAGAGAGCCTTCCAAGACATCTGTATGATATGCTCCAATAGATTTTTGCTATCACTTCTTTAATAAGCTCTAACACATTTTTTTGTTTCTGATATCTAAAAACAGCTTTTAACTTTTCTGATTGTGATCCTGAATAACATTACTTCTTGCTATTTCCATACTTTAAATATTTCTGGCATACATTGATACCGTTAATTTACTTACAACTTACTTTAAATTCTCGTTTACACAACTCTAGGACTGGCTTTCAAAATGTGACACCTTTTGGGTATTTTAGGTAGAATTTTGTGAAATACTTGAAAAGTTATAGCCTGTTTTGAAGTATTAGTTATTTTAGGAATATTTCTCTCACATCTATATCACGTTTATTCACACGCATCTAGCCTCGGGAACCCAGGTTGATCCCAAGTCTCCACTGATGTGAATATAGCATTGTGATAGGCATGGGCATGCTGCTCTCTCTGGCATACTGATCCCATTTCTTTAGGCACATTGCCAGAAGAGGAAAATAAAAACTAAAATCTGATCTGCTTGTAGATCGATGATTACTAGAGGTTGGTGGTAGGTAGAAGATGAATAAAGGGAGACTGGATTTCATCAGTGCACCTTGAATGTATATATTGAAATGTTTCACTGAACTCCAGTGATCTGTACAATTTATATTTATTCAAAATTTCAAAAAGAAATAATGCTTTTAGCTGCTGAGCCAATTCCCCAATACCATAAGTGACTTTTTAAATTTAGATGAATAAGATTTAAGATCCACTTCTGGGTGATGGAGAGATGGCTCAGAGGTTAAGAGCACTGCCTGCTCTTCCAGAGGTCCTGAGTTCAATTCCCAGCAACCACATTGTGGCTCACAACCATCTGTAATGAGATCTTCTGCCCTCTTCTGGCCTGCAGGCATCCATGCAGACAGAACACTGTATACATCATAAATAAATAAATCTTTTTAAAAAATCCACTTCTACAGATGCACCAGCTACATGTCAAGTGCTCTCCTGCTTTATGTGGTCAGTATATGTAGTCAGTGTATGGCTGTATGGAACAACACAGATGAAGACTATTTCCCTCATCATAGAAAGTTGTACTGGGCAGCCCTCCCTCTTCTAGAGCATCCTTGTAGGCTTCCAGTTCTAGATGAGTGCTCATGTGATGACACATTAATGGGTGATATCTAGTCTTTATTTTTAGTAGCATTATTTTCATATACTTTTTAAAAGTTTCTAATTTTTGAGAATTTGATATGTGAATACTTTATTGACACCATTTACCCTCTCCAACTCTTCCATGCCCCCTACTCCTTCTCAATTTGATGGCTTGTTATTCATTATTATTGATATGCACACACACACACACACAAGATTAAACATAACCTCAAGAATCCATTTAGTGTGACTTATAAGCATATGTTTAGTGCTGACCATTTGGGCTCTCAGGAGTCTTTTCCCTGAAGACAACTGAATCTCTCTCACTTAACAGCCATGAGTTTCTTATAATTCTTCATCCAGGAGTGGCTAGTTTTGTGTGTCAACTTTACACAAGCTAGAGTCATCAGAGGAAGGAGCCACAGTTGAGAAAATGCCTTCACAAGATCTAACTGTAAGGCATTTTCACAGTGATCAATGGTGGGGGCTCAGTCAATGGTGGGTGGTGCCATCTCTGGACTGGTGGTCCTGAATTCTATAAGAAAGCAGGCTGATAGAGCCATCCTGATCTGAGTGGCTGAGGCTACCATTTGGAGTTAGGATGTGACCAGACTGGGCTGCTGCCTGAGGCCATGTCTGGGTCTTTGGCCTAGCTGCACCTGGGGTCTTTGATGATGTCTGCGGCCCAGGTTGCCACTAGGGCTCACACAGAATCCCAGGACCTATGGGTGGCCTGTGCTGCCACCCCAGGCCATGGTGGAATCCAGACCCAGGCTTCTGCAGAAGGCCATGTCTGGGTCTGTGGCACTATGGGGGCCAGGGTCTGGATTGGTGTATGTGACTCCTCTTGCCACTGAGCACCATGAGGATGCCAAGGTCAGCCATCTGAGTCCAGGTTGGTGTCTGAGGGCCAGGATGAATGTAGAACTTAATGCCCTGCCTGCTACACAATGTATGGTAACATCCCTAGCTGCAGCTGAGGGCCATATCAGGGTCCATGGCCTTACTGTAGGCAGGATCTGTACTGATGTTCCATGCTTCTATTACCATCAAAGGCTGTGTAAACATCCAACATCTTGGGCCAGGTTGGTGTCTGAGCGCCCTACTGCTTCTAGAGCAGTGGTGATATCCAGACTCAGCTGCTGCTGAGGACCATGTAGGAGGTGTGGTCCTACCGTGGCTGGGGTCTGACCTGAAGTCTCAGTCCTGCACTGCCACCAAAGGTCACATAGAGGCCTAGGGTTGGGCCACAACCTGAGGCTTTGGTGGTGTTCAGCAGCCATGCAACCACCAGAACCATTCTCACCTGAGTGGCTATTCCTTCTACCCAGAGCAAGGATGTCATCAAGGCCCAAGTTGCTGACAAGGGCCATGTCTGGGCCCATGGTTCAGCTGTAGCTGGGATCCGTATTGATGCCTGTGGTTAGTGTCACCTCAGGAGGCCTTAGGAATCTTGTGAGATGAAATCAGAGTGCTATCCTGAGCCAGCCCTGAGATAGCTGGCCTTGCCTCCCGCTGGACACTACAGCAAGAGCTTTGGCCCCAGCACTTAGGAGACATGGCCCCACCCCTCACCACAGGCAAGGCTGAACTGATCCTGAGAGCATGCACTAGGGTAGCTAACTCCACCCCCTCACCTGAGACGGGTAGCCCCAAAGGCCCAGACAGACCAGCTCTGCTACCATCCAGGTATCTTGGCCCACAGCCAGACCTTGGGTTGGTTCACCCTAGCATCTACCCTATCTAGGACCTGCTGGAGCTAGTAAAAGGAAGGATACCTGCAGAATCTCTAAGATTCAAGGTGGCCACCGGATACCCTAGAGGTTCTGGTGAGGATCCAGTGATGATGGTGTACCAGAAACCAGAGGCCTTGAACCAGACCAGTGATTCATTGCAATGAACATTTGCTAGTAAAGCTGGTGGGACAAAGGGGTATACTCTATGACACACAAAAGCCCCCAGTGCCACCAGGGCAAATGAAGAGGTGATGGAGAGACAGGAAAGAAGTAGCAAAAGGATTTTTGTTGTTTTTGCTTTGGTTTGCTTGATTGCATGCATACTTTGTTTTTCTTTTTTGGTGGTCACAGCAGGGGTTAGGGAAGGATATAGGGGTACCTGGAGGTGGGCAGAATGTATGATGCGAAACTCCCAAAGAGTCAATAAAATTTTTTAAAAAAGAAAGAAAGAAAGCTGTGCAAGCCATGAGAAGCAAGCCAGTACCCAGCACCCATCTATGGTTCCTGTGTCCTCTCCTGCCTCAAGGATACTGCCCTGTTTGAGTTCCTGATTTCCTTCAGTGATAACCATCAATATGGAAGTGCAGGCCAAGTAAACCCTTTCTTCCCCAACTTGGTTTTTGATCATGGTGCTTCATCGCAGCAATAGAACCCTAAGACAGGCCCTGAGAGATTTTTGCCATTCATGTTGACATGTCAAGTACTGTTGGCATTATGCAGGTCTTGCTTAGGCTATCATATTGAGACTTCATTGGTGTAGCCCCTTTGTCCTATCTCTGTGACACTCATACCAGATGTCTTCTTACAGTCGTTCCACGCCCTCTTCAGTGACATATCCTGACCCATAAGTGTAAAGGTTGAGTTATAGTTGTATCAATTGAAGGTGGGCACCACATAGTCAGTTATTCTCTGCATTTGATCAGCCATGGCTTTCTGTAAGGGTTTCTGTCTACTGAAAAAAGAAGCTTCTTAATTATTAATATCAACTATCTGTTTTGTATTAAAGTATTTGTGTTGTTTTCTTAGTAGGATGTACAATGCTATACTATTTGGCTACCTGGCTACTGAGCCATTCATATATTTCTTTTTTTCATTTTTTTGTTTTTTCTTTCATTTTACATTCCAACCACAACTCTCCCTCATACCCCTCCTCCCACCCCCTTGCCTTCACCAACCTCCAGTCTACTCCTCTTCACTGGTATTTCTAAA
This sequence comes from Cricetulus griseus, assembly GCF_003668045.3. Classification (NCBI taxonomy): domain Eukaryota; kingdom Metazoa; phylum Chordata; class Mammalia; order Rodentia; family Cricetidae; genus Cricetulus; species Cricetulus griseus. The sequence continues at coordinate 104,343,627 of NC_048604.1, forward strand.
ATAAATCATACTGGGTTTGTGATTAATTTTTCAAAGTTTTACTAGATTCTATTTATTACTTTGAGTATTTAGAATTCAAATTCATTAAAACTTATTTTTTCTTGTTCAATTTATCAAAACATTTAAAATAGAGACCATAGTTGTCTCCAACATGGTTTTGCTAACATCAAAACTACTCCAGGGACTCCAGAAGAACTCACCAGGAAAGCAGTGATTTCTGGGTATGTGTGAGAGTTCTGAGCTTGAGATAAGAACTTAAAAATTTAGGTCTCCAGGTTGGTGAAACCCACAGAAACAGCTGACTTGAACTAGGGAGAGGTCTTGGTCCCCAGATTGATAGCTGGGAAACCAGCATGGGACTGATCCAGACCCCATGAACGTGGGTGTCAGTGAGGAGACCTCGGAAATCTATGGGACCTTTTGTAGTGGATCAGTACTTATCCCTAGCATAGGAATAGACTTCGGGAGCCCATTCCACATAGATGGACACTTCCTGAGCCTAGCCATAAGGGGGTGGGCCTAGGCCCTATCCCAAAGGATATGACAGACTCTGAAGAGCCCCCCCATGGAAGGCCTCACCCTCCCTGGGAAGCAGATTGGGTATGGAATAGGTAGGTGTTAGTTGGGGGGGGATGGGAAAGGAGGGGATGCAGATGGAACTGAGATTGACATGTATAATAATCTTGTTTCTAATTTAAATAAAAAAATGGAGAGAAAGAAAAAAAACTTTCATTCTCTTCAATAGTTGAGGCTTTTTCCTTCTTATTATACAAATCTCTATTATTATCTTTTCAATTATGGTGAGTTGTTAGTACACCAATTTAAACAAACCTGAAATATACCTACAACACCAATAAAATATAATTTAAACTTTTTGTTATTTTATCTAAAACTCAGATATTTGATTGTGATGATAGTTTTAACTAAGGTATTTATAATATGCATATTAATGAAGATATGCTTTATGTACAATTATCTGCTTCCACTAAGAGGAATCATTTTTATCAGATAGTTTTCATTTTGGTTTTTAATTAACTTGTCATGACTCATAGATTAATTAAGGTTTTTCAAAATGTTTGTAAGTACATTGCTCTTTTGTCTCAGTAATTTGATTTTAAATACATAAAGGTAAAAAATAAAAATATTAATTGGAAAGATCAATAACTAGAATCTTAGAGGATTCTAGACTTATTCCCTCTGGGAATAAAACAACTTGAATGGATGAGCACATGGTGGATGGCACGCCCTATCCTTGATTTCATAAGAAATTTCTAATAAAGCAACACAGTTAACTAATACTCACCAATGAAATCCAGTGTTTAAGCAAGACAAAATGTGACTTGAAAACCAAATTTAACTACATACCTTCAGATTTAGGGACATATGGATTCACTTCAGTTCTAGTGAATGGTATTTGGGAGCATCAGTTAACTAAAATACCATAAGATAAGGAGATCAAACAATATACTCAGATGCTTAATTGATAGAATCACAACATCAGTAAAAGAAAGTCATTAAAGCTGCTCTTCTCTGTATTGGTTAGAACGAAATGACTGAGAAATAAGAAATGTCCATATTCAAAGAACACACATGCACATGTACATGCACACGCATACACAATAGCTCTGCCAAATCACCAAAGATAAGATAAATCCCCCCTTTTTTATTTGTTTGTTTTAGTATTTTATGTGTAAGGTGTTTTGCCCGCATTAATATCAATGTACCACGTGAACACAGTGCTAGATAAGGACATCAGAGTTGCAAAGTGTAAACCACTATATCAGTGTTGAGAATCCATCCTGGATCACCTGGAAGAGCTGGAGAGCTGCACCTGCCCTCACCAGATGCAACACTAGGGAGAGCAGGCCCTGCACCTCCTCTGGACAGCAAACTAGGGCCAACCCCATTGGCAGAGGTGTGTGTGAGCCAGCCCTGAAGTTGTGAGCATGGAAGAGCTGTCCACATTACTCACCTGTCAGGTGGTGGCACGGGCAGAGGAGTGATGCCCCCACTTCCATCAATGTCTGAGGCAGATGGGAGAGCTGGCCCTAAGGCCATAAGAGCTGGAAAGCTGTCCCTGCCCCTCATCAGCCTCAGCACTGGGAGAGTGGCCCCTACAACAGGCATGGGCAATGCAATAGAGCTGGCCTTGCAGGTGTAGGTGTGGAAGAACCAACCCTGAGGACATGAAAGCAGGAGAACTGGCCCCACTCCTTGTTCATTGCTGCAAGGGGTGAACTAGCCAGGGCAATGCAGGAAAGTTCACCCTGGTAATAAGGACCAACCCTGTGACTACCCAGCCTCAGAACCATCTGTGATCTTTTGGAGCATGTGAAGGGGCAGGTCATACAGACCCAAATTTGAAGGCTTTCCACAACACAGGGCAAAAACAGGATATTCAAGAAGTCCCAGTGAGGGCCTAACATCTGTAGTGTAGAAGAAACCAGAGGCCTCCAACCTGACCAATGACTCTTTGCAATGAACATTTGCAAGTAAAGATATTTGGATAAAGGGGTTTACTGTGTGACTTGCTGTGAAACACTACAGCATCCATGACAAGATTGATTTTCCTTTTTTTCTCCTAAATTTTATTTTATTTGTGGGGGGATTGCAAAGGCAAAGGGTAATTACGAAGGGACAGGGAAATGAATGGGATGGAGATGCATGATGTGAAAGACACAAAGAATAAATTAAAAGAATGTTTTAAAAAACCTCAGAATCCTAGATAGAAATTGTTAATTAGGATAAAGCTTTGCAGATTAATTTTCCTCTCATAAGGAAAGGGAATATCAGACATATAATTGATGAAAGGGACATTTCTCCTGGGATTTCAAATTAATTGGCTTCCTGCATAAACACTAGCATTGAAATGTTCCATCAAAAAGCTGTCTGGTAGTGGTCCATGTGTGATCTTCCAATGACAAGAGAATCTTCTGCATACCTTTTTAAATATGGTTGAAAATTAGTCCCCTAGTGCAGGCACTAAACTCACCTCTGTTTTGCATCCCTTCTGAAGTTTGCCCAGTTCTGGGATTCGAAGTGCAAATCATCACTGTCATCTCCCAGAACAAAGAGCTCTACAGCTTGGTATCGTCTGACAATGAAGGAACAAGTGAGTGAAACCTATTGTATGAAGCAAGGACTCAGAAGCTAATTAGATTTGGAGAAGAAAACAAAAATCTAGGAGAGGAGGATACAAGAATGGCTTCAGCCTTGAGACTCTTCCTCACTGCCCCAAGCTAGCTGTTTTTCTTGTGTTTGCCACATTAATTCATTAGCAATGACAAGTCTGAGGGAAGAGATGAGGGCAGACCTGGGCTGACACGTTGCTATAGTGATGACATTTGAGCTTCTTAGGAATGGGGAATCTGATTAGGCAGTTCAGTCTTTTTCGTCATTTCACTTCATTCGATAAGGAAAGAAACCCCTAAAGTGACTGTTTCATGTGTATTTATATTACATTTAAAATATACATATATTTCATACATACTCATCAATAGAAACAACAGGACAGTTAAAAATTCAGCTTTATCATCTCAGCTGAGTTTACAAAAATCAATCGCCCTAATGCCATAACAAATTGCAGCATGAAGCCAGTGAGTAGAAAGAAATGGCATGCTTCGTGCTCAATTATGTTTTCTTCCTTCTATGGAGCTCCATTGAAAGATTCAAAGTCTCTCTGTACTTGCCTTGATTCATTGGCAACCTTCTAGTTAATGTCTTTATTGGAAAGAACAGGAGTGGGAAAAGAGCATGAAGGAGTTGAACTTGATCTTTGTTTAGAAATGTCGTTTGTTGAAAGTCAAGCCAAATACAAAGCATCTTTGGTTATATGTGCTTCTTTGAAAGAAAAGGAACACCAAGTCCTCCTAGAAATGGGAGAGCTTTATTCTTGAAGAAAGACTTGTCACCTCTGAATTTTAGGAGGCAGGCATGTGACAGGGAGTGTCAGGGACAAAGGAAATCTCAGACACAAAGGACAGAGCTTGCTTCTCCCTTATCTCAGTATCAAATGGCCTTTGTTAGGAATTCTGCTTGTATGGCACATACAAGCAAATAGCCAATAGATGGCACTATGTGGTTTCATGCTAAGTAGAGAGTGGAGAATGTCCTGTGGTTTTTTTTCCCCCATTTTTTCACAGCAAGACTAAAAAATGGTTAGTTCTTACTTTAGGATTCCTATCCTATTCTATCATGCAGGCTGCTGAAAATACCAATTCTAGCTGTTGTAAAGTGCCATCGTAGTCCATTTGGATACATTTTGAAAATGGGCAGAACAGAAAAGGAAAATAAAATAATAGGCCTCTTTAAAGATCTGCATGCCATAATATTGGATAGTACAAGCTCAGTATCATTTGAAAATAGAAAATTATGGAGGAAAGTAGATTCTATACATGTATGGTTCCCTGAAAATATCTCCTGTCTGTATACTTTGTTTCATGGTACCCTAGTGCTATTCTGCTCTACTAGCAAAATATTTCATTGAAGTTTGTCACTATAAAAATTGACAAATATTGTAAAATGAGACCTAATGAATTAACAGTAGGGAAGGGTTGAGTAACCCTGCTGGAAGCATCCTCTGACTTGATGTTCTGAATGGAGATTTGGCATCCGTCCCAGGGATCAAACCTAACCATGCCTCCTTTCCAGGAAAGGGGCTTTTCATTTGAAAAAAAAGAGGAGAATAAGTGTGACAATTGTTAAACATTCTTCCAGAACTGGCATTTCTAGAATGTCTTAATGGTGGCTGAATTCCAAGAAGGAACCATATTCAGAACCATTGTGCATCTGCCTAGGGCCAAAAGGTGTTTTGTGGTTTCCTACAGGTAAGTTGTGAACACAAGGTGGGCTGCAGACCCCATGTGGCTTTGGAACCAGTGACAAAGAATAACAAGTGGTGCATGATCTGTGTCCTTCCTCAACTGGCCTATAGTGTGCACTTTAAAGTGACAAATCCCTTTTGTTCAGTAAAAACATTATTTCTTGATTGCTGAAAAATAAGTTTGGTTGTTACTGGTGATAATTCAATATCACAGTTGGGAATTTCCTATTTGTTCTTCCTTTTTTTTCCTTTCCCTAGAAAGGGCTGTTTTTTTTTTTTATGTAAGCTTTAAATGGATATTGCCATATTGACATTATAAAATCAGAATATTCTTCGAACTTTTAGGCTCAACTTAAAAGTCTTACTTTTCTGCTTATAAGTTTATTACCTTTTAGCATATAATAAGAACAGATGCTTTCACAGAGGTTTTGGATTAGGATTCAATTTGAGTTAATCTGAATTCAAACAATTGTTCTCATTTATAAACTTAATTTGCTATAACTTCTTATACATTCTAGCCTACAATGATAAGGACACTATATTCAGTTTTGTCCAACTGTTCAAGTACCTACCAAATAGGGCAAATATATTTTCAACATACAAAATTTCTTTAGAAATTTTAGCAGTCTTTATAAATTTAATAAACATTTATTTAGTCAATAGATGTGTGCATTTAATCTCATTAGGCCTTATAATTTAAATGTTTCAACATATTACCACTAAGATTTTCAAATGTTTACTTTGCCATTTAAACTTTCAAGCATTCTCACATAATAAATATTCTAAATATCCAAGGTTATTTAGGAAATAGAAAGGTAACCTAAAGAGTTTAAAATTATTTACCAGTCAAATCTTCTTATAATTTTCCATTTACAATCATAAATCTAAAACCATTTTCATATTTAGAATTGCTAACAAAAATTTAATAAACTTGATTATTTGAGAAATATTCATTGATTAAGCAAATATGCCCATTTTCTACAGATTCAACTGGGCAGCCTCACTGTATCTCAGAGTACCACTCTTTGAAATACAGAACAGATTAAATTGCATATTAAAATCAGTGTCACACAGTGACATTACTGAAGCCTATTTTGGTAAATGAAACATTTTGAACAATGGAAAACTGGGGAAAGCAATCACCCAGATTGAGTTTTCTCTGCTTTAGGTTCCTTGTTATCACGGAGGTCTTCATGAACCATTCATCAACATCTGCACACCAAATTGAGCTTGCATACAAACACTTTATTAGCGTGTTCAGGCAGCTGGAGGGATGTGAACTCAAACACTGTGTGCCTCTGCCTAACATTTCTTATAGGCTGAATGTGTTAGCCAGAATGCAGAGGGGTAAACCACAGTGATTACTTAGTATGTGTGAGAGCCTGCTAACATGATGAAGGCTAAATAAAAATGGTGTTATCCAATGTCTTCATGAGGAGATTTCAGAAGCTCAGGAAGAAGTTCCATGTCAAAGTCCTTAAGAAAAAATATATTTAGATCAAGCTGGGCAGTGATGATGCATGCCTTTAGTCCCAGCCTTTAGTCAGGAGGCAGAGGCAGGCAGATCTCAGTGAGTCCCAGACCAGCCTGATCTACAGAGTAAGTTCCAGGACATGCTGCAAAGCTACACAGAGAAACCCTATCTTGAAAATCCATATATTTTTATTGCTAGCCCGTTTGATTATGATTTGGAAAGAAAAATGTGCATTGTCTAAAAAGGTCTCCATCAAAATAACGTGAGGTAGTTTGTAAACAGATGGGAATGTTATTGCATTGGTGCTCACATGGAACCAATGTTGACACAGGTGTACATAACACAATGAATATCCTAAATAGAATGATTACGAATTATATTGAACTATCCTTCTGATCAGAACATGGGCTAAGAAGTTCTGTATTAAAAATATTGTGAAAATTTGGATCATGGGCATAGATGCAATTAGTAAAACCTAACTTTATGGTTGTACTACATACAACTCTAGTAAAAAGAATTCCAATATGTCAAAGCTAAGCCCAGGGAAAATAGTGTAGATAGTAAAAAAAAAACTTTAGTGTGGCTATTGTTACCTACCCAAATATCATCATAATCTTTTGTTACTGCATTATTGTTTTCTCAGCTACCTGCAAGCTGTAACCCACATAAATTTGTATGCAAAGTGTTATTGGAACAAAAATAATTTTGTCTGATGTTATTTTCACACTGTAACAGCAGATTTATATAGTTGTGATAGAGACTTTATGAAAAAAGTAGAAAATATATACAATATGTCCCTTTTCAAGAACAGTTTGCCCACTTCTGGAAATATGATTAGACAATCCTTTTCAAACTATGATTCCTTATGCAAGAAAAACAGAAAAAATAGTGAACATTTTGTTGTTGTCATTGTTTTGTACATGGAAAGTCATGGTTTAGATTAGAAAACCTCTCAATTGCACACAGTACTTACTTGAGGAAGGTCATGGGGGACAGGGGAAGTATGAGAACATCCATGTGTGTTTGATTTTCTTTCCAATTTTTTTATTTCAAAATTCATCTGCAACATTAAAGTTATGTCCAGAACAATATAAATAATTCAGTGGGATTCACCATTTTTAATAAACATTTCTTATTAGGTCCTGAGTAAAAATAATGGTACTTGAATTTTTCAGAAGGCTAATGCAAGGAAAAGAGCGAGGTTATGGAAGCAAAGTCAAAAACATAAGCAAAAAATTAAAAGTTAAAAAATAGTATACAGAGCATGGGTGAGGTGGAAGACACCAAGAGACTCCCGCCTACCACCACACAGCTCTGGCGGCAGTCACCACTATAATGAACAAGTATGTGGTAGAGAGAAAGAGAAGAAGGTTTGCTCACTATGAAGAGAGGCAGAGCTAGAGACTTGAGAGTGGTGAGGAACACTGATATAAGTAGCTTGTGCTGCCACATGAGGCCATGGTGATGTTCTGACAGTGCTGCCACTGAGGGCCATGTTTATATCCATGACAATGCATGGCCTTTAGCGAGGAGGGGGTCTGGGTTGATGTCCCTAGCCCATGTTACCAACAAAGGCCATGGAGACATCCATGGTCTGGGCTGCTGCTTGGGGACATGTTGATGTTTGAAGGCTGTGCAGAGCTGGCCCTGCAGTGGACAGCATCAGAGAGTTGGTCCAAAGGCCATGATAGTGGGAGGGCTGGCCCCACCCCTCACCTGGGCAGTGTGGGAGAGGAGTCGGCCCTGGTGGCATGGTTGAATGAGAGCTGGCCCCACCCATTGCCTGGGTGACTTCAGCCACCACCCAGGCCCAGGCTTTGAGTTGGCCTACTCCAACTTCTATGCCATCCATAAACTGCTGGAACATGTGAAGGACTGGTTCTGCAGAACCATAGCTGCAGAATCTCCATGATACAGGGAAGCAGAGTCCTCTTGAGGATCTAGTATTGATAGTGTAGCAGAAGCCAGAGGCCTCAAACAAGACCAGTGATGCCTTGAAATGAACATTTGCAAGTAAAGCTATTTGGGCAAACCAGTATACTGTGTGACTTAACAAAGCTTCCAAGTCAAGATGTTTTTTTTTTTTCTTTTGGAGAGTAGGTTGAAAGGGTGGAGGCCAGATATAGAAGAATGGGGAGAAGAGTGAGATTTCGGTGCATGATGTGAAATTCACAAAGAATCAATGAAAAAAAGAATAAAAGGAAAAAGGAAGATAAAATAAGATACAAAGAACAACTTGAGCATGAATAGATTTTCTCTTGCACTGAATAAAAGAATAGAGAGCAGTGGTTATGATACCGTGCTAGATAAATTGCATGTTTTATACATTGATTCCTCATTTTCAATCCCAATATTGGAAGCATTTTTATTTCTTTTTATGAGTCTGTGTGTGTGATGTGTGTACATGCATGAATATGTATGGAGAAACCCCAGAGTGATGTCAGGAGTCTTTCTCTCTACCTTATTCTTTGAGGCACAGTGTCTCAGTTGAACCCAGAGTTCACCTATACTACTAGTCTATCTAACCAACTTATTCTGGGGATCCTTTGTCTCCACTTTCAGAGAGCTATAATTACAGGCAACTGCCACACCCAACTGACATTTGCATGGGTTCTTGAGATCTAAACACAAGTCTTCATGCTTTCTACTTGAGCAGCAAGCACTTTACCTGCCGAGCCATCTCCCCAGTGCTACTTATTTTAAATCTTGTTTTACATATGTACAAGCAGAAACTCTAGAAATCGAGGAAACTTTCCCTCTATTTCTATTAGAATTCTCTTGAGATTGTGTTTCATAATATGAATGTGATGTTGGGTCAAATTTATAAGGAAGCTCAAGAATGGACTGCTATCAATCAGTGCTGCAAAGCAAACCTTCATAATAGTGATTTAAGGACATACCAGCTAGCTCATGGCACAAAACAAGCTACCTCACCACTTCAGTGACTTACAAACAACCATCATTTATTGCATTTCGAAAATCTGCCAATCAGTCCACTGGGAGTGAGCTGATTCATTTTTAGCTTTGGGAGGGCTCTGCCCTAAATTCCTGTCATTTTCCCCTGGATAACTACAGGCAAGCAAGTCCAGACAGGCACTCCTCACACCAATAGCAGACGTAAACGCAAGGGAAAACATACAAGACTTTGAAGCCTGGGCTTCTGACTGACACATTGTCATTTGTGCTTCATTTCATGAGCCAAAATAAGTCTTAAGGTCAGGTCATGTGACAATGAAGTTCACCTTGCCCACCCAGGGTTGTGGATCAGAGAAAGAGAAAAGCTGAGGTCAATATTTTAAACATTAATTTGATTGAAATCTAAAGTGTTTTATTATGAGTGCTGAAATTTGGGGTTATCTGAAAGCCAGACCCAGAACTATGTGTGTCTTCTACTGAAAATTCCTTGCAACAAAAGAAATATTCAATTATCATTACCCACAATGACTTGAATATTGGATCCACGTGGAAACTTTAAGTGTCCAGTAGGGTATTTGCAGGCCTGGGTGACATTAGAACCAAACTCTTCCTTCATAATCAATATTCTGTAAAACCACAGACTACAATTAGTGGTCAGAGAAGTCACAGAGGTGGGCCCTGAGTCCTATCTCTGGCCTTGAGTGGAGGTAGGGAAATGTGACATCTTGAACTGCCCAGAGGTCATTAATAGATAACTATCTAAACCTGATTCTAGGAGCCCTAAGCCTTACAAGATTCCTGTCTAGCATGAGGCTTTATGATAAGGAACAAAGGCATACCACTGCCCCCTCTGTAGCAGTCAAGCCAAACAAGCCTGTCAATCACCTAGAAGGGACAAAGTCCCTTAGGAAAAGCTGCTTGTTCTAGCGGCTTTAGAAATAATCCAAAACTGCCCGAAAATGTACATCTTTGCAATAGTTCCCTTGGCTTGACTTTACCCTGTAATAAACTCTGTCTTCTACATTACACTCTGTGTAGCTTATCTGCATATCTTGTCCTGATCACAAGGACCCAGGCGAAGAGGAGAGTCCATAATGAAATCCTGAAAGAAAGCCTCACAAAGATTCCTTGGACTCTGATCCACCACCTAATTCCTCTTTTATTCTAAACTTGGCCCTCAGAATAGCCAGTACTCTCATGCACTTGGTGAGAGAATAAGACACTGTGGCTACCTGGTTTTACTGGCTAAATAAATAATTTGTAACCAGTTAGGGAAAGCAGTATGTATTTCATCTATAGAAAACTCAATATTGCACAAGAATGTGTGTGTGTGTTCATTAAAAAGAATACAAAGAAATTGAACATAGGATATACATTTTTAGACTCCTGTAATGATTCACTTAAAAATATTAGTCTACATTTTGGTAAAAGGAATCACTTCTTTGCTGTCTGCTTTGCTGAAAGATAATGATCTCAGCTGTGTGATAAGATAATAACTTCCTGCCTTTCTCAGGCACTTATATGGTCATTAATAGAAAATAAAAGTGATAGCAAAGTTGAGACAATTTGCTTCAAGGCAGGAGGCATTGATTGGTGAAAATATTCTATGGATCCTACTCATGCTAAAAAAGAAAGTGAGGCAATTATTGACTTTCCCAATGATTAACAAGTACTTAGAGCAAGGCAAACAGTTTCTGCAAAATAGTGCAATCTTTTTGTTTTGGGTTTTGTTCCATAAAACAAAGGCAACTCCATATTTACATCCTCCTTTCCAAATACTGCAGCTGAGAAAATCCATGTTTGAGTTGTTTGTGGAGACAGTATAAAAATAAATGTCAAATTTTTGTTGTTTTCTTTGGTACTCAGAGCATATCCAAGAAAATAAAAAGCCACTTGCCAGTATTTGACTGAAGAATGTAAGTGATGTTGTGTTCTTCTATTTGTACTGCAGAGAGCTATACTAAGCACAGAAGCAGAAGGGAGTGAGTGTAATGTTTGCAGCAACTATTGCAGAATGGTGTAACCAATCCCAAGTTTCTCAAAGATAGTATGTGCTTGTATTTTCCCTTAAAGAAAACCTTCATTTTCCCCTGACTAGGACTTTATCCACACACTGAACATTGCTGACCTTCCAGGGGTGTCCTTGGTAGCTGATATTTTTTTTATGCATTTGTCCCCAAAGTCAGATTGGTATGTAAAGTACTTCCCAAATGCTCTAAGGGTATCTCCAGTGCTGGCTATTTGCATCTCAAAGGTGGATTTTGTGAGGCTGGCAGTCAGGTGATTGACCAACCTAGAGCTCATTCAGGAGGTCTGCTGTCTTTAGGAGTCAGCCAAGAATTCCAACTCACATTTTCCATCTCACCTCTCTTGCCTAACACAGGAGGCAGTTGAATCTACTTGTTCAGAATAGTTTTTCTATCTTCACTAAAAGTTATACTTTACAAACCACATAGACCCTTCTGCTAGAGAGGAAAACTCAAGTGATTACTTGTCTATGCAAAGAAAAGTTCAAAATGGGAACTTGAGTTTCTGTACCAGGTGCAGAGATTTGTGTATAGAGCATGAGGCATGGCAAAGATGGCTGGGGGACACTGGAGCAGAAGGGAAGTGGTGGAGAAGCAAGAGCAGAGCTTTCTCCAGAGAGAGGGGCTTCAGGTTGTCCAAAAGGGTAGAGGGGAGCATCCCAGGGTGCAGGCAGTGAATGGGGCATAGTTGAAGGGGAGGGAAGAAAGGAGAAAGATCAGATCAACCAGAAAGGCTCACATTGTTACAGAAAGCTGATCTGGTTTGTCTATGTGATCCTGTTTCCAACTCCTTCACATTGCAGGGCAATCTCTGGAAACAGTCATTTGACTCCAGCATCGTCACCATTTCTTCCAGATTCTTTAAATATGAAACTGTGATGCCAAGTAGAACTACAGATTTTGCTTAGACAGCTTTGTCTTTATGCTACGGGAGTAACTTTATCTTCAAGGAGAAATGACTAGAAAAGTGACATGCTTTCAGCCATACTTTCATAGGTGCCAAATTTACGAAATTAGAATAGTAGAATAGTTTATTTATGTGTTGTCAATAGCTGTTGGAGAGAGGAGAGAGAGGGGGGAATATTTTCTAATTTTCTAATATCAGGGAGCTCCTTAAAAGGTAAGAAATACTTTACAGGATAAGTCTGGAAATGGGAAAGGTTATCATCTCATAGGAACATCTGTAATCAATTGCCTGTCAGTGCAAAATTAATTAACTGTGTACAGATTTTAAATAACGTGCTTCGTCTGCTTGCTAGATCAATATAATTTATTACTTGCCTTCTTTAATTTTTTAAAGCTCTCCCTGAAGCTTAAGAACAAAATGTTCAGTCTGTTGTAATTACAGTCGGAGGATAGTGGTGTACCAATAGCTATAGTTGAAAACCTGTTTTCAAGAAGATATGGGGCCATTTGGAAACCTGACAAAACTTTTTCTCAGTGGTTTACAGACTTAGGTGAAGGTGGAAAGAATAAAGAAATCAACCTACAAACAAAGCTTCTGTGTGTCTTGTCTTGAAAGATAAACATGTCCTTTATACAAAGTTCAAAGAAAATTAAGATACCAGTGGATTTACCTTAACATGCTTTAAAGCTGTTTCCAGAACTAAAGTAAAATTTTGAGTTGCCCTTAAAGCTGTATTGAGATAATTTTTTTCATTCTCTTATATTAAATTATGTCAAAATATTAATTCTCTTTTATAAATAAATTCTTCCTGGATAAGAATAGCATGCTTGAACAGAACATTTGATTCCATGTTTTCATAAGTTCCATTTCTCACTAAAGGAAATTCCAAGAGTAAAAATGTCCAGTTTAAAATATGTAATACTTTTTCTGGGATGGAGAGGTGGCTCAGTGGTTTAAGAGCACCGGCTACTCTTCCAGAGGACCTGGGTTCAATTCCTGGAATACGCATGGTGCTTCACAGACTTCTGTTGCTCCAGTTCTAAGGGATCCGACACCATCTTCTGGCCTCTGTGCACACCATGAATGCAGGTGATGCACACAGATGCATGCAGGCAAGGCACTCACACACATAATACAAAAATAAACCATGTAGTACTTTTCTTTTAAAAATTAGGAGCTAAGATGGAAAGTTTCAACAATTAAAAAGTTCTTTTCTAGTGAGATAGCTTCAGAAATATTTAATTTTACCAAAAAATGACTTGTGAACATTCCCCAAACTTCTTGGAGCTACATGTATAAACCTCAACAATGGCAGCAATTATTCATTGTAGTTTTATTGCTGAAAATGCTTTTGTTAGGCATTCCATCCCATTGATCTTGCATATGGAGATCATTTAAGTCTCTGTTTGGAAATTTTCTCTAATGGGTACTTGTCAATATTTTCCCGATGGCAATCTTTGAAGCCTCACACTTTGCCACCACTTTCAGTTGCAGGTGACAAACATACACACCCAATATAGATTCTAATTTAGAGAGTATCATTTTCAGCACGACATGGTGGCACAAGCTTTTAATTCTAGCACTTGGTAGGCTAAGACCTGAGGATTGTAAATTAGTTTGAGGCCAGCTTGTTTGACATAGTAAGTTCTACAACAGCCTGGGCTACACAATTATATCCTCTCTTGAAAAGAGGGAGGGAAGGAGGGAGAAATGGAGGGAGGGACGGAGGGAGGGAAAGAAAATAAACTTATTTCATTCATCAGCTAATTTCTACAAATCTAAATTGCAAATGTGCAATATGTTATATCCAGTTGTTATCTGTGCCACCAGCAGCAGTATCGCCTTGACACATGTTAGAAATGCAAATTTGCAAACCCCAGCCACACTGCCTCAATCTGGAAGTCTGAAGAAGGTAGGACCAGCAATTTGTTTGACCATGTCCTCCATCTGGTGCCTGCCAGGGGAAATGGAAGAGGGACAGGGAGCCCAGTGCTTCTGAGATTCACAGCAAGGAGAGGACAAAGGGGAGAGGTTTTTAAATAGGAAAACATGCTGGGGAGATAGCTCAATTACTAAAGTGCCTGCCACATAGTCATGAAGCTCTGACTTCAGAATCCCAGAATCCAAGCAAAAAGCAAGGCATAGTGGAACATATCCATGACTCTATGCTAGGGAAACAGAGACAGGCAGATCCCTGGAGCTTGCTAACTAGCTGGTCTTGCCCAATAGGTGAGTCCCAGATCAAGTGAGGGACCCTGTCTCAAAAATAAGGTGAAAAACAATCAAAGAAGACATCCATCTTAGACCTCTACCTTTGCCATACACACATGTACATGAATGCACATGTACACATATGCATGCCTACACACACACACACACACAGGATGAGAGTGCCACAAGTTAATTTCTAAATCTAACTCAGAGATTAGCCTGACAATGCTAGTTGGACCCAGTGTCCCGGCAAACTTCCAGTCACCTTTACCAAGGAATTCTTCCCTTCTTGTTACTGTGACATTACCCTGAAGTTTCCTCCTGAAGTGATTTCCACCTGAGTTTTCAGCCCTCCAGAGAAAGACTGGACATCTCCTTTGATCGATTCCTCTTCTATGCAATGTTACTGCCTGCTGCATTGTTTTGCATTTCCTTTCTTTCTCTGTGGGCTTGCATGTGTGTATATCTCCCTCTTCTGATGTACACACGTGATTGTTCACATGGCCTTGACCCAAGCTTGTGTGCATGACTTCATGTAGTAGGAATGTCCATGATCTCAGGATTCTGTCTGCTAAAGAGAGGGAGTTAGAACAGATACTCCCAAAGGCCCTCTCTCTGCCTGGAAATTCTCTGCATCTACAGACCGTACATGATTTACTTATCTTTTTTTTTTGTCCACAATATTGTTTGGCATAATAACTAGATAAAAATCAATCATGTTTTTCTGTTTATGAAATTTTGGTTAGTTCTTAACAATGCCTTGATTTTTATTTCACTTATATATTACTACACTATACATTGGAAACTGGTTTTTTAAACACATATATAAGTAACTAGCATAGGAAATTTTTTTCTCCTTCTGAAAGAGATAAAACTTATATGGACTATAGAAACTTCCTCTGTCATGAATTCCTATTTGTTATATACTGTTAAGTTTGATTCTCTATATGAGGCAGTATGTGTGCATATGAACATCTATAGAGAGAAATATAATAATATCCTTTATATCCTGATAATTTACTTGTTAGATGGTGTCATGTTATCAAGAAAATTGGTAACAGGTTCCTATAACGGAGTAATATTTTATTCATTGGGGAATGGCTCATTGGTTAACAGCACAAGCTGTTCTTGAAGAAGACCTGGGTTTAGTTCCCAACAATCATATGGTGACTCACAACCACCTGTAACTCCAGCGCCAGAGGATCTGGTGCCATCTTCTAGCCTCTTCAGGCACTGTATACATACAGCGCAAATACATACACAAAGGTAAAAACATAAAGTATAGAGTAAAGAATAGAGTAAAAGCATAGAGTAAAAAATAAATAGATTCTTTTTATAACGTTCATTCATTGTGTGTGTTTTACAAAGCATGCTTACTCTTGCTTCCTTGTAATTTTTTAAGCACGTGGATGTATGGGAAAGCATTAGGCAACAGGAAATAAAAATGTCTGTCCCCCTTTCACCAGTTGTCTCAACTGGAAACGCTCCTTGAATTTCTTTACTTCATTAGGCCATCTCTGACATTCTGAAATATCTGGAACTCTTTCTTAGTTTACGGAGCTCTTCATCATGTGTCTTTGGCTCCCTGAGAACTATAAAGAGATGGGCCCACAAGGCACTCCCAGGCATTCAGTGGGAAATTGTTGAAATTCTTTCCTGCTGAAGGAGGCTGGCTTGCTCCATATTTATTAGTTCTACTGGAATTCCACAGCTGCCACCTGAGCTTTTATGCTGTTGATAAGGACCCCTGGCTTAGAGGTGGTGGGATTCTGTTTTGCCCAAGCTGTGATCTGCCTTTTACCAAATGTCTTTGCTGTGAATCGGGCTAAATCTGTTCTTTTTCTCATGCTTTATGTGAGATGACACAAAAACCTGCCCTGGCTACATGAAAGCATCATTTGATAATGAGATTGTGGTTGTTAAAACTCCTTTTCCCCTATTCATTGTCAGGCCAGTTACAGTCTCCCTTTAATAATTCTGGAACAACAACAACAAAAGAATCTGTACAATGAGCAATCAAAATCTTGCAGTATTTTTTTCTTTTCTTTTCTTCTTTTTATTAGTGCTTTATAGAGGAAAGTAAAATTTTGTTATATAGCTTTGTAGTGCAGTGAGGAACATACTTGAATTCATATTGCTTTTTATTTTGCAAAGTGTTTCTGTTTAAGTTATCAGTTGATAAACAAATTTAAAACATAATCAAGTAAACAGATTTTACATTATCATTTTCATTCTTACTCTCATGCAACAAATTGCCTTTAGTGTGATTTTTTCAAACCTTTCCCACTGTATCTCTGGCATTGTACTTGTGGTATAAACAACCACCTGCTTAAAAACAACACATATCTTAAAATCACACTTAAGACAAAAAATATCAGTCTCTAGACTTTGGCTACTTGGAAAAACAATAAAAATTAAAAGGATGTTTGATATATGTTACAAGTAAATCATAATGTGTTTTGAGTAATGAGTCTTTTTATTTGTGATAATGTAAACTTCTGACAGAACTATTCTACACCTTAGACCAATTGTGAATACATCAGTGGTCATAGAAAGTGGCACATGGTCCCTCAAGTTAGGCTAACCACTTCTTTTGTGGGGAGTTTCAAGACAGGGTTTCTCTGTGTAGCTCTGTCTGTCCTGGAACTCAATCTATAGGCTAGGCTGGCCTCAAACTCACAGAGATCTACCTTCCTCTGCCTCCTGAGTGCTAAGATTAAAGGCATGTACCACCACTGTCCAGTTTAGTTAATCACTTCTTATGCTCCCTCCCAGTGCATCTACCTTGGGAAATGAATAAATGATCCTACGGGAGGGAAGGTTTTATTGATCTCAAGCTTCTCTGCATTTGAGAAGGATTTTTATTTACAGATGAAATTCTGTTTTGCACACACACCATCATTTTCTAAAAGGATAATTTGGCATAAAAAAGATGTCAAAAAAACTCATTTGATACCAAAGTATGTGCACTTTATCAACAACTTTTCCTAGGAATTCAGCATATAGGCAAATATTTCATTTGCCTTTATAACATAAAAAGTTGAAACAAAAACCAACTGCTCTTTTTTTTTATACAGTTTGACAACCTAAATACCTCTTTCAAACAGTCTCTGTATACTTATTCTCATTAAACTACAACTATCCCATTTGTATAGCTTTCCAGGAGATTTGTAACGGAACTAAAGAGGATTTGGATTTCTTGCTTGGACTTTTGACAAGTCCTACTAACAATATATCGTCTAGGTTATATGTCTTTATAGCCTAAAACTTCAAGATGTTTTGCATAGTCAAAATTACTTAATATAGCTTCCTTTACCATATTTATAATCATGACTCTTGGAAGGTTATTAAGTTTTAAAATTCCAACTGTTTTTAGCAGCCAGTTTGCTACCTCTCAATAGATCAGTCCATATTTTCTAAATGTGTGTCTTTTGGGCCCAAATTGGAAATAGTTTATAATCTTTTTTAAAGTTTTTGGAAAATTCATTTTCAAACTCCATTCACAGTAGAATCTTTCAGACTTAGTCATTGTTAGAACTTTTTGCACAGGGCTATCTTTTTCCGACATGGACTATTTTTATTCCTGTGAGATTTTAAACACCTCTCATTTAAATGCTTTTAAAAATGTGCCCTGGATATGTCTAATGAACAGTCCTTGAAAACAGAGTCACCTTATTTATAAATTCAATTCTCTTTCCATTCATATGAGGAATTTTATCCTTCCTCAGGGCATATATTTAATAACCATTAATGAAATCTGAAATTATATATGAGCACTGAGACCCAAATTTGCTACTCATTTTTTTCCAGTGGAAATTTCATAAGGGCTTTGGCATGGGAACACAGCAGACATTTAAGGCAGATGGAATAATATGGTTGGCCACAGGGCTCCAAAGGAATCCTAACAGTTTATAATCAATAATTTGCTTACTAGGGAAGACAATCTTTTTGGCCAGACCAATACATAGCATCCGTTTTATTTTCTCAGTTACATAACCAACTTCCTCTACACATTTAGCAAATCCTGTGACTCCTAGAGATTTACCCTTGGAAGATAGAGGCTTAGCACTTATTTGTCTTTAGGAGTTCCATTCCCATACTTCTTTCCCTACAAGAGTGTCCCAACATCCCAAAAGCAACTTAAGCAAACACAAGCCATATTCAACAGGCACCTGAGAGAAGCGGGGGCTGACCACATAGAGAAAGAAAATTCATGTCACCTATTCTAAGCCAGACACCATCAGATAAAAAGGGAACTTGTGGGGGCAGTATGAGTGTTATGATAGAGCATGTTAAAGATAGTCCTTTGAGAATTCTCATATGAAGAGAAAAGTGTAATAATGGTCAAAATTCTGAAAGCTGAGGCTAAAAAAAGAAAGAAAGAAACCTGTCATCAATCAGCAAACTACACTGTAGAGCAACTTCCCTACTTGGGCACCAATTCCTTAATGGATAGAGAAATCTGGATATCCTGGAAGCGAAGGAAAATGTTCAACATTGGTCTCTATGATTTCTCCCTACAGGACTATTTGGGGAGCAAAATAGCTAGTGCTACTTTTTATCATTTACACCTCCCAATAGCTCGAAGACCAAGGTATTGTGATTATTCCTAACATTTAAGTGCAAACATGAGGCCTATGAGCTGTGAGCAACTTAGCCAAGGTCTCTGAGCTTACAGGAGGATTTGAAGTATGCAGACTAAGTAAAAACTTAACTTTGAGCCACAGCACTACACTGGTGTTGGCATCTTTGATGAAAGGGAAAAGAGGACTAATTTTTTTAACCCTGCTGGCACGTGAAGTTGCTTCAAGTGAAGCCAATGTGTTTCTTAGGACTCAAGGAAAGGAACAGCCTATATGTAGGGAATTGAATGTTGCTTCATAAGCTTGTAGAGAGGTCAGAGAAGACAAATTCTGGCAGTTTATCAACAGTAGGCCCTGAAATTTCTTTCACCTTTTGGTCAATGAAAACTTCTAAGTAAGATAATTATCTCTAATGTGCAATATACTCTGCATTGATAGTTCACAACTTTCTGATGAGGGTATAGTATCACAATATGACATAACTGTGACAATGAGGAAACAGCATTATGCCCATCCCCCATTCTGAATCAGTGATTTCCCATTTAACAAATGTGGGTTAGAATATATGCTTTTCAGTAAAATCTTTTACCTCCACCATTTTTTCTCACACAGGGCAACCCTAAATTAAGCCTATATCTTCAACTCTTCATTGTCATTAAGTCTGAAGATGGTCATGGATTTGAAATGATATAGTTACTTATGAATCATGTTTATGTTGTTGGCCAAAAAGTTACAATATTGACTTAGAACTTGTAGCAGTTCTTCCCAGCACACATCTCCTTCTGATTACTGTCTATTAAACTCAGTTTATAGTTGCCACTAAGAAGGGGTCTTGCAGCCCAAGCTGACATTGAACTTACATTCATCCTGTCTCTGATTTTTTACTACTACAATTGCATGTGACCATGCCCAACAATCAAGGACTTTTCTAATCTCACAAATATTTAAGTATGTCTATGAGTGCAGGAAGCAGAAACATTGGTAGGGAAACAATGTGATCTGGAGGTGATCTACGGTCAAATTATTTCTAGGAGAATCATTTAAGTCTTGTTAAAAATGGATGTTGCTGACCCCTCCCCAGAGGGGTGGAAGCTGATTGGCTGAGTGTCATCTGGAAACAGTTGTGTAAGCACTTTGAATCAGAAGCCCAAGATATTTGGGGAATGAGTGAGTAAAATATCACTGCAGAATAGTTCTTGACCAAAACTTTTTCTTTGATTCTTATTTCATTTTTGATTTGATTTGGCCATCTCTGTTCCTGACAGCAGCTCTCTTTCTTGAAGAGCAATATAAACCCTGTACTATGTGCATGCAAAGTAGCCTGCTAAATGCAAACTCTCATGCAATAGGTCTAGGACAGGGCTTTAAAATATGAATTCTGTCAAACTTCCAGGAAATGCTGCTGGTCTACTCTAAGTGGCAAAATCCCAATCTTCTCACAGTCATCCTTCTGAAGTGATGACATCTTTGCTGAGATCCTTTGTAACCTCTTCTTTCATATACTGTCTGAAGTTTGTCAGTGTGGTGAACTAAGTACTGTCCTAAGGAAGAATGTTCTTGATGGAAATTTCAGAGAAGGTTGGAACAGACTGTGGAGAAATATATTAACAGAGGTATTTCTGGTGATGAAAATAGGCTACATGTTCCACATTACATAATGCAGCTATGCATAAGGATGACCCTAAAACCATCAGGCATAATCCACTCTGGAGAAATAAGAACCAGGCAGAGCTGACTGCAGAGAAGTAGAAAGGACTCCTTGGAATCCTAACACAGCTTTGATTGATTCAGGTTTAAGTTAGATCCCTTGCCTGGTTTACTACCCACCATCTACTGCACATTATAGATAAGGCTATTCTTTTGGATGACATCACACATATAGCAACCAACCTGTGTATTGAAAACTGATAGCCTTGAGGTTGGTTTTACTTGTCCCCTGAACCTTTCTTTGTTTTCTGATCCATCATTTTGCTGTAATGATTATAGTTCCCACTGACTTTGGGGGACAAATGAATTCAAAACAAATAATTTCTCAGGTGGACTACCTAACGTTTTAGTCAATTCATAGAAACTAAGAGAAAAGCTTATCTGAACATAAAATCATCAGTAATCTAAAAATACATGTTCATCCATAGTCCAGACCTTTTCCTAATTGCTCGGCGTTATATCTAAAACTTTAATGCTATCAATATTCACTCACACTTTCTCCATTTGCTTGTTTCACTTCTGGTTCCACAAAGTGTGCCAAGTAAATCAAAAGCAAGTTTTTACATTTAATTGTATTTTGTTCCATGAAAAAGGTGACATACATTAAATATGGACCCGAGACAGTGTGCTGCCACTGCTGGCTCTGAGTCTGAGCATTGATTGTGACAGCCTACTAGATGGGCCAGGGCCAAAGAACAATGAGGCAGCTAGGCAGGGGGCACTGCCTAAGGCAAGAAGGAGGGAGGCCAGCTGGGTGGGAGAAGCTGGAGCCAGTTGTCAATGGAAATATATTAGTCCCAGAGCTGCAAGGCTATATAAGCACCTAATGATTTGGGCTGCTAGAATCTCATGAACCGTTATCATCTTTAGCTCACTAAATTGATCCCAGAAGCTTAAAAATTGACACACTTTAACTCTCCCACCCTTTTTTTTCTCTATAATATCAGGCCTATCTGTTCTTAGTTTATGGTTTTGAAGGAGAGCAGACATGATGTGAGGAATTTTTAGAAGATGTGGGTAAATCTTAAATGCATGTTATACACACCATCAAGTAAAATAATTCTCATATATGGGGAATGAAGCAGGTATACATAATGTGTAGACTCCAAATACATACAGGGGGGAAGTTAATGAACTAGAAAGCCCTCCACGCAGAAATGAGTTTAAAGGAGAGGGGAATTTTTTAAACATACGACACAAATAATCATATCAGATAAGGAGTAAATTATAACTGCAATAAATTAATAAGCCAAGACAAAGTGCACTTGATATCATGAAAGATCTTTTTAAAAACAGTTCTAGTAACTGTCCCAAATAGTCAAACCAGTTAGAAATGTGAGGAAATTACAGCCTATAAGAATGATCAAAAAGGCTTTAGAAGTTGCCAGCTCCATTTGATTTTCTTATAGCCTATACCTTTGCCTGAATTAACATTTATGTAACGCTTAAATGAGTATGGGGTTGTAGCTTTTGAAGACTTGCTATCCTATGGAATTCACATGTATTTGAGTTCACAATGGGCTGTGAATATTTTTTGGATCCTCTGACTCCCAGATTTCCTAAATAATTCTTTTCACGTATGACACTACCCTCACTCTTAATGTTAGGCTAATCCTTGTAAACTCTGTCCTTACCTACCTCTTCTTATAATTTATTTTTGGTAGGAGTGTAAAAAGAAAGGGGAGATGATAGGGGTTAGATTCAGTAGTTTTACTACTGAGCCACTCCTTCAGGTTCCATATTCTCAACTATTGCAGATCTCTCATCATGTCCCCCCACCTTCTATTCTCTCCCAGTTCACACCCACCCTTCATAGTGTTATGAGACTGAGCCCACTAATGTCTAAATTGAGTGCCAGATTTCAAAGCTCAAAGCCTTTGTGCCTCCCCTCCTGCTTAGCTGGTTATCAGCAGCATTGTCAGTGAAACCAGGGCTCCCTGCCACACCCTTTCTTCTGTCTTTCTATCACTTATCACTCTCTCTGTAGCAACTCGTGTTATTTTCCTTAAGCAAATTATGGGTTGATTGTAGAATAATGAAAATTTTTGTATCTAGAATCAGAACTCTTGCTAGGGATATATTTTTAATTACACTGTGAGGCATAAGATGTCTGCTCAAGCAACACAAAGTTTCTAAACCTCTGGGATGAAACAATTGATAGAATAGGTCCCATCTCTAGAGAAGTAGAAAGTGTAGGTGTTGCAGCTCAGATAGAAAGATATATTGGCAGTCAGGAGTCAAGGAATACCACAAAGGCACACCGTACAACAAGCCTCACACCAGAGAATTATTGGGAGGGCAAAAACAGGAGGGTAGCTTCCTCTGCTAAGGCAAGAAATAGTAGGGAACTGAGCAGAAGTCAGAATTTATATAGAGTTTCTTGGAGGGGGTACCAACTTTTCAGTGCAAAGCTTTCCAGGGTGGGGACTGGTGGGATTTCAAGTCCAGAGCTTGGGCTTTTTACTCTGTAGGGTCGGGGCTGGATCCAGCTGTTAGGGAAGTTAGAGTGTTCTGTGGGTGGGACCTGACAGTTAGAGGTTCTTAGGGGAGGGGCCTGGACACTCATGTGCGTTTAGGGGGTTATAGAAAGTAATGTCTCTGCCTTATGGAGGAAGAAAAATATATAGCCCCAGAAAGCATTGGAATGGATGAGAGAATATGGCTAGAAAGATAATAAAATGCTGAACAACTGAAATATTCACAGAAGACCCTTAAACTTAGGAATATCAGATTAGGTGTGTGAATTATTTTGTTGGAATAGAGACTGAATGGGTCGAATTTCATGCAAAACTCAATGGCAAAGTGTGTAAGATCATGGAGGTTAGGTATAGTAACCCATTAGAAATTCCCAAACATCTTGATTTTTGGATCTGTGCTGGTAACAGAAGCCCAGCCAGGGCCTAGTGTTTAATGCTTCTACACATAGCTTTCTTTTTGCTGTTTGTATTGACAGGAAACTAGGAAGTCTTTGCCAGTAAGAACTAATACGTAAGCCTGGCGGTGGTGCACGCCTTTAATCCCAGCACTCGGGAGGCAGAGGCAGGTGGATCTTGTGAGTTTGAGGCCAGCCTGGTTTCCAGAGCGAGTGCCAGAATAGGCTCCAAAGCTACACAGAGAAACCCTGTCTGGAAAAACCAAAAAAAAAAAAATAAAATAAAATAAAATAAAGAACTAATCCGTGGAGATAGAAACTAGAACATTAGAGCAGTTAAACAGTTGTTTCAGTGAATCAGATGGCATTGTCAAGGATGATCTCTGTCATCAGTGCCACTCAGTGAAGGATCACAGTGGCAGATCACTGCTCCAGAGTCACACTGTGTCCCTTTCCTCTATTCTGGGCAAGTCACCTGCTAAGGGGCTTAGTTGACAAATGGGTGGTGAAATATCTCTTCCAACTACATCTTCATTCATGAATGAGAAAGGAAGCATGATTCTTCCCTACTCAACAATAATATGTAAACATGTAATTGCATCCTCTCTGCCGAACACAATGGTAAAAGAATTACATGATCTGGTGAACTTGTTATTGAGCTGTTTGGGAGGTGATAGTCAGGATTGTACTGGGAATTGAGGAGATGAAGTCAGGTATGTGATTGCTGCCACAATGTTTTTCTCTTACCTCTGTACAGCACCCCACTTCCAGTGTCTTTCTCTTCTGTTATAGACAAGCTTAATATACATATCCACATGATGGGAAATGTGGCTGACAGCCACTCTGCCAGCTTCACCATAGAATAAAAAGAGAGGATTTCTCTGGCCATATAAGAACACATAAACCAGTCTTTAAAATCCCAATGGCAAGATCTGATCAGCCTGCTCCAATCACTGTGCATTCATTAGACCAATTTACACATGCTCTCTCTGTGTTTCCTCTGAGTGTCACTCTGTCTCTGTGTCTGTCTGCCTGCCTGCCTGTCTGCCTGCCTGCTTGTCTCTGTCTCTGTCTCTGTCTCTCTCTCTCTCTGTGTGTGTGTGTGTGTGTGTGTGTGTGTGTGTGTGTGTGTGTGTGTGTGTGTGTGTGTGTGTGTATGTATGCTGGAGTCAGTCATAGTTTAGGGTTTTCTCCAAAATTAAACAAGATGACTAGAAAAAAAGTAGTTATAGTCTAAAAATAAGCAGCCATCAAAGGATATATGATTATGCTCCTACAAAACACAGTAAGTGCTTCAAGATTTAAAGAGAGTATATAAATTACTAAAGTAATGAAGTGAAAGTATCAATACTTGCTCCTAGATTTGGCACATTCCAGAGACTACACTGTGTATTTCCTGGCTGAAGTAGTCAAGCCTGGAGTACATCTGGTCTATGGCTGTATGGGGGTCACATAGTTCAGATAATCAAAGTTCAAGTCCCTTTCTTTGATGGAGAATATTAAGCTAGAAACAGTAGTTGACTCATTGAGTTCTGATTAATGAAATCACAGGCTCTAGATCTTTCAAAGATAGAGTTGTTGCTACCAGGTGAGCAAACAGCAAACTGTGTGTCCTTCCTAACCACCATCCACTGCCCCTATACTGAACTAGCCCAAAGCAAGCCTTCCCTGCAGGGTGCTTGGAATGCTGCAGTCTCAGTTTAGGAAGGGCCTCTGCCTTTCATTTCCTTGTCCAGGTCTTCTTACATTTGTCCTAACAAGACCACTTTCCTTTTCATTTTAACCACAGCAGTGGTTCCTGCTGGGCCAGGAGACAGAGCTATCATGGATGATGATATCACAGCTCATACCCCCTCTGGTTGTTCTTAAGTGCAGCTTGTGATCTCTTGCATGTTTCTTAGCAACCACCATACACCATGTACTTTCCTTTCATTTGTGTCTTCCGTCTCCAACCTATGGGGCAAATTTACTATGAAATGAACCCCTGCCTTCTCAGATTTCTAAGCCACAAAACCCAGAAAATTAACAGTGATTGCATTTTCAATCTCTTAAAATGATAACCAAGTTTAGGGGCTTGGTGGGGGGGGACAGAATCCTTTTCTCACATATTGGCCATGGCTTTGTAAAGTGCATGTGATTTATAGCCTGTGTAAACTCATGTTGGGGGAAATTGATTTTAACTAAGATTCTTCATATGATCAAACATGTCTACTGTGTTGTAACTTGCTGAAGTGCTAGACATGCACTTAAGCCTAAAAACTGAAAAATGTAGGGATTGCTTTCTTGTTTCTATCAGAAACAACTAGTCCCCTCACTGATTTGCTTGCATATGGCATGCACTCAGTGTGGTTTTGTTTGTGAGGAAGTTTCCCAAGACAGATGCTTCATTTATTTCATAACCAGCCAACAGTTTGTTCTTATTCCATGTACATGTGAATAAATGACTCCACACCCCTTACCCTAAATACAGTTGTTAGAATCCTTGGACCATGGAACAAAGGCTAAAATTCCTTCTTAACAGAGTTTGGACTCTTGGCTCTAATTTATATTAATCTGGTTTTGTTTGTTTGCTTTTATTTTGCATTTTTAATGCTGCTGTTTCATATTTATCTTTGGCTTATGTGTTTTTCTCTATCACCACCACATTGCTGTAATTCAGTCTCAGTTTGTTTATAGCTATAGCCACTGGGATTGTTCATATCTGCACACATGTGGGAAACTGCAGTTTCCCACATGGTGTTCCCAGAGCAGATCACACCAATGGTCACCCAGCCGATGAAGCAGCCTCTGTAACGCATCATGTTCCTTCTAAGCCACAATGGTATTCTTGTGTCTAGACAGTCTGTTCTCTAGAACAGATGCATGTAATTGAATATGTCAGTTTTCAGGAAAGACTTGATTCTAATAAGCTTTTAATTCTAAGTAATAAACTTTAGCAAAATGCAAAGACAGTATATTGTTTAAAGTAAACTTTAGGGATGGATATTTTTGGCTTGGCACTAAAACTGTTGTGTAACCCTTTTTCTGCATGTAATCAGGAAAATACCAGAAAAGTCAAGTCCATGTCATTTGTTTGAATGCACTCAATGAGCTTATCTGGGGACCAAATAGTCAAACATACTCAGTTTGCATTCATGTGATAGGTTTTGTTAAATCATTATTCACAGGGACTGCCAAAATCAACTAATTGTTCCAATGACTGGAGATTTGAAATATAACAGGGCCACTTATGTTAGAATGGGGACATGAAAACCTCAACTTGTAAAAAGAAGCGAATTCAATTTTTCTACAGAGAGTAATTTGTAACTTTGATAAAATCAAGAAATTGAGGATAAGGTATCTTGCTCTCTGGATTTTGAACCCATAAGCAATTTCTCTTTTCACAAAGGAAATTTTAAGACACTAACAAAGAAAATCCATGAGGTACTTTTATTTTTACTTTAAATCTCCCTCCCCTGTTTTTTCTATTTGAGAAAGATATATATATTTTTTTGATTGGTTGGTAGAAGAGCTAAATTGTATCTTCCAAAACAAACTCATAAAGGGTTTTCTTTCTTTCTTTCTTTCTTTCTTTCTTTCTTTCTTTCTTTCTCTCTTTCCCATTTATTGTGCAAACATGTAGAAAAGGGTTTTTTTAATGTGGTATGCATGCTTTCATTACTATTCTTTTTTGGTCCTTTCTTACTCAAACTCTTCTCTGTTTTGACACTGGCTGGCCACAGTCATGAATGCCACGGGAACTCATCCATTTAGTGCCACTCTTGCATCTATTAACATGTACTTCTAGGAAGAGGGAGGTAAAGCGTGGTCATTCTATAGAAGTTGCCATGACTTTAAGTGCTGGAGTTGCAGGCTATTACCTGAGACCAAGAATTTATAAGAGGTAGTCATTACAGAGTTGAGAAATGCAGTCACTGAATTACAGGAAGAGGCAGGAGGAAAAAGATCCTACAGGAGCACTCTGCACAGAAGAGAGAATAAAGTTGAAAGACTAGGGCCTCCATAGCAAATTCTTCTTATTTTAAAGTGTTTCTTAGAATTGCTTATTCCTGCTGCTTTTTGTTATCAAGAGCTTTATAGAAGTGTAACTTGTTACTTTTAGTCCCTGATCCAGACCTCAGGAACATGGGTTTCTGTGAGGAAACCTCAGAAATCTACGGGACCTCCTGTAGAAGTTCAGTACTTGTCCCTAGCATAGGTGTGGACTTTGGGAGCCCATTCCATATACAGGAATACTCCCTGAGCCAAGACACACAGGAGTTGGCCTAGGCCCTATCCCAAAGGATATGACAGACTCTGATGACACCCTATGGAAGGCCTCACCATCCAGGGGGAGCAGAAAGGATATGTGATAGATAGGGTTTTAGTTGGGGGGGTGTGGTAGGGGAGGACCGGTGAGAGAAGGCAACTGGGATTGTCATGTAAAACAATCCTGTTTCTAATTCAAATAAAAAAGTTGGAAAAAATAAGCCACTTATTCTTCCATACATGCCATTCAGTTGTACACTTGAGTATCATTTATTCGTTCAGAATATAATTTTCCCAAAATGACAAACACCCACATTCCTTAAATTACATATTGCTTGTTATTTCTGAAGTTTCCATTTCTTCAGGTGACAGGACTTCCCACTACTTACAAGTTACTTCTTTAATACATTATCTCCATACCCTCACTGTAAAATTAACCTCTGTTTGGTTTTATTTTATAGTGTTCCTGTAACATGCTCAGGAAATGGTGAACAGTTGGAACAACTGCCTTTGTTCTCTAGGTTTTCAATAGTGTAAAGAGAACAAAGATTGTTTGCAAAGGCTGATTTTTTTTTAACCCTAGAAAGAATGCACTGAAAAGGGAAATGAAAAAGAAAGCATGTCCTCATTACATTGTTATCACTGACATTACTCCAGGATTCAGCTGAGGGCTCAAGGCTACGCTCTTGATCAGCACTTCCTGTCTGCACACAGATTCCTATTGTGCAGGCCAATCACAATCTTAAAATATATCCAGAGTTCCTACTTTCTCTGACCCTCTCAGTGTGGAAATTGGTAGTCTTTATTTCCAAAGTCAGTGTTTTCTCACCAGATTAAAGTGCCAAGGAATGCTTCACCTTTTCTATCCTAACAGAAAAATCCTAACCTTCATAGCCCAAGGCTACCATTTGAGCTTTAAAAATGTAGAGACATTTAGGTGTAGTTGATGTTGACATACCACAGATCCTCCTTTATAGGATCACAATGAACTTTCTCCTTTGTGTGCATTTCTTACAAGCAAAGCTTTATACTTCCTAACATGCTTGGCACCACATCTCACATTTGACTTCTGGTTGTTTTGCCTGGTTCTCAAAAGTGGTTAAGAGATGTATATATGGATTTGTTTGATTAGACTTTATTTTTTGTTGTGAGCCTAGCATTTAATGGCTGAGCTCTCCCTCCAGTCCTTGATTAGACTTTATAAGAAATTATTTTTGGTAATGTTCTTAGACACTGGTCTTTTCAAAATGCCTTGGTCTCTCACAATAAGCTCAAGAAGCATTCAAGACTAGTGTATAAGTCAACACTGAAGAAGAGTTCTAGCAAACACTTAGAGAAAACACTACTCAAAATCCTAAGTGTAGAAGGGGCACTGAGTGTTATAAGAACTTTACATGTCCAAATTTAGTTAATCCTTACAACTATGTGAAAAATATTATTTTTAATCCCATTTTGCAGCCTTAAAACCAAAGGCAATAAAGGGTAACATCTCTGTGAAAGTTATACAGGTAGGTGAAGGGGCAGGGATTTGATTCCACAAGTCAATAAAAATCTGTTTTTTTTATTTGACTAACAACTGTAAATTGTCCAGGGACAATTTAAGGTCACAAAGACTGATGAATTTTCTATCAGTTAATAGTATTATTGAAGGCACCTCCAGAAGGGTGAAGAAAACATGGAAGAATTGAAAGTCCTGATACTATATTAGTCCCTGGCTGGGTTATACTTACTGAGTTAGTGTTTCCTTGCCTATAAAGTGCCATCAATAATTTATACCTCATAGCAATGTTGAGAGGATTCCAAGTGAACATGTAGTAAACCCTAAATCAAAAGTGTCACATAAATGTTATGTAATAGCTGTCTCTGTGTTGGATTTTCTCCATTTTGTACTCTATATGTCATATTGCATACCAGTTCTCAAAAATAAAGAAAAAGGATGTGATGATGACATAGTTCTCAAATATTTTAACTATATGCCAAAGGTATCATTGATGTATTTTCAAGTATGTAAGCATTTATATAAACATTTTCTACATCTATACATCTCACTGTGTTGCAGTTCAGAGCCCTCTCTGACAGGAGGTCAATGCCCAGAGGTAGAGTGTTGAAAGTATTCAAAACAGATGCAGCCCACTCTCTAAGGCTTAGTCTGTGGTCAATTCTTTCCCAAGTTGTAAAAAGTTGTGGCTCTGTCCTCAGCAAAGAGAGTCTATAGTTGAGTGGATGGAGAGCATGTGCAATGCACTTTAAGATAAACAATGTCCCCTTCAATTTGAATCTAGTTTCTGTTTTTTGACAGTGTCAGAGTGCTCTTTGCCCCCAAATGCTCTTTTTCCTAATGTTCTTTATTGTGTACTTCAACTCTTTCACTGACACATTTTCAGGACTTTGTCCTTTTATTGGTAACCTCCACATTTCCATCCAACCCATTGGCACTTTTTCAGAGATGATTGACTCATTCCAAAGTTCAACTAGTTTTCTGATAAAATGTTTAGCTTGATCATTTTTTTTAATTCACAAGTTCCCTAGTCTAAGTCCTTCTCAGGGAAGATACAAAATGTTTCACAAAATGATGACAGTCTATGAGAGACCATTTCCTTGCTTTTTGAGAGAAGGTTGCTAAAAAATAAGGATTTTTAAAATTAATACCAGAAAAAAATGTTCAAGTTGAGGACATCTTAGAGTTAGGTCTATTGTTCTCACTTGCCACTCCTCCAGAAATCAGTTATATAGCTCCTTGTGAACATTTTCAAAGACAAAAGATCAATGCTACTCACACAGCAAAGAATGGTGTATCTAATGTACAATTCTTTCTCCTCAACTTCTACTCCCCAACTTTATGCTCTCTAGATTCTTGCTCAGCAATTTGTCTAACCAAAGGACCCCTTTCTCTGAACATAATTAAGTTTTTGACCTTTGAAGAAGTGAATACATTGCTTTCCCCCTGAGAAATATCAATTCCATCAAGGAGACTGATTTAGTGAACAATAAAAGAAAATAAACCACAATACATAGAATAAGAGCTTAGGAATCTTTTGCATTTAACAGGAAATTGCTTTGTTATAAGGGTGAATTTTAGTATTGATTATTAATCAACAGACAGAAGTGATAGATGATATTGTAGAATTAATTAAAATACAGTAGGATAATAACATAGGATAGAAAAGTTGACCTGAAACTAGAATTGGCAGATTAAAAAAATTACTCTCTTTAATTAGTAACTCTGATAAACTAACTCTTTCAAATAAACTCATTCTTTTTTAAAAAGATTTATTTATTTGTGCATATGAGTGATCTATTTTCATGTTTGCCTGAATGACAGTAGTGCATCAGATCCCATTATAGATGGTTGTAAGCCTCCATATTGCTTCTGGGAACTGAACTCAGGATTTCTGGAAGAGCAGGCAGTGCTCTTAACTGCTAAACCATCTCTCCAGTTCCGTTTTTTTTAAAAATATTTATTTTATGTACATTGGTGTTTTGTCTGTATGTGTGTCTGTGTGAAGGGAAGGTGTTGAATCCCCTGGAACTGGAGTTAAAGACAGTTGTGAGCTGCCATGTGGATGCTGGGAATGGAACATGGGTCCTCTGTAAAAACAGCCAGTGCTCTTCACTGCTGAACCATCTCTCCAGCCCCAACTCATTCATTTTTGATAGTTGTATGTCCTGAAGAGTTTGATCATTTCTGTCTCCTCAAGTAGCTCTGCATCTCTTCTCTATCTTCTCATTTTTGCCCCTTTCCTTGTTCCATTTAGAGCACTTGAGGTGTATTTCTATTGAACTACCCAATACCAAAGATAGTGAGGCATGGATGGGTAGTATAAATGACAAATAATAAAAAAGTTATTTGAAAAAACAAAAAGGCTTATAAAGCTTTTGTTTGCAAACAAAATTTGCTTGACTGGATTACTGAGTGAAAATAAAGCAGAATAAAAATACCCTTTTGTTTTGACTTGTATGTAGTGATAATTAGAAGACACTCCTGTTTATTTAAAAAACTGACCTTCCCCTAAGGACTGATCATAGAAATGTAAATAAAAATGTAAACGTAAAATTTAAATAATGTAAATGAATCTGCAATTGCCAATTATTATGACTTAGATACCTGCCAATATGCCTGGGAAGGTTGCTATATCATAGTTACCTATGAGTTCTTGGTGGGCAGGGTGATGGAGGAAGAGTAATTTGGAATAAGTTTAACATCCTGTTTAGAAGAGAGCACTCTGAAATACCAGGTTACAATAGTAAGACACTGCCTGTGTTTTCTCCTTTTCACTTCGTTTTACTCCAGCTTTGTAAGTGATATAGGTGTTTGATTCGTCTGCTTATAGAACAGAGAGCATTAAAGCACGGATTCTTATTAGTCCTTTAATAACTGCATTATTCAAGTTTTATACTCTACTACATCTACAGTATGTCAGTAGTTCTTGAATATTAAACAGAAACTTAAGTGGATGAAACACATGTGTAAATACCAATGGCTATAACTACAATGGAACTAAATGGGAGGAGACAACGAGGGAATGAAAATAAGCAAATGTTTACATGCAGGGGATGTGGTTCCTGTCTTTATGTTTAAAAATAAGTCCCTGGAATGGCTGCTGCCACGGAATTTCCCTTTGGCTCCCAACATGGCCTAGAAAAATCCTAATCCAAATGTCTGATGTGTTGCTATAAACAAGGAGGGAGAAGGAGTGTGTCATGTTATCTACAGTTTGTAGTATAAACTCTTTAGCAGTTGGTGGATCAGTAAAAGCCACTGAACTGCTGGAAGTGTCTTAAGCCAAGGATAAAAAGGAATGAACAGATTACCTGCATTAACCAGTACCAGAACTGCATGTCTAGAAAATTTTCTAAACAGTAAAATGACTTCAGGGTAGATCTCCTCAGCAATAAATGTAGAATTTAAAAAAAGATTCACAATATATATATAATGATAACATAACTACAAGTCAGAGAACACACAAAAGAATCAAAACTGGTATAGGTTCAGCAGTATCTCATGAAGCTAGAAGATCTCTTAACTATCTTAAAGTATCACTCTCATTTGTTTATCAGTTATTTATTGTGTGAGCACACCTTCTTGAGTCTTTTCCCCATGGGAGATTCGGTTGGCCTTTAAACCTGTTTAAGTTCTTTGCTGATCTTGTAGCTAAGTAGCTTATTCCAGTCAATTATGATGCAAGTAATTGAACTTTCTTGGGCCAGGCCTTCGAATGTTGTATGTGACATTTCTGGGTAGTTTTTATTAATTGCTGCCTTATACCCAGTTTCTGTGCTCTCTGTGATCTTAACAAATGCCCTTGAAGCTTGAGCTTCATTGAAAGCAGTTAATTACTCTTGTATATATTTACAGCTAATCAGCTGAACATTGTGGTTTTTGTAATAATGCACGTAGGCCTTTAGTACTCCAACTACCTGGGCTTTAGGCAGTGTGATGGTAAACTTCCTTTCTGATTGCCCACATCCATTCCAAAAGTTTTGGGGCTGAAACTGGTGGCTTTCAATGCACGCAATAATGGTCTTTTGCCCATGTATAGTTTTAGTGTAAACTGTACTATTGCCAGTAGAATAATACTGTTTTATATAGGCCCTTAAAGCCCAATCACAGGATTCTCTCAAAGAGTCTAAGCCTCCGTCTATGATCTTTGGCTGAGGGTCATGTGTTTCTTTTAGTAAGTAATTGAACTTAAAGGAAATTTTGTTTCTTGGATCTAAAAATCTGTTGTCACCTAGAGCACCATTTTCTGTGACTAAGACCTGGTCTTCATAGGTGTGAACTGATCCATGTTGTATTTGGCAATTGCCCATGCTAGCCCTTTCCTGAGAACATTGTCATAATTAATCAGTAGCCGAATATCGATGAGGACTTCCTGAAACTCCCCGGGGGTGCATGGATGATGAATTTTGAAGCAATGAGTACCTTTTCCTCAATGAACTTTTTTGATCCTGGAAGTTGGCCATTTTGTTCTCTTTCTTTAGCTCCATTTTCAAAGAACTGCGTTCCGCACTTCTCTCTGCTTGGGATATAGATAGCTTTAGAAAGTATTTATTTTGCTATGATTTGTCTGAAATTCAAATTCCACTGGGCACTGGTGTGTTTGCTAACCTTAATCATTCTAGCTAAGACACTCGAAGACTGGAGAAAAGCATTACAGAAGCCTGTGTTTCACTTTTCTGGTCTTACCAATTCCCAGGCATGCCATGCCCCGCCCCCTTACTGAGGATCTAATGGTGATAATCAAAGCCCTCCCTTGATTTGGGGAGAGCAGGAAGAACTACTTACTTCCAGTGGTTTGGCTTTAGAATTTAGGATTATAACTTCTGCTTCTAATACTTCAATTTACTGTGATGTTTCTTGTTTGGCAAGCTTTCCTTATTTTGGAAACCCAAGCCCTAATTGGAACAGGAAACAATGCCTTTTACAATTCATCAGAGCAATCAGGAAACCACTGTTACTATACTAAGATTAGCACATCTACCTGATGGTTAATTAAAGCAGGGTACCTACCAGATTAACAGGCCTCTCTTACCTGATGGTTAGAGCAGGATACCTTCTTAGTGGTTAGAGCAGGACACCTACCTGATAATTAGACAGGTGACTGACAAGCTTCCTGACTCTGATCTTGGAGAGTGGCATTTCACTACTGGCATCTCCAGGGAACATTTCAGGAGGGCTCTGCCCCACATAGTTAGCTAGACCATACATCACAATGGTGCTGCCCAGTAGAAGCCTAGCTGCATCATGGCCAACATGGCTATGAATAGTCTTCCTTCCTCTCACTTTCTCTATCCTTGTCCTCACCTTGTTTTTGCTTTTCTGTGCCTCTCCTATTTTTTATTAGCCCCTTTGTTTTCTTTACAACAAGGTCTCACTCTGTAGTGTTGATAGGCCTGGAACTTATTATGTAGACCAGTCTGCCCTTGAACTCATTGAGCTCTGTCTACCACTGCCTCCCTAGTGCTAAGTTAAATGTGTGTCCCCACAAATGACTTACCCCTTCTTTAACAATGGCTATTCTGTTCTACTCTATATATGTATCTATCTTTATTGATCCCATCTCCCCTCTCTCCTCATCATTTTATTTCTCACCATCTATCTGTCTTAGTCTTTTTCCAAATCTGCCATCCTGCATTTCTCCCTTAGTGTTCTTTTGTCAATGATGTCCCCTGTTTCCCTCCAAAACCTTGACTTTCCTCTATCTGACCCTACAGTGTCTACTCTGTTCTTAACCTGCTTCTCTTTCCTTTGTGTAAATGGTACAGCTTGGACGGAAAGGTATCCTGACAGTCAGAAGCCAAGAAATACCACAAAGTCACAAAGCACAACAAACCACACAAGAGATGTATTGGGAGGGACAAGACCAAGAGGGTGGCTGCCTCTGCTAGGGTAAGAAATTATAGAGAACTGAAGACAGGATTTATATAGCTTGGGTGGGGCTGAGATAGGACAGAGCTTTCCAGGGTGAAGCTTTCCAGGGTGGGGATTGGTGTGATTTCAAGTCCAGAGCTTGGACTTTTTACTATGTAGAATTGGGACAAGGTCTAGCTATTAGGACAGTTTAGAATGTTCTGTGGATGAACCTGGCAATTAGAGGCCCTCAGGGAAGGGGCCTTGAGGGGCTTACACCTTGTTTCTTCTTATCATTTTCATCTTCTCTTCTTTTGTGGTCTCTTCCTCCAGCACTGTCCCATGTTCATCTTTTTTTCCTCCTCTTGCTACCTGCCTCATACATTTTCATAGACACATACTCTGAGTGTATTCTCAGAAGCAGCCACTAAGATTGTGTGCAAGTACCTTCTGGTGATTTTTGCCCTTCCCAGCTCTGCATTGTCTACAGTGACTTCTTCAACTTCCTGTTGTCTCATATCAACACATCAAAATTAATTAGACACCAAAATCCACCCTGACTACAGGAGATTTAAGGATTAGAAAATATTTCAGTACATCCCTCGAGTATCAATATTATCTTGTGTGCAGTGGTCCTGTTGTGTATGTTTGATGAACTTTCTGGGTGGAGCAGAAACCAGTTTTGCAAGAATTCTAAGAAAGTCTGTCAAAAACTCTTATCCATGGAGCCCATGTTTGTTCCTAAGTAGAGATTTGACGGGATCAATGTAAGGTTTCAATTAGCATTTTCAACTTCTCTGTTAAGAAATGAAAAACAACATTTTAACACTCTTTGTTTCCCAAATCCAGAGTGGGAATACAGAAGTATTTTGAAATAAGGGTGGGCATATTTACTTGTGTGATAATACACACATGGTGTAAATACAGTAACTGTGAATGTACTTCATCAAAAAAATTTCATATACATTGCTTTCTCAATATGACTTGCTATTTTGTACATAGACACAAATCCTCTAGAGCAGTGATTCTCAACCTTCCTAATGCTGCGACCCTTAATGCAGTTCCTCATGTTGTGTTGACCCCCCAACCATAAAATTATTTTTGTAACTATTTCATTACAGTAATTTTGGTACTGTTTTGAATTGTAATGCAAGTATTCTTGGAGACAGAGGTTTGCCAAAGGGTATGCAACCCACAGTTTGTGAACCATTGCACTGAAACCTACAGTGCTGTGTTAATACTTGAGTTTTAAAAGAGAATTTTTAGGATTGTTTTAGGATTAGTATTTCTGTGATAAAACACCATGGCCAAAGCAACCTGGGGAGAAAAGGGTTTATTTGGCTTACACTTCCACATCATAGTCCATCACTGACGGAGTTCAGGTTAGGAACTCAAACAGGGCATGAACCTGGAAGCAGAAACTAATGCAGAGACCATGGAGAGATCTGCTTACTGACTTGCTCATCATGGCTTGTTCAGCCTGCTTTCTTTTTTTTCCGGTGGGATAAAGATAAAAATTTATAAAAGGAAGATTTGAAGGGACAGTAATATGACTGGGGGTTCTGGAAGAAGTAAGCATGGTGGGGGTAAACATGGATATGATTAAGATACAGTATATACATGTCTGAAATCTGGAAAGAATAGAACATTTATAGTATAAGTGTAACACCTATTCAGAAGTAACCAACTTGAATAATATGTAAGAAAGATAACTAAAATAGCTAGATATAAACTGGTAAATAGATGGATTATTGTTCTCAGGGTGAAAATTATAAAAGATAACTTTCCTTTTCTGAACAAGAAAGAGACAGTAAAACAGGAAGGAAGCTATGCAGGTAAAAATCTAAAACAGATACACAATATTTTTGAAGGCAAATAATGGAAAATAAGTTTACAATACATACACACTGCTGTCCTAGTACAGTGGGCTTTGTCTTACAGATTAAGGTTTTTAATAAAAAATGTATATTCACACTAAGGATATTAGTGCTTTGTAAATAGTTGCTGCACTGGAAGTTGTGCCTATATCTTTCAGGGGTAGGGATGAGACACAAGATTGGCATGCATGAGGCCCTAGGTTAAATTTCTAGCATCCCCAAAATTTTTTAAAAGAATTATTCAGCCTGCTTTCTTATAGAACCCAGGACCACTAGGCCAGAGATGACCCCATCCACAATGGTCTGGCCCCTCCCTCATCAATCACTAATTAAGAAAATGTCCCATAGTCTTGCCTATGGGCCACTCTTATGGAGGCATTTCCTTAACTGAGATTCCCTCCTTTCAGGTGACTTTAGCTTGTGTGAAGTTGATGTAAAACTATGCAGCACAGGACGTTATCATAAACTACACTTAAGAAGAATGACTAGACAATTTGAGAGTTTCTGATTTTATGTAAAGATACTGTGGCATCTCTTGGTTTAAGTTTAAGCCGTTTCATTTTAAAAAGACATCTAAATGGCTGTCACAAGTAACTGAAAAGGGAAATAACATGCAACTCAAGGAGTCTATTAGTTTGTATCAAGGAAAGGAAGTCTAAGAGAAAAAATAGAATCTGAGGGTAGAGAAGTGTGTAACTTGTGTCATAAACAGACAAAGTCTACATGTCCCTTCCACTGTCTTCTGTATATACCAGGGATGAAGACATTTGGCAACCTTGAAAATAATATGACTCTTTTCTTATCAAACTAACCTATGGAAGCTGCAATGTTCTTTATTCTTGATGGAAAGGACAAGTTGCAGTCTTAAACAATAACAACTACTACAAAATAAAGCTTAAGACACATCATTGGCAAAATTTTTCTTGGCTCTTGAAAAAAACAGAAATAAAGGCATTATAAAGTGGTGCTATTCAAGCAAGATCCCCATTAATCCTCTAGACACCTTCTCACTTCACCAATAAAATTTCTTAGGCAAAAGGCCCAGAATACAACTTCTGACTTCAAATGTAATAATATAATCAGAATTAGAGACGATAATTTTAGATTAAATATATCACCCTTTGAAAACTCACTTTAATTTGCCATATGTATACTGGGATAGAAATTAGAAGGATATTAGAAATTAATGTAGCCTGTCCATGTTCTTGAAAAATCATAAATAAGAATATTAAATTATTTTCAGGAATTCTTTGTCTTTAAAGACAGAATACTTTGAAGTTGCAAGAATAAGAAGTTTAAATAGAACTTCAACACACATAAAATCCAACAAAATTTCCTCAAACTTCACAGAGCATTATACTAGATTTTATTTTAGCATAGGAAAAACACATCTATCTGCCAAAAATAACAATTAAGACCTAGAGATATTGTAGTGTGTGTGTGTGTGTGTGTGTGTTTGCAAATCCTCTTTATGTCTCATATTTTATGATGGAAATTGAAGAAAAGTAACTTTAGTTAACCATTGATGTCTGTGCTTGCTGTGTTGAATTTGAAATAATCAGATAGTGTTGGACAAATCTCCACTAAGAGGAATAAGAGAGATACAGCCACAGCCACTCCTGAACTCAGAAGAACAAAGAGTTGAGGAACTGCCAAAACTTGTGATTGAGATAAGCGTGACCCCAGGTGAAACTCACAGGTTATAAGTACATAGTTTAATGAGTTTTAATTAATGTATATGCCCATGTAACCAGAGCCCCAACCACTAGGACATTACTATCTCCCGAAAAGTTCCTCTATGCCCCCAGCTGAGTTTTCTGTGTTAAACATTTGGCTTATATACCACTTGTGAGGATTATGAATAAAAAATGTACAAAAACATTTGTATACAAGTTTCTGTGGAGATACTTACCTTCGGTAAATACTTGGGAGTGGAAATTGTAGGCACAGAGTATATTTACTTAAATATACTAGAAGCTACAAAATGCTTTTTCAAAGTGTATCCTATACTCTCAGTGGCACTGGGTGAAAATCATTCCTGTTACTACACATTTTGCCATTCCACTGAGTATGAGGTACTTTTGTTATTACTTTCATTTATATTTCCCTGACAACCAATGATGCTGACAAATGTTTCCCTGTACTTACTAGTAACTCATATTCCTTTGGCAGTGAATTTTCTGTTTACTTGTTTTTCTCCTTAATAAGGTGGGTGATTGCCTTCATAATGTTATGCCTGTATCATGAGCCCCCCCGCCCCCGACCACCAGGAGTCCCAGTTCATATGTGAAAGCAAAGAACCTTTATTGTAAGCTCGAGCTTGGACTCTCCATCCATTCTGACTCAGCAGTTGGATCATAGAGCCCCGAGGTCAGTTTTGGTGGGTTTTTTAAGGAGTAAAGGATGGGTGGGTTAGGGGAATTCTGGGTTCAGATGGGGGTTAAATTCCTGATTGGGCAGGAGTGGGTCAACAGGAGTCTTGTCAAACAGGGATTAGTGCAAGCATGGCTGCAAGGAAATTGGCAAACCATATACAAGTTACATAATGTTCTGGAGCATTTAGTACTTGTTTGTGTCAATTCTAATTAGTGCCCTGAAAGGTGGTGACATCATTGTAAGGGTGAAGCCTAGTCCTAGTGTTGCTAGCTTGCAGCCTGTCATGGCTGCACTGATGTTACGTTAGGCCTCCTCACATAATATTAAAGTATATGGATGCTTTGTATATTCTAGATCCATGTCTTGTATCATATATATAGGAGTATGATGACTAGAATTAAGCCACCATGTGTGTGCTGGGAACTGAACCCTGGTCCTCTGCAAAGGCAGCAAGTACTCTTAACCACTGAGTCATCTCCCCAGCCCCTGAAGTTCTACTTTATATATCCTTTACCATCTTAATAAATGTGCTTTTGATTTTTAATTTACAGAGGGCTCTACTTTGTTGAGTAAATGTGAAAATTTATGATTATCTTTCTGATCCAAGCAATGGTGGCACATGCCTTTTATCCCAGCACTTCGGGAGAAAGAGGCAGGTGGATCACTGTGACTTCCAGGCCAGCTTAGTCTACAAAGCAAGTTCCAGGACAGCCAGAGTTGTTAAACAGATAAACCCTGTCTCAAAAAAAGACCCCAAATTATCTTTTTATCTTTAGGGAAATGATCATTTAGTTTTCTTCTATAAATGCTCCAAATTGTACTGATTGATTAGTTTTTCACGTTAAACTAAACTTCCCTGGTCATGATGTATTAGGCCTTTTACATGCTCCTGGACTCAATTTACTAGCACTTCAAGCCTTTCTTGTCTATTTTCATGGGTGATGTCAATTCATGATTTTCTTTTCTTCCTTCTTTCCTTCTTTCCTTCTTTCTTTCTTTCCTCCCTTCCTTCCTCTCTTCCTTCCTTCCTTCCTTTCCTTTTATCTTTTCTACCTTTTTTGGTTTATTGAGACAGGGTTTCTCTGTGTAATGGCCCTTGCTGTCCTGGAACTAACTTTGTAGACTAGGCTGGCCTTGAACTCACAGAGATCTGCTTGCCTCTGCTTCCTGAGTGCTTGGATTAAAGGTGTAAGCCTCCACTGACTGGCACAATTTTAACTTTTTACCCTCTATTTGTTTTATCAGATTTTCTCAGCTTTATGCCACCTTTATAATATGAGTTAGGGAAACAGTTCTTCCTGTGTTTTCAGAAAGTTTATATAAAATGGGTACTAGTTCTTCCTTCTTTCAGTCAGTAGTGAAACTCTGGAATTTTTTCTTTGTTATTATTTCTTGAGTTAATGACATCATTTCATCATATTTCCTCCCTTCAAACCACCCCACATACCTTTCCTTGCTCTCTTTTAAATTTGTGGTCTCTATCATTTTAGAGAAAGACTTTTCATTGCATTGCAATTTCTTTGCTAGATATAAAAGTAGCAAGATTACTCTATTTCCTCTTGTATCTATTTCTAACAATTTGTGATTCTACAAATTTGTCTCTGCCAACTACATTGTTGATATTATTAGTGCTGAATTGTAATTTTATTCTTTCACTGAAGCTCATAAAATCTTACAGAATATGCTACCACTTTTTAAAAAATTTATGATAAAACTGACTTTGGGTTTTCTCTCTTTTTCCATGATCAGTATTGCTAAGAATTTATCACTTTCTTTAAAAAAAAATCAGTCCCAGGAATCAATTTTTAAAAGCTTTAAGAATTCTATTCACTATTATTGATACATGTGCATGTGTCTTCAGGGGTTGGGGTATGTTGGGGCACATGTGGATAGCAGAGAACAACCATCAGTAGTTAGTTTTCTTCTTCTACTGTGGGCCATCTCTCTGGTCCTTCACTCTTTTTTGTTTTTGTTTTTTTATACCATAAATTCTTAACTTTGCGGAATATTTCTAAGTTGTTGTATTATTTACTGCATCTATTCTTGTTTTTCCTTTTCCTTCTATTACTCTTGACTATTATTCTTTATTTACAGAGATGACTAAGATGTGAGTGTACTTAAATGATTTTAAATTTGTGGTTTTTGGAGGCATTTGACTCTAGGAATTTTCATACAGTCAATGACTCACATTACGTATTTTGGTATATTGTGAAAGTGTAGTATTCACTCAGTTGAATCATTTTATAATTTTTCTTGTGATTTCTTCTACTTATTGCTTACTTGGCAGTGTGTTATTGAATTTTTCAGTTATTTGAGGGTGTTATTTGTATTTTAATTTTTACATTTATTTATTTACTATGTGCACATGATGTGTGTGTGTGTGTATGTGTGTGTGTGTGTGGAGAGAGAGAGAGAGAGAGAGAGAGAGAGAGAGAGAGAGAGAATGTGCATATGCCATGACATACATATGGAGGTCACACAACTTGCAGGAGTCAATTCTTTCCTTCCATCATAAGGATCCATGTATAGAACTCAGGTCTTCAGGATTGGTGGCAAATGTCTTCACCTGTTACAACATTTGGTCAACTTTACTTGGGGTTTTTAAACATCCTAGCCTTTTTTGCAAAGTTATTTCATTTGTTCCTGAAAATAAAGTATAAATATATGCACCTATTATCATGGATTTGTATTTTTCTTCTTTGTCTTAATTTTCTTTTAATCTCCATTAGTTATACACAGATATATCATTATTGACATATCTTCTAAGCTTTCCCTTTTGTGATTATTAAATTTTCTTACTTTACCTAACTTTAGTAGTCCCACTAGTTTTCTTAAGTTGACTATTAGCATGATTATATGTATAACAAAATTTAATACTAAAGAGCATTAATAATAGTAAAGTAATTGTTATCCTTACTTTAATCATATCTGAATGTATTTACATTTCAATTATGTGTGATTTCATCTCTCAAGTTTCTAATTTGAAAGATCAGTTGTTTATAAACATTTCTAATCTTTAAGCATCAAAAGTTATAGTTTGATTGTCTTCTTATAAAACCATAGCAATAGATTTTAGATTAAATCTAAATTATTATTCTTATTCATTTATATATCCTCTTATGTAATTTCCATGTTCAAAATTTAGAAGCCAAAAAGAAAGAGTTCATTAGAAATAGAAAAGGAGTGAAAGAGAGTACTAGCGGGAAATGTGGAAATGACCAAAATACATTAAAATTTGATGAAATTGGATAAATAATGAACACATAAATAAATAAATAATGGACAAGTAAGAAAAAGTTAGCTGTTCAAGAGTCTATTGAAATCTTCACTTTTTTTCACATAAGATATATATATATATAGCATGTGTTACTATATACATTAAATTAATATATATAATATGTATATGTAGTAACTGTCACATGTGAGATTTTTTTCATCTGTAGAAGCATGCATCATCTCTAATGTGCCATATCTACAAATGAAAAAGATTTTTATTATAAAATCCATTTTGATTGTTTTAAACAATTCATGTCTAAGTCCTATAGCATTTTAAACTGTGTTTTGAAATTAACAATTTAAAGTCAACACTCAGTAGTTTTATAAGAGCCACATTATTTTATTGATAAGCATAAATACTTTTTTCTAAACTGAATTGAGATAGAATGTAGATTAGGTTTCACCTTTATAGGTCCACTTATAAGATTCAAAGTTTAAATATTTAATTTTTAAGAAAAATAGGGTTTGTTTTTTTTACCTAAAAAGACAGGGTCCAGCATTAATTTAGATAGACATAATAATTGCTTTACTTTTGAAGTCAATTTTGCAGTTTATTTCCCTTTATACTCATGACTTAAGCAAGGATTAGCATTCAGTAACTAAGGTCTAAGAATGCACTGTTGATCCACTGGGGCAGACATGGTTTTGGAATTTTAATTTGGGCAACCTCTGCTTTAGCTGGACAAAGAACACAGAAGGTGATAGCATGTCTCAAGCTTGCTGCCACTGGAAACGTGACCCTGCTCTTTAGAACAGTCCCAGTTTCTCTGCAGAAATAAGCCTCCATGACACAGGAGAGCAGTCAGGAGAGGACAGGGAGTGAACATGGATGACAGAAGTGTCTGTGCCACCCATTCATTAGGGACTCACAAAGGGGTATAGAAATCCTGAGCTTTTGTAGGGATTGAGAGCCCCATATCAAATGTCTATGGAGTAATTTAATTACATGGGCATGGTAGGAATGACACAGTGGTTACATTAATAAACTGAAGCATTAAACAATAATAGCCCAGTTATTGCTGAATTATGGGAAACACGCTGCCTATTCATTCCTGGTGATATTAGAAGGGAGAAGGAGGAGGCTTACTTACACTTTGCACCCCCAATGCAAAAAGAAACAGTCTCTTGCTTCTCCAGACCTGTGGAAAACCGGGTGCAGTGGAAGGCCCAAAGCCATGCCCAGTAGCATAAATCTTGCTTTGTGTAAGATGCTTAAAATATCATAAGCTAAGTCTGTTTTATGGTGCTAAATAAAATTGACTTGGGCCAGACGTAGTAATGAGCATGTGCTACATAAACATCTCTGAAGAACCTTTCCAACAGATCTCAGAGATGATAATCTCTGTGCGTTGTCCTGGGCCTCTTGTTAATAGAATCCATTTGACACACTCGTAGGCCACTAGACTACCAGCTTAAACGAAGTAGTCTACTTTAAAAGAAGCTAAAGTAATTTGCCCATTTTATCCATCCCTTATGAACAACTAGAAGAAAATACTCTCTACCCCTTTGCAGGAGCACGGGAAAAGGAACCCACATTTGATTTTCTATCATTTATTAAGAAACTCTTATTGAATTGTACCAACAATGTTCCAAGAACTGTGTTGCTGCAGGAGAAGAGAAGAGAGATGTAAGATATGGTGTTCACTTGCAGATTCCAGTTGGGGAAGTCAGAGATTAGGTAGCCCAGTTCTCCCACTTAATTCCTGACAACCTCTTTGCAAACTCTTGTGCACAGTTTTCTCTTTGTCATTTCTTCTTGGGTTAAAATATGGTTAATGATTAGAAGATACATCCTACCTCTGAAATATTTTGACACTATGAAGGCAGAAAAAGTTATCTGGAGAAGACAATAAAGTCTCCTTTTCACAGAAACAAATTACAATAAATAGAAAACGATTTCACAAACCACTAATAATACCAATTGATATGGATATACAT
Source organism: Cricetulus griseus (assembly GCF_003668045.3). NCBI lineage: Eukaryota > Metazoa > Chordata > Mammalia > Rodentia > Cricetidae > Cricetulus > Cricetulus griseus. The sequence continues at coordinate 104,388,212 of NC_048604.1, forward strand.
TTAATTAAATAAAGTATATGTTGTACTTGGAAGTTTTAAGAAAGTCTTCTTCAATTCAATTTTGAAACACTCCAATAATGGAATTTGAAGAAACAGAGCACTTACTTTCTTCAGCTAAAGTAGGCTAATGAGTTCATGGGCAAAATATAAAGTTGGAGTCCTTCTGGTGACACAATTCCCCAGAGGAGGCCAATGCTGCTCATTGTCCCAGAATTACCTTCACAAAGACTCTTTATGTCAGTGGTCCTCAAGATGAACAGGCAAGACCATCACATGGGTAACTTGTTAAAACAGGTTGCTGGGCCCAATCACAGAACTCTGATTCAGCAGGACTGGATTGGAGTCAGAGAGTCTGCATTTCTATCCGTTTCCCTCCTCCCTTCTTCTGGGACCAATGATCCAGAGACCAGCTTAAGAACCACTGCTTTAGGTATTAGAAAGACAATGCCCTCCGGAGCCTTGAGAGAAATTGCAAAATCCTCTTTAACTTGGCAGTTAAGGCCAATTTTCTTTCATGTTGCATTGACAGACATCCTTGATGAGGTAGTCCTTGATAATTCAAAGGACAGAGTTTAGAAATACTAAAGATGAAATGGAAACAGTGAGGCTTTTCCTTGTGCCACTTAACAGGCGTTACATAAACAGACATTCTCCTGCAGACTTGCTTCTTTACTTCAGCTCTTCAGAGCATTCCACAAGGATCAAAGAGGAGCTGGGTAACCCTGGCTAATTGCAACTCTTTCCAGTTCCACTTCATCATGTGCTCTGGGCAAAGCAGATGAATCCAACCATTGCCCACTGGTTCCTGTGTAGCCACAAGTTTCAGAAAAGGATTAGTCAGCAGTTTCTCGCTTTCCTGCCCACACTAACCACAGTTCGGCCACCAAATATGTGGGTCAGCACATTGCCAAATTGCCGAAGCGTGGCGGTTACAAGGACCAGAAAACTCAACTTAAAAACATGTGAGTCTGCGGCTGCTCAGAACGTGGAGAAGGAGGGCAAAGGTCAGCCCTGCTGTTCTTGGACCTGATCCTGTTATGCCATCTTTTTGTGAAGCCAAGTGCTGCTCACACGATTTTATTTTTCTCTTATAAATTCTGCCAGACAGTGATTTAATTCAATGAGGCTTGGCTGTAATTTTTAGTTAGATGTACCTCTTACTCTATTTTTTACCTCAGAGAAAGAAACACTTTGACTAGAATTTATACTGCAGACTGAATGCTGAAAATCACTAACCTTCACTCCTAGCCAGACTTGTAAAGCGGCGCTGTTAGAGACACCTCCTTTTCTGTTTTGATTGTGCTACAAGTAGATAATTGGGTAGAAAAATTTGCTACTTCTGCCCTCAAAGGGAATTGTACTGTCGATTTCTTGGGAGGTTTCTTTTCTCCTACTAAATTATTCATTTGTTAAGAATGAGAGTGCTTCTCAATCACTATGTTGATGCCTTCGACTTGCTGGTTCTGATCTAGTGAGAAATCTACCTTAGGGTTTGGCTGAAACCAAAGTCTCAGGACCTATAATTTGTTATTTGCCATCCTTACACAGCTTTAGCCACAATGAGAATATGCATCTGAGGGCTGGGCAGATGGCTCAGTAGGTAAAATGTTTGTGGATTGATCACGAGGACCTTAGTTGGATCCTCAGAATCCATGTAAAACTTGGATTTGCGGATGTGTTTTTTGTAACCCTGGTGCTAAGGAGGTAGAGACACAGCAGAAACTTTGGTGTTTCCAAGACAGCCAGTCTAGCTGAGTCAGAGAGCTTCAGGTCGACTGAGATACCCTGTCTCAAAAATAAGGTGTAACAGGATTAAGGAAGACATCCAGCCTCAGCCTCTGACTTGTACATGCACTGACATACATGCTCACATACGTGTGCATGCGTGCACGCGTGTACACACACACACACACACACACACACACACACACACACACACAAAGAAAAAATTCAGAATGGATATTAATTTGCTGCATTAAGAATTAAAGAGACTAGGTCCTAGAAGCATAGACTATATTAAAAGAAACCATGAGTTGGGACAGAATTAGAAACATATTTGGGTACTCTAAGTTCATTGGCTATATTTCTTTTGTGCAACAGTTATTTTTTTAAGCACATTGATAGTAAGGACAGCACAGATCACATTGATTAAGGCACACAGATTTTTAAAAATTCATTATTCTACACTGAAGATGTGACTCAGCAGTTAACAGCACTTGTTTAGAAATAATGAGGACCAGAGTTCAGGTCCCAGTACCCACTTAACAAGTCAAGAATCCAGCAAGAATCCTGTAACTGCAGCTCTCAGGGATCTAATACCCTTTTCTGCTGTGGACAAAGTTGTAGGCAAAGTGGCATGCTTGCACATGCCCACACACGTATGTATTCTTGTGCAGAAATACACATATATAAATAAATAAATTTTGTAAAAATCCTCTATTATTTCAATATGGACTATTTTACAAAGGCAATAATATGTCTTTATACCTTTTTATATTTGCTTTATTAATTCTTATGTATGTGTATTTTGTCTGTATGTACATCTGTGCACCACAGGTGTCTTTTGTGCCCAAGGAGGTGGCCCTTCATGTGAATGCTGGGAATCAAACCCAGGCCCTTTGCAATAAGAATTACTTTTAATCACTGAGCCAACATTCCAGCACCTAAATTATTTTTTTAAAATTAGATAATGCAGATTTCCCCCTCATGAGTTTAATTCATTTGTAACTTTCACATCAGATCACATTTTGTTCTTTATTTTTTCTTTCCTTAAAACACAATCTCCAAAGAAAAGTCTTTTCTGGAGAAGACATTGGGGAAATGGAGTTCTTGGCCTCTGGATATAAAGAACTGGAGCTTTTGATTAGCTACAGTATGGTTTTCTTCTTTGGGTTTCTTTGGGGCCACAATACAGACACAACTGGATTTCTTGATAGAGCTTTGCCACTTTCAGTGTCTCAGTGAGGTTATCTGACAGAAAGGCAGGGAGGGAGGTAAGGAGAGAGGGAGGGAGGCAGAGAGAGAGAGAGAGAGAGAGAGAGAGAGAGAGAGAGAGAGAGAGAGAGAGAGAGATTTTTTCTGTATTCAGATGTCAATGACTCACTTTTCGAAGAAATGTGCTGACTTGCTTATGCAACATTACAGATTTAGAGTTCACAGACATTGTTTAACCATGGTGTGGCTGTAACATAATGGAATGACCCCTTAGAAAATGAGTAGCTCCAATGAAGCATTGTCATGATTTCACATGATAGCTTGGATACAGTTTGCAGCAGGGACATGAATTCAAGCTCTCTCTTGCTTTTTAAAACATCAGCCTCTTTAGGATATAAAACATTACAGAAATACAGTACACAAATAAGTCCTTATGCTGTTGTGTATGGAGGGTTACATTTATAAATAAAGAAGCTCTGGGATCATGTGGTGACATCTTCAAACAAGACTAATATGACTGAGAAGAACAGTGAAAGCACAGGGCAGACTAGATGGCAAAAAGGAGAAGCTCATCCTTGTATTATACTTGCCTATCTATTTTTCTACACAGAAATAAGCATTAAATAATATTTCTAAAAGTCCCAGCTCAAGGGACACCCCATGTATGAGACATTTATGGAATTCCCCAGCATGAAAAGATCTTGCCATTATCTTCTGAACTAAAGTACATCTAAGCCCCTTTTCTGAACTGTTGTGGGACATACATTTTCAAAGTTCTCATATATGCCTTACCTCCTTTCTTGGAGTGTGTGTGTAGGGGCCAGACTACAGACATTAATGTGTGACTGCCTTCTTGTTTACTACTCAAAAGCAACATGTTCAATCAGTGTATGTAGAAGACACTGTAATTTATAGTTATCTAGTGAAAAAAATCAAAACACAGTGCCCTCTAAAATATACTAAAAATTTCAACATGGTGAAAGCAGAGCATGAAATGGAGTTCAAGGCCCTTCATGAAGCCTTGTGCAGCTTCAGCCATGAAGCTCACCTCACACATGAATAACAAATGAATGACTTATTTTGTCATTCACCTAACCAACCAACTAACTTAAAATGCATAGAAGATAAGTTTTGTGATCATTTTTTAAAATTCCTTCAGACAATTTAATTTTCTCTTCTTTTAATTATTGCCTTTGTTTAAATGGGTGTTTCCTTAACATTTTACAAGTTAGTGGACACCTTTGAAGACTGCCCAGCCAACAGTAAGCTTTTTATGGAAGTCTGCCACCATGCATCACGTGTCTACAGCCCCCATATACTGGAACTTAGACACTTTACCTTACAAGTGATTAAGGATTTCTGTTGTGCATCCACCATTGAGGCAAAAGTGTAAAGAAATGGTACCTTAAATGAAATAGCACAGTTTTCCTAAATATTCTCAAATCATATTTCTAAAATCAAATTCTGTCATTATTACTATGCATTTTTTAGGGAGGCTGGGGATGTCAGTGTGATAGGCACTTTTTGTGACAAATTTCCTATGAGTTTTTTTTATGAGAAAGGAGTGTCACATGGGGACATTCTTGAGCAAGGCTTGTTTTTGCAAGTTGGAGAGATCAGAGCTCTACAAAAGGCAAACAAGAGACAAATTCTTCCCTGGAAAAAAATCAGCCACTGGAAATGTGGTCTTGTTCAGATAGTGAGAAAATAATTGTCTCCAGGTTTGATGAAGGGTTTATAGCACTAACGTTTTAGGATGAAATACAGCTGGTTTCAGATTCCACTGTCAACTCAAAATCAAGCTAATTTCATGTGGTTTGGGGTTTTGCAACTATTTTTTGTAGAGTACTTGTAGGGACTTTTTGTTCCAGACACATCCTTGGGAATACCCCACCCCACCCCCACCCAAACCATTACTCTAGCTCCAATGGAAAATTTACCAGGCAGTATTACTGATTGTTCCCAGCAGAGGGAACCATTATACCTCCATCGGTACTGAATATTGCCACAACTGCAGCAAATCCCTCAAACAATGTTGTTTACAGCCTCAGCCTGAACACATAATCCTCAAAGAGAAGAAAAGAATAGGAATAAATCTAATAGGAAAAAAATACACTTCTCCAGAGCTGCAGCTTCTGCAGTTCTAAGAGGGAGTTCTTCGTGTCAGTAGTGGTGGTAGGGGGATTTTGTCTTAAAAATTTAATTCCAAGAAAGGTTTAGGGCTGGCTTTCTGATGGCCTTGCTTCTCTTTGTTCTTGTCCTTTTTCTGAGCTGTTTTCCATTCAACAAGAAATTGCTTTTTTGATGAAATATATATATATATATATATATATATATATATATATATATTAGTAAAATAAGGTAAATGTTAATTTTCCCTTTCAAGTCTGGTAACTTGTGAACCTAGTGTTTGGAATGAAGGGACACTGAAATGTATTTTCTGCTGATATCCACTTTAGTAAAGTTTACTAATTCATATTTGGATGTTATTATTCAGCTGTGCATATGACATTGTATTAATTACTGTTTAATTCACACTAGAGAGAACTGTTTTGATAATAAAAATTAGGTCTATTCTCATGCAAAATTTTCGTATAGGAAATATCCCATTTAGCACAAGAAACCCTTTAGCACCCAACTTTATTTTTGAGAAAAGATCAGCTTTATAATCATGCTAATTAAGTCATTTCTTTTTAAATGGCAACATGTACAGTATACAAAACAGAATATTACATCTTGATATAAATTAAATTAGAACAATAAGCATTTTTTGAAATTGTCATATGCTAGTGGTACAATTTTTAAAACAAGCTTAGCATTCTACATATTGCCATTAATTGCTTTAGTAGTTATTTTCTCCTTTTGTCTGATGATATTGTTCCCTTATGTTAATGTTTTGGCAGACTCCATGGATATAAAATATTTTTCAAGTCCGACCAGACATTGCTTCATTTTTCATTCTCTTTTCATTATGTTTGGAGTACTATCAAAAAAGGCTATTGGTACTTTACATGCAGCCTACTTTTATCCACTCCATTTGTAAGTGTGAGACACAATTAAGTTAGCAACACTAATAATGCAATTGAAGGAAAAAAAACTATGGTAGAATGGTGCAAACTTGGTTAAAAAATGTATCATGCACAAATAGTCTGTGATACCTACATAACATCAGATGAAACCTGTGCTATTTCTCATAAAATTATTGATTTTGGGTACGAAGGTCCTATGAGATGTATTGGTCTCCAGACTCAACAGACACGTGAGTTAGGGCTCCTCGTGAAATGGAGCCTTAATGTCTCTTGTCTGCCTTCAAACAGGTCTCAGCTTTCATCTGTGCCTCCAAGAAGACATGTTGCTTCCAGGGTTGTCTAGCATCCTGAGAAGAAGCAAAAAAGGAGGCTTCCTCTGCACTCCTGTGTTCTAAGTTTTCTTTAAGAATAGATGTCTCAAAATGTAATGAAGAAGCATCTTGCTATGGATTGGGTGAAAGGGACCTCTACTAGGAGCAAAATTCCAAGTCTACTATATGCCCAGCCAGATTTGTGAAATCATGGTAACTGCATGTGTGATTTTCTATGTTTTTTTTTCCATTATCTTTCCAACGTACACAAAGGATGACTTTGCACAAGGCTGCATTTTCAAAGCTTGAGATTGTGATGAGTTCACAGTTAACAAAAATGAGCTACTCCAGGGTTGGAGAGATGACTCAGCAGTTAAAAGCACTGGCTGCTCTTCTAGAGGTTCTGTGTTCAATTCCAGCAACCACATGGCAGCTCACAACCATCTATAATGGGATCTGATGCCCTCTTCTGGCATACAGGCATACATGGAGACAGAGCACTCACTGTTCTCTTTATAACCAAAAGACTGGCTGTGCTGAAAATATTTCAAAAGCAGGTATTCAATCTCCCCCTGGTCTGAAACCTGCCAAATGGCATCACTTAGATTCTGGAGATCTTTGGATAATCTTAACTAGTGGTCTTGAACTTTATACATTTATGATAACATCATAAATCCTAGAATCAAAATATGAAGCAAATATTCCCAAAACAAATATTATATTTAATCCATCAAGGTTATGGAATTATCTTGCTGTTGTTTAATTTTTTATATTACATTTATTTATTTTGTTGATAGGAGTAGGCCACAACACACATGGAGAGGTCAGAGTACAGCTTGCAAAAGTAGGTTTTCTTCTTCCATCATATCATGTAGGTCTCAGGAATTCAACTTAGGTCCTCAGGTTTGACAGAAAGAGCCTTTAGTCACTAAGCTACCTCAAGGACCCTTGAGTGATTCAAACTTGGAATTTCTTTAAGAATCTCTTAGTATCTGTCCCTTTGTGTACCACTTCATAACTCATTTGCTAGAGTGGGGGTTTTAAACTTAACCATAATGTCAGCATCACCTGATAACACAACCAGTCCTTTTCTGATTTCTCAGGTCTAGAATGGGGCACCAGATTTTCCACTTTCAGTGAGTTCTCAGGTGGTGATGAATTTGATGGTGAAATGATGATATTCAGAGGACCACTAACGTACACTCTGGAGACACAGCAGCCTTTTCTTCCATTGAGGCCTTGATGAAAGTTGAAATACTCCTGAGACATTGAACCTCTCCTAGAAATTCTTTGCTTCGAAAATGAAGAAATCTATCTGTAAGCTTAGGGAGACTTCAGTCTTATTAAGAGCTCACATGTCCATGCCTGATAATGTTCGAAATAGTTACTCAAATTTTGAATCCAACAAACTGAATTTGAAGTACACCAACTCAGAGTGTCTCCATCTTGGCATTATTGACAATTAGATCTGGTTATTCTTTAGTGTGTGAAGTTGTCCTGCATATTGTATAGCAGCATCCCTAGCTTTTACATGTCAGACACCAACAGCATCACGACATACATACTCAGGCTGTGATAGCCAAAATGTTCTAGACATTGCCAAATGTCACCTGCGAGGGGAAAACCATGCCTATTTGAGAAGAACTATGTTACATTATTTTCAAATTCATTAAAATGTGGAAAATGATTGCAGGATACAGTCTTTCTTTCCAAGAGGCAAAATATTAAGGAAGTCATGAGTTCCTAATTTATCTATTCTGTAGAGGTTCCTTGTAACTTGAATACTTTAATCATGTTTTCTATCTTGTATGCCTTGACATGTTTTATTAGTTTATAAATGTTGCAGTGATTTTGTTAACGTTCAGTAATCCTGGTAAAGGCCCAAATATTTAAAGGGCTTAAGTAAACAAGCAAAAACATCATGAAATGCTGTAGCAGAAGTTCAAGGCCAGGTTGGTCTATATAGTGACTTCTAGCCAGACCTTGTCTTAAAACAAACAAAAGAGGCTCATGAACAATTTTAAATGCATTCAAATGTTCTGGGCCAAAAGTGATTTCTGAAGACCTTCTCACTAATTCAAAAACTATTTGGAAGCGTTTTCACTTAAAACAATACAGAAAAGGGCTTCATTAATTGGCTATCACATTCCTTAACAAAAGACCACAGCTCATTCATGAAAAGAGTCCATTAATACAATGTGGAGTTTTGTAAGGAAAGAATGAAGACCCCGACAGGCCCCACTACATGGCCTATGCTTCACTCTTGTCTTCCCACTGCTAGGGCTGGTAACAATGAAGTAGGGTATAGAGGAAGCACTATGTGCCATGACTGAGGAATCAAAAATAGTAAGCATTACTTAATGAGTTCAACAGTCAGTCTGAAGACGGGACATGGCTGGTTTCTGTCTCACACAGTTATAGTGACAATATTTCCAGAGCAAAGGAGCATAGGCTGACTCAAGAATTTGTGTTACTTCCAGATGTGAAAAACATCTGGGAAGGGGAGACTGGAAGTCAGTTTGTTAAAACATTTCATGATATTTTATGTGGGTTTTGTAAAAGGGCAAAGGAGAGACTGCAATGTGGAGTCCTTATCTTCCCTTACATGCTACTAATATGATCAGAGACTGTACGCCTAATGTTAGAATGGGATTCATCAAGGCTTATCAGAGAGGGAGAAGGGGAAAGGAGAAGGGGGAGGGAATAGAAGGAGTAAAAAAACAAACTAGAGAAATATATTCTTCTCTTCTGGCTGAAAATTACTAAAAGAGACTAATAATTCTCATGTGTTTTGTGGGATGGTAAATATATACAAGTTTTAAGAAAAGTAATTTCATGATCTTATGAAAGATAAAGCTATATCTTATAAATAATTCTACTTCTAGAAATGTACCTATGGAAATACATGGATAGCTCAGCTAATGTGACAAAAGATTAAGGTTGATAACAATGATGTATATTAGATTTTAAAACTGTAAATGATCAAAAAGCCAATCTAAGTAGCTAAAATACTATGTGGCCTATTCCTATAATGGAATATTATATAACAGACAAAATAAGAATGTTATTTTTAAAAGCAATAGAGTGTTATATAGAGAATTGCCCCAATTTAAAATATATTTGTTATGTTTACATAAGGACAATTCTGGAATCTTGCATTATAAATTGTCACTTGTGATTGATTCCTCTAGGTGTGCTAGGTCAGAGATTATTTTATTTTCCTGAGTTTCTAATAGTTCAGCAACACACAGGGACAATTTCCATTTTGCTTCATTTTAAAGTAAAGGAAGAAAGACATATGTGATATGAAGAAAAACCAGGATATCATATCCAGTTTAAAGGAATAACATGTATGTAAGAAGTGATTTCATATATGTGTACCTCATACATATAGCCTGATCACAAACTGGATAATACAGAAACTGTCATTTCTTAGGAATTACTCTAAAGAGCAAATGTGTTTGTTGGCTATGTTAATTCATTTTTCATGAGTTCTTCTGGCAAGGACAAAAGTGCTGCCCAATAGCTAATACATTTACTAACATAAATTACATAATTATGGGGCTGGTTAATATAAGATGGCATCATATTACCACTGCAGAAAGGGGAAAGAACATTAATTGTTGGATATTGTTGTTTAACCCTCTTGGAAAAATAAAGGCAAGAGAGATATAAAACGCATCATGCATTTCTACAGAGAAATAACAAAACATTACATTATGCCAAACTACAGAGCAGAACAGACCAGCACCAGGAACTCCTAAACCCCCATTAGCAGCAAAGGCCCTTGGTTCCATCCTGACCTACCTATCAATGAACCAGCCGCTATCTGAATTTTTGCTTTGGCAAGTTCTCTCACTGCCAGCAACACATCCCTACACCTGTAATAACAATTGACTGTGAATGTTGGACCGCCAGGTAGCTTCTTTCCCCCAGAGGACCCAGACACATAATCTTCCCCAACAGTTAGACCCATAAATTCAAGGCTGTTAAACTGAGCTGTCTCATTTAGAAGTGAATAATCCCTTTTTTTCCAAAGAGAAGAATCTTCTGTCTTCCACTCTCTCTACATCCTACCCACACTCCCTCCTCCAACCTTCTCCAGACTTTCTGACTTTTTCACTTCCTTTCCTGAAGTTTGTCTTAAGAATCAAAATCGTCATTGCAATTAAAGCTGGTTACACTGTGTTAGAACAAAATAAGAAAGTTTTAACTGGCTCTTATAACCTGTCACAAGGGGATTACAGCTTCCAAAATGTCATGCCATCCAAAAATGTACAGGCTTCAGAAGAAAAGACCCAGTGATAGTTAATACATAGCATGTGAAGGCTGCAGTATGTAAGTGAATCCACTTGTATAAATTTGGAATTGAGTTTCAATTTCAGTGGGTGACAACTATGATGGTGGTCAGAATTTGCTAACTGCCTCTGGCTGCCTTCACTCAAATAATTTTCATCCACTTCTAGGGACTTTTCAAGTCACCAGGTCTTTTTTTCTTAGATAAATGAACCTGAAAGGGCCCAAATGGCCTGCTGTTCTGTGTCTCCCAAATATAAAAATGACTGGAATGCTACATTACCTACTGTGCAGTTCACTGTAAAGACCTACCATTTTGGTTATTGCTGTTGTCCCATATTTTCAATCCATCACTTAATCATTGGACAATGTCATCTTTTACCAATAATAATAATAATAATAATAATAATAATAATAATAATAATAATAATAATAATTCGTGCCTAAAAGTGTTGAGGCCAGAACGTTGAAGATTTTGAAATACCTGGAAGTAATACCTTTTTAATTAGTTCACTCCATTAATCTGTTGCTCCACCAGACTTATTGTAGATTATTTTCAACATAATATATTTTAGTTTTTAAAAAGAGTACATTCTCAGCCAGATATTAAGGTTAGACTTTAAAAATCCCTGCCATTCTCTATGGTCTTCAAAATGGTCAAATATTGACACTGTCACATACTTCAACCTAAATTTTTGAAAATAAATTTTACAAGCCAATGTGTCTTTCACTGGCTCTGGAGAAAAGCAGCTAGTTAAATATGTTTTACAGCAAATGCTAAGAGTGAATTATATTTGTAAAGTTGATAACCATCAATGCATTTGCCCTTATGTTTCCATGTTCTCTTTGCTTAAAATGGGGAATTGCACAGCCACTGAGATCCAGCTAAACAGAAAAGGAATGCCAGTTATCAGCCTGCAAAAGCCAAAGCTTGCAGATTCTCACTTCCAAAATGCACTCAAGTTTGCTTGGGAAGAGCCAACCCCTTTTGTTGCACTTTTGTCATGCGCTCCACTTACCCCCAGAACTTCTATTTTCTCTAATAAGAGGCAGGATTCCACTTAAGTCGTCTAGAGAGAAATTAATGAGTGATTTGCCTTTTCCTCTGTGGCCAGCTAGCCATTCTTTTCTGCTCTGAACTTCCATTCTGTTTGGAAGGAATTGATTCATAACCTGAATCATGCAGAATGAACCCTGGCTGATGAGAAGCAGGAGTTATTTTGTTGCCATTTAGTTAATTTTTCAAATTTAACTGGCTGTTTTAAAAATGAATTATTTATACATGACTGAACCACGGCTCCACATTTCACTCCCAAAATAAAATTAGTTTCATAGAATATACACTTTAAATATCTAATAAATGTTAAATTGTTGGCATGGAATGCCCATTCATTTTTATGATTTGAATAAATATTAGAAAAGCATGACCTAATTTATTCTTCCATATCAGAAAAATGATCAGATAATTTCTACTAACCATTTTCCTGTTAGCTGATTTATGATTATATCTCTTTATTCAATAGTAAGGTCTTGACATTGAAAGATCATTCACATAGCCCTAGTAACATCATGCATTTATTTAAACCACACTTGACTAGTGATATATAAATAATCTCTCCTAAACCATATTGATTTCCCATAGGGAATATTAAATGCTAAATAACTTCACAGATTGGAAGTAGCCCTATGTTTACCCTCAATTTTGACATAATCAAAAATGATGATATTGTACCAAGCTTATTTTTAATAATTCACACATTGAAAACAAAACAAAATATTACACCATTGCTGGGGGACATGAACTCTGAACTACAAAACATGTGCCCCTTTTCTTAACGAATGATAATTGTCCAACCACAGCTTGGTGTCTGCCATGGATTAAGAATATGTCCCTTTATAATGGTGCCATAAATTAGCACAGAGTATTATTCTCCAGATATCTTCTATACACATAGCACAAATATTTGAGAAGAATGTAGCTTACACATCATTCATTAGTCCACATGGAATTGTGCTGAAGTATATGATACTCTAATTTTATAAATCACAAAACTGGACAATTCTCGGGTCTTGGGCAATGAAAATAATTTTAACCATATTGATAAAGTATGCTTATATTTTCATTAATCAGTCCTCCATTCCTTTCTGGCCATACAGCTATATTCTGTTAGCCAGGCTCCCTACTATTTATTGGTAGTCGTGTGACTATAAGTTTATACCATTAATGTATATAATATTGCTAATTGTTGCCTTTATAAAATACCATTACAATTGGCAGAATTATTAGTAATTATTAGAAGATTAGTGAAACATTTCAGGAGACATAAAACTTCACTGAAGTACAGGTGGAACTATTGCATGAGCAAGAAATACATCTGTATTGTATAAATTATGGATTATAGTTATGTATTATTGCATATAACAGTCCTTGATTCTAGCCTCCTCTTAATGCTTTTCCCAACTACTCAAGTATAACGCTACAATTAATCTCAACTATATTATGAAATACTATGTCTTTATAATCATTTCTTCTTTGGGAACATAGCAACTTACAGTATCACCTACTTCAAATACGACTATAAAGAAATTTTGATTATTTTTCTTTGATTACTTACAACTAGGGAAGTTCGACCAAGAACATTTTGACACCTTTTTATGAAGTGATAGATGTTCATCACACTCTACATCATATGCAATTTGAATGATACTTTTTTCTTTGTTTTAGGAAGAAATTGTTTAGAAAACTTCAGCCTGAGTAAGGTTTTATTAGTTTTGTAGACACAAGATTCTATTTTTATCTTTTCTGTCAGACAGGGTAACACTATGTAGCCAAGACTGGCTTGCAACTTGCAATCCTGCCTCAGTCTCCTTCCAAAATGCTGGGAATACAGGTGTGCGCCATCACTCCGAGAAAGGCATTTAATAATGGAGTCACAAAAGCAGTGGTTCTCATTTTACTGGCCAAGAAAATGTGACATTTCACATTTCTACAGATGCAGTGAGGGAAGGACACCTAGAAACCAGAGTTGCTGCTAAGTATCCTACAATATGCAGTCCTAAAATGCCAGAAGCATTGAAATTGGAAAACCCTGGGTTAAGTTGTAAGATTAAGAGTGAAAACCATGTCTGCTTTACTCGTTAGTTTATGGTCAGCAAGTGATCAAGTGCCTGAAACCTTAGTGATCACTCAACGGAATTTGTTCCATGAATAAATGGTTCAAGAGTATCTTGTATAACAAATCAATGGGACCATACTTGGACAATGGGCAAAATGAAATTGGAAGATGGATTCTTAGTTTTATGGCTCAGCAAGAATATATTATTGATTAAGAGACTCTATACTCCAAGATTTTAGTCTTCTCATCTGTAAATTGAGGGTAACAGTACTCACCAATTGATGTTATAAATATGAAATATGATAAAACACGTGGAACGCTCAGTTTAGTACCCAAGATGCCCTCAATAAAGACAATTCCTTAGTTTAAAACAATAAAAAACCAAAACAAAACCAGAGTCAGTACTTCCTGGGTTTAATTATGTGCCAAGAACAAAATTAAGGATGCTCATAATTGGGGACTGCAGAGTTGAATTGGTGATTAAGAGCACTTGCACTTTTGCAGAAGACCTAGAGCCAGTTCCCAACACTCTCATGGTTGTTCACAACTGTCTAACTCCAGTTATAGTTCTGATGCTCTCTTTTGACCTCAGCAGGCAACAGGCACACATGTGGTCCACATTCATACAAGCAGCAAACACACACAAAATAGAATATCTTTTTAAAAATTAATGTCCATACTTAATTTTCCTCAACAATACCTATGCATTGAAGAATTCTTTAGGACTTAAAGAAAAATAAAAAGAAACTGGTATTAAAGAGGACCACTAACCTGCCCCCAAACATTCTGCTTTTGAAAGGCACACAGACAGAGCAGGAATTATAAGAACCTAAAGTCTACATTCTCTCCATTAGAATACATTTGTTATCATGTGGTACCCTCCATGATTTGTCTTCTGATGTTAAATTTCTTGTAATTATTTATTGTATTCTGCTTCTTTTATAGAAATACCTGGCCTATAGCCCAAAGCCAGGCAGGATTTCTTCAAGTGATCCTACTGTCATGCTATCATAGGTGTTCTGGGAAAAATGAGCTTACTTAGGTACTGATTATATAGTTATCTCAATTTCTAAGATGTAAAACTGTAACCTCAGAGTATCATAAAACTTACATTGACTTCATGGTAACAATGAGATTTAATAAAGTCTTAAATTTCCTAGTAAAGCTTATCTAATATTCATCTAGTGGTTAACAAGATTTAGAAAATTAGGTATAACAGTGTTTTGCGAATGAAAACAAAATGAAATGATAAAGAAAAGAAGGCTGTGTGATTCTAATCTTTCAGTTTCTTTTTCTTCCTTTCTCATTCTCCGAGTTTAATATTTTTCAGCTCATCTTGTTCTTCTGTCATTTTGTTATCAGTAGAATAACATTTGAATTTGTTTTAAATTTTACTGATATTTCACATCCTATATCAGCTTGATGGAGGCATTGTTGGGTTAAAAAAAGCAAATTACAATAGCATTTAGAATTGCTTAGGGGCTCATAAAGAGTAAGAAAGCAGAACTCCTGGTGTTGGGAGGGGTGGGAGGTCATTTTGACTCAGGCCTTTCCCTTTGATGCCTTGATAACAACTGCCACACAGTAGCAACTCAGTGGTCCCTTGGCTCTCAATGAACTGTATTTTTCTTTGAAAAAACTCTTAGGAAAACTTTCATCTGCTAATGACATAACTACACATTAAAGCTAAATGTACCTTTAAAATGTCAAGATTAAGTAGAAGAAATAAAATATAAACAGGAAAGATTTTATAACCATTTCATAACATGAGATGATTGATAGAGGGGTCAGTGTGACTGCTGAACAAAACACTTGGGCTATGTACTTTTCTGTGCACTGATTTTAATTCATCATTTACATCTTTTCTTAGGAAACAGACATCATATGGTCTTTGTTTTGGTGAAGAGGTAAAACCTAGTCTATCAAAATTAATTATAGCAGTTCTCTGAGAAATGATTTAAAGGCAATGTTTTAGTAATTTCTTTTAGAATAATTCTCTTTCCTGTTCATAGAGCTGGGACATGAAACACAACTGGTAATTAGTCATTATGTATTGATTGTGACAGAAAGGGAAACTATTTTGAACTTTTGGACTTACTTTGTGGTTTTCTCCCGTTTTCCATTTTAAAGTCTTGTTCACATTCAAAATGAGAAAATTATATAGGAAATAGGGATTCAAAAAAACCTCTAAAATTCTTTGCCTATGTATTACTTTATTTTATGAGTTGTCCAGTTCTTTTTTCGTCACAAAACTATAAGGTTTTAGCAAGAAACAGTAGTAATATTTATAATGAAACATGCTGCAAGCAGAGATTTTAGGTGCTTTTCTTTTTGTGCTGGCTTCTGAGACACTAATGAAGTGACAGTTTCCAACGAAAACATTGCTGAGATAGACCTTGCTGAGTTCTCTTATTTGTTGAATTAGCCTCACTTGGACTACCACAGCAAGATACCATAGATTGAATGTCTCAAACATGTAGTCTTTTAGCAGTTCTAGACTCTGATAAATCCAAGATTATTATTCTTTGTCCTTCTCATGCTCTTGCATGCTCTTTTTTCTGTGCCCCCTTAAAGAAAGACCAAGCTATTTTGTTTCTCTCTTCATGGGGACACAAATGCCATTGGATATGTACTCTTCCCTTATGTCCTCATTTAACCTTCATTGCTTCCACTAAGACCTGTTTCCAAATTTAGTCCCATTTGGAGTTAATGCTTTAACAAATGAGGGGAACATTCAATGCATAACATTAATTGCAAATTTGTAAATTTCCTAATAATTTTTTATAACTTTCAACTCACTTTCTTGGTGATTGAGTGATAATTGTACTTTACCAAAGCAAGGTTTGGAGGCAAAAACGCAGTGGTGCTTTTTCACCTTGCTCATGGGTTCTGATTACTATGCTCATGTATGACAAGTAAGCACGATAATTTAAATGCCTAGATTCATGGGGGATCAAAATTATTTAAAAAGAACCTTTCACATGAGCTTCACTTTGTCTATTAAAGCTGTTCACCAGACTCAGCTGGAAGAAGATGATTCTTATAAACAGATTCTCCACAATTTTTGGAGACATAGTACAATAAACATTCTTCTCAGAAAAATAATTTCAGCGTAGCACTCTTGACAGCTTCATTTAAAGACCAGTCAACTAAGTTGAAAATTGAGCTGCCCAAAGAGAGTTGGCCAAATAGTTTACTCCCTGTAATTAAAAAAAAACAGGGAAGTTTTGAAACCACAGTCATCTTCAATGCTAATTTGAACAACCGAATGTGATTTCCAGTAGATTTTTAAAAAATGTCCTCATTCTTGGCAAGCTGGTACAACTGTGTGCTGTGGGAAATCAGATAATTTCCCCATAAGATAGGAATGTTCCTTATGTCAAATACAGAGTGTTATAGTTATCCTGTATTTTCATTGCATGAACACATTCCATAGATCCAAACTCATTTTGAATGTGAACATTTAACTATGCATCCTTAATTTTAAAAACTCATAGAAACTATGGAGTTCAGGCAGAATATTTCATGGGTACCATTTGGTTTACTTAGAGAACTTAAAAATATATTGTTTGTAACCATGTTGAAAATCTATGTCAAGGTATGAGCTTTTCTTAAATAGGATCATTTTTTCTTTATGTGCACAGGTAACTTCATTTTTAAAATTTTTTATTTGGTTCTGTTCAATGACACAATATGGCTTTAGAGACATACTTGACAGATCTCAATAGTGAGAAAAATATAAACTTTTGGATTATAGATCCTTGTAGATGAAGTATAATAATATAATAACAATAAATAATGAGCTGTAATAAACATCCACTTCATTGAAGTATTAAAGTTAGTATAGCACCTAGGTATTGGGTATACAAGTAAGTCATTGATGACTTCCAGATGTTTCCATTTTTAAATTGTCGCCACATCTTGTCTCTTTCCCCTGCTTTTGTCTTCTTTAAATATAACAAATTTTAAACTCTAATCTCCCCAACAAAATGTTCCCAAGGGCTTCATCACTATTTTACCAACCCTGAAATAGCATCACTGTGTGTTTGGAAAACCAATAGGAATCTCAAGGGATGCTGGGAAACTACACAAGGCCAGCTCCCTATCACGTAAATGTTAATGAGATATTTTTGAACATTTTAGTCAGTGCCTATTGTGTATATGTCAACATCTTATATGAAACTTAACATGCCTTTTGAATGGCTGCACTGATTTTGCATGTCTGCGTGGGTCTTAGTTACCAGCTTTTAGTTGCAAATGGAGTTACATACTAAATCTGTTCTCACTAAGACATAAGGACCTAAGGAGGGAATAGCACTTCATCACTAATGGGATTCACACTTTGTTAGAAAGTAGCCTTGTTGCTCTAACCTTTGCTTGCATCAACAGCTGCTGCTTTGAGACACATATTTGCCTTCCCTCATTCCTGTGACATTATATTCACTTCTCTTTCAAGCTTGGTAGTCTGCCTCTTCTGAATTTTATGTTTTCAAAAAGGCAGTAGTTTAGTATTATAATCTCAATGGTTTGTGTCCACGATTGCAAACTACTTCATTTTTTGCTATCATTGCAAAAGAAATGGCCTTAAAACTAGAAATGACTCTTCATCTTCATAATTTCAAAGAAATTTATTAACATATGACCCTTAAAATAGCACAAAAATCATGTGAATTTGTTTGTCCTGCTGATGTTACAAATCCAGTACTATTTCACATACAGACTTCATTCAGAATAGTAGTTACACGTCTTCCTTCAAATCATTAATCAATCTTCTTTTACTCTATACATGCAAGACAAGTCTACCTCTATAATATGCCTCAATGCTTCCGTCTTCTTTTTGCATAAGATTGGACCTTTATCATTTGAAATTATACTGCTCTCATGCAACAGAATTCCATTCAAATTTCCTTTAATTCTACCTTTATATTCGTATTTTGAAAGTCCATGCTTATATCAAATATAGGAAAAATAACAATTTTTGCTACATCAGAGAATAGCTTTTCCATTTTTCAATTACTTTTTTACACTTATTTACTTTTTATGTATTTCTACATGCACCATGTATGTGGTCATGGTGGGCACATGGAGGTCAGAGGACAAGCTGCAGTAATCAGTTCTTCCCTTTACCATGTGGGCCTCAGGAATTGAATTCTGGTCATGAGGCTTGGTGGCAAGCATCTATCCACTGAGCTATCTCACTACCCTAACTCTACTTTTCAAATGTACTATAGTGAAACTTCATTAAAGTATTGTGAGTGTTTTGCTGCATACTTCATGCTAGGAAAGAATCCAGGTAGTTTTTTTTTTTTTTAATATACTCATGTTCTCTTTTCTCCCCAAATTGTAGACTCTGTCTGGGTACTTATGTTGCCTCACAGACAGTGAAGGAGACAACTAGCCACGGGTATGACTTCATTTTTCGGGGGGAAGGGGAAGACTTAAGTGACTGCTATGGGGAAAGAATAGCCACTTCTATTAAAACAGGACCATGGGGAAAAAAGTGAGCTTCCAAGAACAAGTGATAAGGGCAAAGCTCAAGCTGAAGTCTTTTTGTAGAGGATTAATGGAGGGGCGCCTCTTCTTTAATTATCATTGTTCCATAGAAATGTATGCACATATGTATGTGCAAATACAGCCTGCTGTGTCCATTTAGTGTTTTTAGTGTTACTTGCGTATGTACGAGTTTAGGGATGAAGGCATGGGATTTCATAACCTGTTAGGAGGCTTAGCCCTGGAAAATACTGATTCTTTCTCCCTCAGAAGCCCTTAGTTGCCTATAGATCTTCATCTAAAAGTGTGAGATTTCCTGCATCTACACTGGGATGGTCAACAGGTGTTGTCATTGTGCAGGTCTTGTTTAGGTGGCCAGATTGTTGAGATTTCACGTGTACAGCTTCCCCGTTGTATATAGAAGAAGCTATCTCACAACAGACTGCCTGGTCCTCTGGCTCTTCCAATCTTTCTGCTCCCTCTTCATGAACACTCTCCTGGTAACCATGTGTAGTCAAGACCTACGGTGTAGGTTTATATGTGACTATTTTTGAAAAAGGGACAGAAGTCATCATTTATGTTTTATTTCCACATATTTAGGAATATGAGGTTTAAAGTCTGTGGGTGTTAGAAGACTATTCTTTGTCTTCCATTGCTTATGGGTTCTTCAGGAATTTGAGCTGGTGTCATCACATCAGAATGTGACAAGAGCTTCCTCACTAAATGCTCCTTCCTGACCTTGGCCTATGTCTCAGCCTGCCTAATGAGATCATGGCTCAATGGAAAATGTATTCTCTTGATCATCATCCATCTTGCCAGAATGAATTTTGAAACACACAAATGAGGATATGTATCAGAGCACTGAGAGATAAGAAACAACTAGAAAAATCCACATCAGTATGTTGAAGTCTATGATTCTAAACATAATGTAGCTCAATAAATTACATCACTGGTCCTCAAATAGGTAAGGGATGGGAAGAGATTTTCCTCCAGGGAATATTTGGAAAAATCTAGGGATATTTACTTCTTTGGTTTTCACAACTGGAAGTATGAGTAATGCCACTGGCCTCTAGTTGGGTACACTCCAGGGATGCTGCTAAACTTCCTGTAACACACAGGAAAGAAACCCTGTTTCAGATCACCCTGCACCACATGACAGTGTGTAGCCACTCTGCCTCCTGACCACAGCTCCAAAAACAAACCACTACTGTCAGTGCACCCGCAGACACCAAGCTGGATGTTTAGAATGAGACCAAATTTCAATCAAATCATAAGAGTCTTATATGTTTTGAAACAACCACATTGAATCCTGAGCAAAGATATTTGAGCTGTGCTTTTTTTTAACTCCTTTGCAAGGAGTTTTCATGGAAAAAAGATGTTATCTGAGATGAGTGGACACAGGCATTCACGTGTAAATCATCTCCATCTCTTTATTCCGAGAATTCCTGGCTAATTGGGAAATTTCCCAGTCTCCTTTTCCTTGCTCCAGGCTTCCTTTGGTGTCTCTCAATATTTTGGTTTTATTTGGCCTACATTGAGCTTCAGAAATATCCCCTGAGGCACCCCAAGACCTTGTGTTTTTAGTGTTGATTCTTGGGTGGATCATTAAAGAGCTGGTTGGTCGTGGTGCCCCTTTACATAGTAAAGTCAGCATTTCACCAGCTGAAAGGGAGCCCTGTGAGGCCTCTCTGCTTTTACTTTGAAGTAAAGTAGCAAATTTTACCACTAAAAAAGAAAATCTACTGGTAGTTCTCTGAATGAAATGGAGTCTCCAGTCTTTCAACTCATAAATGAGACAGGTAGTATTGGTACCCTAGTGTCTTCTTATATCCTGTGCTTCTTTTTGTTCATTTGGCCTTTTATTTATTTGAGTTTTACTTTTGTAAGATAGAGTATGTCTGTGAAGCCATGGCTACCCTCAAACTGGTGATCCATCCTGTGTCAGGCTCCCAAGTGCTAAGATTAAAGGTATATGAAGCTGTGTGCCACCATGCTCTACCAACACTCTAAGAAAGTAAATGTTTCTTTATCCTCACATGAATTTATACCAACTAAAATAAATGATTGAATCAATTTTGACTAAAAAAGGAAATTAAAGATTTCCTACTATAGGTTAGAAATGTCCTAAGAGTAACTTTTAAAAGTCAGTTTTTAAATTTGTCCAACAGAAATACAAAGGAAGCTCCATTCTTTCTCAACTGTCCTGCCAGTTGTTCTTAGCTAATTCCCACATATTCCTCAAGAAAACTTGTCTGTCAAATTGCTAGAGACTCTAGAGACTGCACTTGAGCTCTCTCTCTCTCTCTCTCTCTCTCTCTCTCTCTCTCTCTCTCTCTCTCTCTCTCTCTCACACACACACACACACACACATACACCTCTAATCTTAACTCTTAACCCTCTGGTAGTGGAGACAAGAGGATTGCAAGTTTGAGACTTTGCTGATCTGCATATGGAGTCCCTGTATCAAAACAATATATTATAAACAAAAACTTACTTTCATTTTTAAAAATTACATTATTGTCATTTATTTTATGTGGAGAGGAATTTTGCTTTCATATGTGTCTGTGTACCATGTAAATTCCATGCCCACAAAGGCCAGAAGAATGCACTGGATCCTCTGCAACTGGAGTTGTAGGTAGCTGTGAGCATGTGGATGCTGGAAATTGAACACTGGTCCTCTAGAAGAGGATAGCTCTTAACCACTGTGTCATCTCTTCAGCCCCAAATTTGCTTTCTTGTATTCAGTGAATGGTGGCTGTAAATTTAAACTAAGTAGATTACCATGAAAAAGGGCAATTTGTTTATACATGCAACATGCATGTGGGAAGTACTCAATGATGTGTCATTGAAAAAATGAGTTTGGGGTAACCTGATAAAGGAAAGTGAAAGTAGAGAAAGATTCCTATGGCAACAACAAATGGACTTTGATAGGAGAGGAAAAAAGGATGTTTGGTATAGTCAATAGGAGACAAAAAGGTTCTTGCATTTGTTTCTACAAACATAATTAATCTTTATATATTCTTTACCAACATCAAAGTCTCTTGAGGTCAATAGTGTACTTTTCTCCATCCTATGAAATGGCGACCCAAGTTTCTTTTAGCATTCTGTTTCCTCAACGTCCCACTGGAAAAAAATAAAAACAGTATTCACAAAATGGAGCTGGAGGACTAAGACAGGGCCCAGAGAGATTTTCTGTAAAGAGTTAGAGGGTCAATATTTCTAGGTTTGTAGGCTATATGATCTCTGTTGGAAGGATTCAACTATTCCAGTGTAAGGCAAGACCCCTATAGAAAGCATTTCAATAAATTACCAGGGTTAAATTTCATTGAATCTTTATTTGCAAAACAAGTAGCAAGCCAGTTGGAGACCATTGAACATAATCTGCCACTGTTTGTCTGGGTTCACGGGTGCCAGAATGGAAAGAAACAAACTGGCTTAATATATGGCATTTTTCCTCCTGTAATATGCAAAGTTAGTATAATAAAGTATCAGATTATTTGACAAATGCCTATGAAGAAAATTGACTTTGTGAGAAAATATTGACTCTTATTTAATTCAATAAACAAATTAAAGATGAAATCAGTAACCAAATTGAAAAAATAAAATGTAAAAGAACAGAAATTGATTTGGACATTTTTGGTCACTAAATATTGAAGGCTGGTTGAGGTGAAACTATAATGGAAAAATAACAAAATAGTTGATATTTGTGAACATAATGTTCTGCCTTCTGAAAGTTAAAAAAAAATGTCACGAACAAAGTAGAAAGGTAAATCTCAAAAAGAATGAAACTGCTTGCAAGAACTACTATAAAGGGAGCTGGGCATCCCAGCACTCAGAGTGTAAAGGCAGTCAAATCTCTGAGCTAGAGGTCAGCCTGGTTTACAAAGCAAGTTCTAGGACAGCCAGGACTACACAGAGAAACCATGTCTCAAAGCAAAGAAACAAGCCAAAAAGGAGATACATGTTACACAAATAGTTCAAAGCAATATGAAAAGTACTCAAGTTTTTATTGTAAAAATAGGAAAGTGATTTGATTAGACAACTAACAGAAAAGCAAAAAATATTTTACAGCCTTCCAAATTACCAAAATTTCTTAGTTAAAGAAAAGCTATTTAAAAATATTTAATGATAGCATAGTTTGGTAAGAATCTCATTTTCTGTTGATTGAAATATAAATTTGGGAAACCTTCTATAAAGACTGTATACTTTAGAAGTAGTTTGACTCTGCATTCCCACTTGTATTCAATTTTAAACAAATACTGAAAATATATATCTAATTTATATTCCAAGATGTTTGATATATTGTACAAGACAAGATTGCACTCAGCTGCATGCAGCAGAAACCCAACTGCTATAGTACATTAAACAGATGGGGAGAAGGGTAATTCTTAAACAACAAGAAACTAGACAGTAGTCATTTTCAAGTTTCACTGTTGTTGGAGAAGGATAGCCATGTATTCTCTTGTTCTGTCTTCCTCAAGTTGTGAATTTTGTTTTCAAAGTCTCCATTTTCAGGCTGGGAGAAAGAAGGATAAAAAAAAAATCACTTTACTGCAAGATGCTTTGCCATTTTATAAATAAGAGCTGATTGAGGAGGCACATACCTGCAAACCCAGCACTGCAGATACTGAGGCAGGAAAAATGTGGTTTGATGGATGTGCTGCGTGAGGAAGCATGTACCTGAAGCCCCGGTTCAAGGCAGTATGGGCACATAGTGAGGCTCTGATTCGATCCAAGAAAAATAAAGCATATAAAAAAGAGCACAAGGGGTCTGGAGAGATGGTTCAGCAGTTAAGAACACTGACTGCTCTTCCAAAAGACCTAGGTTCAATTCCCAGCACCCACATGGCAGCACATAACTGTCTCAAGCTATAGGGAGCTTGACAGCCTCACACAGACATACATGCAGACAAAACACCAGTACACGTAAAATAAAATAAAAATAAGTCATTTAAAAAGAGCAATAGCAACTGAAATAGATTTTGGGGTCCTGTTTATAAAAATAAAGTCAAAGATGTACATTGATCAGTGTTTCTGTGGATACTGCCCAGATGCCTGCACTATAGAATCAACTGTGTGGGCTACAAATTATAGCCAAGGGCCTGCCCAACTGTGAAAAGTCATTTCACCCAAGGACTTCTTTTTCCCTGAGTGGCCTATATCTGGCACCTGAAACAAGCAGGGGTATAAAAGTCACTTTTTTTTCAATCCCACAGACATTAGTACTTCTATTTACCTTCTTGGGTTATCTAAGAACTTGCCAAAATTTCTCTGTCTATCCAATCCCGCTTCTGTATCTTCTTTTCACAATTGTGGATCCCTAGTGGGCAATTTCATCCCAAATACCATCACAGCATCACTTTTCAGAAAAATCTAACCTGCAAAAATATAATATTATTTGAGGTAGGGAATATACAGCAATACAGAAGAGGTTTAATAAATTATACTGTGAGAAACAATTATGGCCATTGAAATAAAGAAAGACATGAAAATTTAATTCTGTGAAATATTTGTGGCACTATTTAGTTAAAAAGGCAGAGAAATTGTGGTACATCTATAAAAAAATACTATTTAGCAAAAATACAAATGGAGTAATGATCTATGTCACTCCATGAATAACATTGAAACATAGTTCAATACATGAAAAAGACAAACACATAACTCCATGTATATCAAGAAACCAAATATATAGAAACAGAAGAGAATTGCCTGTGTGTGTGTGTGTGTGTGTGTGTGTGTGTGTGTGTGTGTGTAAATACAAGCTATTGACTGCATTTCGTGTTGCTCCTACATATGTGCATTGAGATTAGATAATAGATAAAGGGATTCAGCCATGTGGAAGACTGTTTACCCCTCTCTTAGCATCCATTAAGAACCTGTACCTCTTCATGTAAGTGTGGGGCATGTGAGATTTCCTCCATCCACATTGGTATGTCAACTGGTCTTGTCATTTTGTTGGTGTTGTATAGATAACCTTATTGTTAAGAGTTCATGACTGCATCTCCCTGTTGCATATAGAAGACTATCTCAGGAAAGTTTATCATATGTAAACTTTTGTGTTGTTGCTGCTGCTTTGTTTAGTATAGGCCATTAGCCTTGCTTGTTAGACAACTACTCTACCATTGAACTACATCCTCAGCACATCCCTTTCATTTTGTAACAGGGTCACTCATAGTTGCTTACCTGGCTTTAAACCCATGATCTTCCTTCATCTGTCTTCAGCAAACTTTTGCAAAGATAAAATGTAGTTACTTCTAGGAATAGCATTCCCTGGACTTCACATTGGGTGAGTCTTTGTGATCAGCACTCCAGTGAACATGTGCCATAGCATAGAGTACCTGCTTGTGACAGGTTGTATTTCCAAATGAATAACTGATGTTCTAGTTCAATAAAGTTTTGTGTGTGTGTGTGTGTGTGTGTGTGTGTGTGTGTGTGTGTGTGTGTGTGTTTCAAGCAATTTTTAGGTGTCCAAATCCTTTCTTATCTTATAGAAAGCTTATCTTGGAGAAGCATGAGGAACTATATTTATTGTGATGTTAATGAGTCTGTCTTTACAAGCTAGTAGAAATGGTTGAAGTGGAACTCCCCTAGTTTCTTCAAAATCAAGGTTTAATTCATCCATGCTTTCTTTCGGAGAAATGACCTTTCAAGAGGTCAAGTTATACTTTAGTTTAAAATCTTAGGAGTGGTCAAAGACAATACAATGGCTACAAGTGAATTCAGCTTGCCAATGTTGTCCAAAATATGAAGACTGCTAAGCTAACTTAAAAATTTCCTTAAAAGATTTTTTTTCTAGAATTTCACTGGTGATTCTTGTTATTCTGGATTATTAATTCAGTCTCCTCTCATAAATGCTCCAAATTTGACCTTCTTGTTATGGATTGCTCTCTGGACACAATGTAATCCTACACTCAAATTTGCCTAGGTATTGCTCATGACATTGTTCAGTATCACTTTCAAAGAGAAATTTTGCCTCCAAACACAAGTTATACTTAAATATTTTGTAAAATATTGATGTTCAGGGAAAAGACACCGAGATAGTGTAATCCAATTTATTGTGTAATTACCACATTTCCTTTCTATTATCTAGGTCTCTGTAGGATTACAATAAACTAATTCACTGATTCAAATATGAATTTGTTTTTACTATTGTCCTCACCTATGTGATACAGAAACAAAACAATGTGGTAATCATTATTAGCACTATGACACACATATAGACAAACAGGTAGTTAATGATAAAGTTCATCAAGTTGTGGTCATAGCATATTACAGCTTTATGAATCATTGCTTTGGAATCTAATAATTTTATTATGGTAAGATTTACAGGAGGCCTGGTGGCAAATAACTAGATTCTCAGCTAACTTAGAGGAAAGCATATGTCAATTTAGAAAAAAATGTTTTAGTGAGATTATCATCTTTTATTTATTTATTTACTTGCTTATGAATTCATTTATTATTTTTGAGACAGACTCATGTCATATGCCATGTCACCCAAGCTGGCCTCAAGCTCCTGAATGTCCTGTCTTAGCCTCATGCATGCTGGAATTATAAGGGAGCATCACCATTTTTCTTTCATTACTAATGTTCTTTTACATTGAAATTGCCCCTTTGTTCTCACAAATGAAAAAGAAAAAGCTTCTGTTCATATTACTTAAATACTTTAGATATTTCACATCCATCAATTCCTACAGCTAACTCAACAATAAATTCTTCCAATAAGTAAAGGAATGAAATTGTGCTTCGCCATAGAGTGTGCTAATTAGCATTTAATCAGCTAAAAAAGAATTAGGTCAACCTGCTTGAAACCTAACTTAGGTTATTGTCCTTTGAGGTTCATCTTAAAATATGTTTCAACATTCTGTGCATGTTCATTGTAAAGATTTTATGAACTTGCTCCTTTAAAAAGTTCAATTTCAAGCCAGGCATGTGGTACTTGCCTTTAATCCAGTACTCAGGAGACAGAGGCAGGTGAATTTCTGTGTGAGAGACACCTGGTCTAAGGAGCAAGTTTCCAGGACAGCCAGGGCTAGACAGAGAAACCCTGTCTTTGAAAACCAAATCAAGAGTGTGTCTTCATAGAACTAATACAAACATTAGCATTTTGATGTAACTTCTCAAAGGATGTTTTCAATATAAATATAACCATAAATATTTATTCAACATATGCTTGCTGAGTGTCTATTAAAAGCCAGAGTTATTTCTAGAATATGGCAGTATGTTTGCTTATGCACCAACTCCAAATTTACTGTCATTTGAATGTCCTTCATGTCATCCAATTTGGATCTGTAATAACAATTTGTTTTAGTAGGTGTCCCCTCTGCTCCAACCCTGTGTGTGTGTGTGTGTGTGTGTGTGTGTGTGTAGTGTCGTGTAGTTGTAGTGTAGTGTAGTGTAGTGTATATTAGTGTGCGTGTATGCACATGTGCTTGTAGATATGTGTGTGCACATGTGTTGTGGAGGCTAGAGGTTAATGCCAGGTGTCTTTGAATCTGTCTCCACCTTAGCTTTTGAGACAGTGTATGTCATTGAACCTAGAGCTCACTGATTGGCTAGGTTGGTTGGCTAGTGAATTCCAATAATCCTTCCACCTCAGCTCCCATCACAGCTTTGGGATTATAGGTATGTACCATCATACCTGGACTTTATCTTTGTGCTGGGGATCTAAACTCAGTTCCTCAGGCATAGGCAGTGGACACTTTACTTACTGAGTTATCTCCCCAGTCCTGTTTTAGTATTTTTGAGATAAGGACTTGCTATATAGCCCAGACTAGCCTGAAACAGAAGGCTGTGATTGTAGGTATATGTAACTATGCTCATTTTGCTATACTATTTTATTAAAGAGGGTATTACTATTACAGGTGCTCTTTCAACAAAGTGACATCAAAATTTCACATTCACCTTATCTATGTTTTAAACCTTGCCACACCCACCAAGATATATAATCTAGTCTATGTCATCTTTCCTTGGTCCCGGGTGAAATTTTGTGAGTGCCTCATTTGGAAGATGTAGCATCAGATGACTTCTAAAAGAGATTATAAAAGATGATATGGTTTCTTCCTAGCCTTCTCTTGGGATTCCCACTCTTGGAACCCAGCCAGAATGCTATGAGAAAGCTCAAAGCACATGGAAAAGCTGTGCGCAGCTGTTCCAGCTGACAGCCCCAGCTGAAGTCTCAGGCAAAAGCCAACAGCAACTGTCAGCATGTGAAGAGCAACTCTTCAGATAACTCCAGTGTCTAGACTTCAAACTACAACAGTCAACAAAATATAGAACAGAAGCAGCTGTACCCACTGAACCATTCCCAAATCACAGATCTGTGAGCAAAATACACTTGGCTTGCTTTAAGGCATTAAGTGTTTAGGCAGTTTGTTACACAGCCATGGACAACAATATAAGCAAGGTAGGCAATTACTTTTAGAAATACATATTATTATGGAGTTCTTTTGATAATACATATCCATTATGGAGGTTTTAATGATAGTACATATTACTATGGAGGGTTTTTGTTTCTGTTTTATACAAATATCACTTAAATATACATCACGAGGAACAGTAGGATATATAACACAATATATATTAATTTCCTAGAAGTAGAAACGCAAGTAGAAGAATATACACATCTTAGGGAATGTTAATGTGAGTTTTAGCAGTTCAATTTGATGTAGTCAAACAGTCTATAAATATACATGATTTAGAAATAATTATGCTTGAGGGGATAAGGAGGTGGTGACTCAGTTGATAAAACGGTTGCTGTCCATGGAGTTTGGATCTTAAATACCCATGTAAAATGCCAAATAAGTATGGCAACTCACTGGAGACAGGATCTAGTGGATTAGCTAGACTAGTCCAATTAGCAAGCTCTGGGATCACCAAAATATTCTGCCTCAAAAAATTAAGGTGAATATTAACTGAGAAAGACATCCTAACTTCAAACTCTGAAATCCTTATACAGGTGCACCTGTATAGTTGTGCATGCATATGCAGGCATGTACACACATAAAAACATGCATCTACATGCATGTACACACACTTCACACACACACACACATACACATGCAAAAAATGGTTAGTATTTGGGCATTTCTACTGGCCTGCCTTTGGAGTTCTTACAGGATACACCCTCAGCTGCTACCACTAATACCTGTGACTATTCACTATGTACCCTTTAAAAAGGGCTCTGCCCACCTCCGATCTTTCTCTCTCTCCCCCTCTCTCTGTGCTCCCCTCTCCCTTTTCCTGCCTCTGGCTGCTCCTGTCCCTGGGGCTGGTCTCCCTCCTCTCATTTCCAGTTTTTATTCTCCCTTTCCCCTAACAAAACCCCTCCACTTGAACTGTTATACAGTGTCTTTCTCTCTTGCACTGCTTTTAAAAAAATTACAACAATAGTTATGTTTAAGACAATCATAGTGACATATGCTTATGATCCTGATGCTTTAGGAGGCTAGAGGTGCTGGAGGATTGGAATTTTGAAGCTAACCTGGGCTACAGGGTAAGACCCTAATTCCAAGAAAAAAGGAGAAAAACCAAAAATGATATAGTATACCTAAAATGGTTTGCAAAATAAATCTTTGTAAACCCAATAACTAAAATGTGAGGTCCCTTTATATAGAAAAACCAATGTGATAAAGAGATTTTAACTTATTCATCAAAGATAATACATTCAAATATTTCAAATGGCAAAAGTGATCATACAAATATGAATTTGAAGGTTATGTTAGTTCAGTTGTGATTCTGTCCCACACAAATTCACTTGGCCACATAATATGCCCCTCTTCATGGTATAGTAACCCTTACTGATGAATTTAAACTGCTAGAACTTAAAGGTTTCTTCACAATTAAAAATTCTCTACATGCTTTCTACTGGCCAGACAATCCTTTTTTTCCTCAAAACTGTCGTTTTATTAACATTTTAAAAATAAAAGATAACTATAAATCATATAAGTCCTTTTAGTTTTATAAGCCTGAGAGAAATAAAAAGTAGAAAAATCTTTCTTAAATGTTTCCTGAGGGAATAAGATTTAATACAATGTGTTTTATGTTAGATATATGATAATTAGAATTTACCAGTATAATATCTGATACTGTTAACAATCATTGCATTCTCAAACTTATTGGCCATTGTTTACTCTGAATTTACACTTTTAACTGTCTTTGTTGTGTGCATTTGTTTTTGAGACCAAATCTCATGTGGCCCTAGATGAAGCTGTCTTTGAACTCCTGATCCTTCTGCCTTCACTTCCCTAGAGCCAGAATTACAGGTTTCCTCCACTATGACAGGTCAGATAATTCTACTGTAGTCTAAAAACATTGTTCTAAGTAGGGGTTGTCTCTTAATGCATATTGTCAGATGACCAGATGCAAAGGCCTCAACTGGTTGTAGAGAACAGTCAAAAGGTGAGCTAACTGATGTAGTCATTACCTAAGAATGGCAAGGGAAAGTTAAAAGGCAATGTTTTCATGTTAATTGCAGAAAATTTTAAAGTGCTATGGCTATTCTTATGTCAACTGCTTTTACTAATTATGTGTATTACCACCTATCCAATTCATCACATTCACAATACTAGTATCTGAAGGTGGAGAACGTAACTTACAAAGTGCTAGCCCATTTTGTTCATTGTTTAATCTAATTCTCAAAACCAAATAAAGTGATCAGCACTATTTTTTAAAAATCACTTTATTGCCGGGCATTGGTGGCACATGACTTTAATCCCAGCACTTGGGAGGCAGAGGCAGGTGGATCTCTGTGAGTTCAAGACCAGCCTGGTCTACCAGAGCTAGTTCCAGGACAGCCTCCAAAGCCACAGAGAAACCCTGTCTCGAAAAACCAAAAAAAAAAATCACTTTATTGACAAAGAAAATATGTCCAAGAAAGTGAAAACACAAGATAGAGACAAGCAGAACTTGAAAACAAATGCTGTATTATCATCTCACCTCAAACCCTTTGAAAGTAGAAACCAGAGAAGCCTACCCCTTCCCCTAAGTTTGTCAATTAGATTGTGCTAAAAATATAGTACCAAGAATAACAGTAAACAAATCTTTTCTGTAAGGTTGATAAACAGTCTCACTTTTGTGAGCCATCTGGTCAAACATCACAAATACTTACCTCTGGCATTGCAGCACATAAGCAGTCATGGCTGTCTAAAAATGAATGGGTACAGCTGTGTTCTAGTAAACCTCTATTTTAAAAACACAGAAGGCCACAGTGTGCGCCCTGATATACAGCAATATGTAAAACACAGGAAATACCATGTGTGATTCTGCCCTTTCCACTTCATCCACTCTTTCCCTCTTTAAGAAACTCTTTTTATTATATTACATAACCTTCAATTCTTTCTGTCTCATTGTGTTTCTCTGTATCTCTCAGTAACTTTGTCTCTATCTCTGTCTCTGTCTTCTCTTTCCCCCTGTGTACTTCAGTCCCCATTTCACCCTGTATAACTTCCTTATTTCCCTGAGCCCTGTACCTTCTTTGGTGGTCACTTGTGATGGGGGATGTCCTTCTGTATATATATTTCTCTTATTGGTTGATGAATAAAGCACTGATTGGCTAGTAGCTAGGCAGGCAGCATAGGTGGGGCTACCAGACCAGGAGAAGGCTTAGGAGAGGAAGGCAGAGAGGAGCTGCCATGTAGCTACCAGGAGGATAGGACATCGGAAGTTCTCCAGTAAGATAAAAACCATGTGGAAATGCATAGATTAGTAGTTATGGGTTAATAATTAAGAGAGATCTAGCCAGTAAGAAGCCTGAGCCATCGGTCAGCAGTTTAATAATTTTTTTAAAAAAGCCCAGCTAGCTAGGTCTGTATAGCATGAGACTCTCAATCTCAGGGTTGATTTTCATTTCTTTTGACTTGACTCTTCTGTTTTATTACCATAAAAAATAACTTTTTGCAGATAGATTTATTGATCATAAATAGATATAAATAGAGATAGCTTTATAAATAGAAATATAGTCACAGATAAGTACAGTAGATATAAATACTAGATTTTTCAGTCCATGTGCCGAACATCTGAGATAAACATTAGATGAAAATACCAAAGGGACAGACTGGTAACTTCCATGAAAAGGTACTTGCTGCCAAGCCTGATAACCTGAATTTGATCCCTGGGTCCCACCAGGTGGAAGGGGAAAACCAGCTCCTGAAATCTGTCTCCTGTCTTATACACACATGTCTGGAAAGAGTATGCCCAAACACTAACAGACGAAATAAGTAAATTAAGATATGATTTAAAAATTGAAACTTAAAAGAAAATAAAGACAGTGGTGAAAATTAGAAAAATATTATGGGTTTTCATTGGAAAAAAAACTTCCTATCAGAAGTTCAAATGGATTTGCTGAGTGTTATTTTAAATGTTAACACCAGTGATACACACTGAGAAACTACGATATGGATTAGAGCCAGACGGCCATGATTAATTTAAGAGCTATGTAATAATCGATAGGAATTTCTTTCCTTCTGCTTTTGTGTTTTCTTATTTCTTTATTCCTAGATGAGAGTAAAGCTTTGAGAGCTTTACTCTCAAAGCTCAGGCTGAACTTTGTATGTAGCCTAGGGCGACTTTGAACTCCACATCCTCCTGCCTCCATCCCTGAGTGCTGTAATGACAAGCTTGTGCCATCATTCCAGATTAGGAAAATATTTCTCATCAATAAAAATAAATGTGATATTCAGCAAGTTCCAGCAAATCTGAAACTCTTTATTCAAATGCTTTATGTTTGCAGCTGTTTGCATCCAATTTAACTGTAAGATATGTTAAATTGCATGTTACAAATGGTACTAGTACCAGTGAACAAGTGCTCAGTAGTAATAAAAAATGGTTAAAAAAAACAATGCCCCTTTTGAAGGTAATCTATCAGATCACAAACTTTCAGAATATTGCATTCTGTGTTCTTGTTTTATTTTATCTAAATGTTCTTCTCAATCCATTCATACTTCACCCTCCTCCCATTTCCCCAGCAAAGGAAAGTCAGAAAATTGCAATCTAAGGCAGATAACTTACAGTGTGTGCTTTGCACTCCAGGCTTAGTTTTGTTTTTGAGTTGGCATCGTCACCAAGCAGAGGGTTTTAGTTTCAGGGAGAAGAGGCAGGACTGGGGCCTGGGGTGGGGGTATAACCAGCACTGTGATGTCACAGATTGCTTTGTCTCTTGGGAAACTCATCCATCAAACCGTCACCTCGGATTCTGCATAGGGACACTATGGAAAGAGGCAGCATGCCTTAGTTTAGGCATGCTGAAGTGTCAGTCTGTAGTAGGGCTGCTGGTGTGATGGCAATTCATTTCATTTCAAAGGCCCAGTGGCACGCTGCCCAACACAGGCACAAGCACAGCGCGCTCCTTAGAAATAATGACTCCAAACAGCCTTCACTGTGAAATGTAGAACTGTGCCATCTGCTTGTCTCCTCTGTGATTTATTCGATTCAGGGTTTTAAATGATGTAGTGAAAAGGTAAGTCTTCTCTTAAAAAAATAGTCTGTAGTGTATTTCTCTTGAGTCATATGGGGATTTGAATTTATAGTATAATAGAATATTTTATAATGTAAGTGTGGCCTGTCTTGGGAATGTAAGGTTAACTTTTTGTCTGTTTTTGAAAAAAGAAAAAGCCATGGCTTACAACTGAGCAGCTTGAGTTTCTTTAAAATTTTAAAGATCTGGTTTTTTAATTTTTTTAAAATAGTAATCCTCACTCAATATGTTTAATGATGCAGATAATTTCATACTTCTGTGTTTGCAATTTTCAGTTCATTTCCAGTTTGGGGATGAATTAAAAACAAGTAGGCATCATCCATTGCCAAGGGCTCTTTTTGGTTCAGCCCGATGTAGGCAGCGCCTAGCTGGTTGCTGCTCAACTCCTTGGAACTCTTTCTGTTCAGGAAGGAAATATGGAGCTATAAAACTCAAAGGAAGTTTGAAGCTGAGGCGTTCCCTGGGAGACAGCAGAGCTTCTGGCAACCGCAGATTGGAGCCAAGGCTCACCTGCGTGCCTGTCGCCGGTCTTAGACTGTCGTATTCCTGCACTTGCTCTTGCTGTGTGTTCTGCTCACCGAGGGTTGCAAAGGGTTCGAGACCTCAGAGGACTGGCCTGGCAGAAATCAGGAGCAAGGACCCAGCTTGCGTGCTGTCCCTCTTCTTTTCCCAAGAGAGACGCTTCTGCTGAAGTCACTTGGTGTGTGTGCCGCTTTTCCTTGTGAGAGGATTAGAGATTTAGAAGAGGGCTTTGTGAGAAAAACCCTGGGAGAGGTTGCTGGGATGAAAGCAAACAGGAGGATGATTTCAGCTCTCTAGTACCCTCAGTCAAGTGGCTCTGAGAACCTCAGTTGCTTGGCCTCCAGCAACTAGGGATTTTCTTCCATTCACGTTGGAGACTGGTAAGGCATTTCTTTTCCTACTACATTAGGAAGCTATTGCATATGGTTGCCTTTGAAGTTCGGGGTGGAGGGGCTGGGGTTGGGGGTGGGGTCCTAAGGAAGGAAGTTGGTTAATGATTCTGGGGACATCCTGCATTGTCTCTGTCTAGTGTACAAGAAAGTCGCTGTTAACTGAACAAAGGGCTTGCGGCCCGAGAACAATTTTACTTCTCCCAAACTTGATTAGTATCACTTTTGAGTAATGGACTGAAGCAAAATGGGTGCATATGAAGATGCTAGGACCCATACTGGAATGCTCTTATCTATATAACAACCTTATCTTAAAACATTTTATCTAAATTTGAACAGCTTGGGAGAATATTGTTATGGGAATTGATGGTTGGTGGGATCTGGCCTTTCCAAAAAATTCTCAATTATTCATGTTCCTGGGAAAAATGTATTTTACTGCTGTGTGTTTAGCTGTGTTGGTGTCTAGAGCTGTGTGGGCCAGAATGGTGCCTAATAACCCAAGTACTGCCAAGAGTAAGTTCCAGGCAGAATGAGAACAGGGTATAGAACATTCCCCATGAATGTGGGGGAAATGGAATTTGGTCTTCAGTGTGCAGAACATCCTATTTTCCATTTGTTAAAGAGAGATGTGTGCTCACTGGAAAGAAGAAATGAGCAACCTTCTAGTCGGGTCAGAAGGAATAGGTAGCATTCTTTTGGATCATACAGCCTTATTTGGCAACTGAGGATATTTCCCTAATTTCACTCTGTTATTTTTCAAGTTGATTTTGTTGTTTGTATGAAGATGCAAATATACATTATTTATGCTCCTTTTAAATACTGTTTTAATCTATTGATGCATATATATCATTTTAGTGCTTTGCAAGACACTTGAGCCTAAAGAGTTCAGAAATGCATTTATTTTGTTTGACCCAAAGTGACCCATAAACAATATTATGTGGGGTATATTCAAAGTTTGAGCATGTGTGTAGAGAAGAGAGCAGCTGGAGATTAGCTAGTCTAGCAGCCTCTTCTAGTAGCTGCAACCAAATTCCTGATATCCCTGTCCACCCCTCCCCCACATTAAGGACAGCCTGATAATCTTTGTTGCCGATTCTTTGAAAATCTTTGGCTGCTGCCTAATATAGTGGGGTTTTCTTTTGTTTATTTTATTTTATTTTATTTTGTTGCATTTCTCCCTGCTTGTTAAAATCAACCAAAACCATTGCTCTATGAAAAGGTCTGTATCATAAATGTTCATTTTATAATCTTTGCATGAGTAACACAGTTATTTATCATTCTCGTTGTTTCTGTTCATCTGAAAATACTGATCAAGTAAAATGATCCCTCCACTGATTATGCAGGTCTACAACTTTGACTTCAGTTGGAGTCCATAGGTTGTTTTTTTTCTACTTAAATTGCAGTCTTAAGACGACCTGATTATTAGAATTTTCAAACATTGAATTTCTGAGTCATTTACTTGATAACAGTCAGGATCAGGGTTTTTTTTTAAAGTATAAATCTAAATAAATTTCTCTACACTAATATAAATGTGAAAAACTTAAAAATATGGTCTCTTTAAAATGAGCTAATTATTTGCCAAAAAGTAAGTCAATTTCCTTTCAGTTTCAGGTTTTCACTCTTTTATCAACTGAAAATGTTAGTTCAACCAAATAGTCTTATCTTCCACCTTTTAGGAGTTGTTTACAGAATGTTGGCTGTTAATTGGGGGAGGGGTGGAGCTCGAGATAACAGTAAATCTATCTGTCGACTGCTAGGATGCCTGGGAGGTTTGCAGGTTTTGATCAATGTCATTCATTATTCTCTGCCTCACGCTCATTCCACTTTGAAAGACTATTTGCTTTCATCATATTTGAGCCTGAGAGCATGGAGTTTATTAGAATTGATTTTCTTTCCAGGTTGATATTTTAAAATACTTTGGCTAGTCATTTTTCACTGCCGCCTTCTGAGATTCTCATTCATCTGGCATATATTTATTGAGTGTCTGTTGTCACCAAGGCAACCTATGTTTGCTATGCGACATTGTGCTGGTGGGGCTTGCTGCAAAGGTAGCTAAGGCCAGGGGCAGAAAGACCATCTCTTGATGCCCTAATGAGTATTTGTCCACTCACACAGCTTCATTGCAAATGTGATTTCAATAACAGAAAACACCAATTCTTCTGAATTATTGATACATTAATCTATAATACTGGCTACTTAGAACATAGAAGCTAAGCTAATCAATAATCTTACATTGCATAGGACCCTCTCTGTGTTGTTCTCAATGATGGGCAATTAAATAATTTAAAAGAATAAGATTTCTTTTGAATTGATCTGTCCATTGCACAAATTGGGGAAATAAAGACCAAAAATTTTTGGTAAGCTTAATCTTAGAAGCTTATAGACTATTATTCTTCCCCGTTTTTCCTTGCTTTGTTTCTTGTTAGATTATTTTTGTTACAATGTTAGGATGTATCTCAAGAATACATGTAATTTTTAATTATAACTATAAGAAAATAAGAATTATGATAGACAGACAGACAGACAGACAGACAGACAGACAGATAGATGCTTTTTGGATCTACCATGTACCAGATACTTCCCTGACTCCATTACAAACATGTTTCTACCTGCTCTTCTCAACGGCACTGAAAACTAGATGCAATGCCCATTTTAAAGATGAGGCAACTTAAGCCCCAAGAATTACAAATGAAGTAGACTGTGCCATGTGATTGCCATGTGATTTAGAATGAAGTAGATTGTGCCATGTGATTAATGAGAATGAGGATTTGTGGCTGTAATAATCCAGGCAAACATGGCCCTGCTTTTTGGTGAGCTGTACCACCTCTGCACATAGTAGGCTCTGTACGCAGATGCAAAGATCCCTTTAAGAGGCAAGCTCTGCCCGCTTCTGCTCTCTCTTTCTACTATTTCTCTGAGGAGGCAGCTTTCTGACTCTTTCCTTCTCATTTCTCTTCTCCCTCCCCACTCTCCCTTTCCTTTCCTTACTCTGTTCCCTTCCCCCCAGTAAACTTTCCACATAAGTTTTGTTTGCAGATCTCTGTCTCTCACTCACCACTTGTCCCTCATCCACCAAAGGTCCCACCTCAGGCTGTATTTATAACAGTTGCGTCTTCCACCAAACCTCTTTTGAGCTCATTTTTTTCGGTTGCTCTCTCCTCTCAGGTCTTTCATCTACCCAGTTTCATATCAGTCAGTTAATGTCCACAGCTTACTGCAGGTGCTCTCACCACTTGTCCCTTTCCCAAATTTCTTTATGAGCAGACATGTGTTACTATGGACAAGGCAGGCCCTTCATGTACTTATGTATGAAAGATGCTTTTGAGCTAAATGTGGTGGTTCACACACAGAACATAGGAGGCTGAGGCAGGGAGACTGCCCTAAGTGTGAAGCCTATGAATGAGTTCTTCAGTCCAGCCTGACCAAGAGTGAGAACCTGTTTTCCAAAACAATGGGGTGGGTGGGGGGAACCTTTTGAAATTTCAAGGAAGAAATAAAAATTTGTTTGAAAGAAGCAATGTATTAGACTGGCATGTAGGGTAGAACATATTAGATTTATTTTGTTAAGAGAAATGAGAGGTTGACTTGGGTTTTGACTATGTGTCCCTGGTATTCAACTAGGTATCTGGTGAGTGACACCAGTCCACTTATACATAGGATGTGTCTATGTCTACTCTGTATAGAGAGCACTATTTTAACTCAGTCTCACATTTTTTTCTGCCTCCAGAATATGAACAGAGGAAAGAACGGCATTGTAGAAACCTTAAAAATGCATCTTCTGTTCCCATCTGAAGTTACTACTTCAAAAAATCAAAATCATATCACGCTATTAGAAAAAATGATTACTAAATGTCCCAATAATCTGCTGTATTTGTAGTTGAGTCATTAATTTACCTCCACATGCTTACCTACTATCCAAATGCCTTGTATATCAACAAATCAGCAACAATATATTCAAAACTTTAAAAACATAAATTTGTTATATTCCTGAAGGTCTTAAGCTCCAAATAGGTGTAAAATCAAAGTGAATCACCAGCATAGCAGTATTCTTTCTGGAAACTCTCAAGTAGAATTTAGTTGATTTTTTTCTGCTTCTGGAGACCACCAGTTCAGTATTCCTTGGTGTATGGTCCGGTATCACTTTGACTTATGTTCCATCAAATCATTTTCTTTGACTCTGAGTCTTCTGCCTTCCTTCTTCCATTATGAGGATTATTACATTAAGACCACCGGGTAGATGGGAGAAATTATTCCATTTTGATACCAAAGAGTTGGACGTTTAAGTGTGCGTAAGTTTCTGGGGTATGTTATTGTCATTACCACACATTTTAAGTGTAGATGATGTTTGATCTGTGCTCTTATAAACAATGAACAACTGTTGATACATTCTAAGACGTGAAAGTGCCATGTTTCCATAGTAGAAAGTTCACTGACAGAGACCTTTGGAGATGGAGGCCAGTGAAGCTAGAATATAGGAGAGAAGTTAAGAGTGTAACTTTTCAGTCTGTTGAGAAGATAAAGATTTTGAGAGACATTGCAGTAAGGCATTGGCAGAATAGCTGAGAGGAAAACTTTAGAGTTCAGAATTATTCAGGTAAATAATGGGGAAGGAGAGGAAATGAATGACTCAAATGATGGGAGATGTTATCCTGTATATGTTTCTCTTATTGGTTGATGAATAAAACACTGATTGGCCAGGCAGGAAGGTAGGTGGGGCTAGGAGAGGAGGAGGATTCTGGGAATGGTAGGCAGAGTGGGCCCACCAGACACAGTCACGATGCTGCCAGAGGAGTACCACCATGCTAGGCATTACGGGTAAGCCATAGCCTTGTGTCAATGCATAGATTGATAGAAATGGGTTAATAATTAAGACAGAGCTAGCCAATAAGAAGCCCTAGTCATTGGCCAACAGATTTATAATATAATCTATATTATATTATATAATAATATAATATAATAAATATAATATATATAAAACGTTATGACTAATATAGCGTTTGTGTGTTCATTTGCGGCTCAAGGGGCCTCGGGAGCTTCTGGGCCAGAAAACTCATGTTTATACTCAAAGAAGTCATTAAATCAATGAAAAGTCTCATGGAATGACACAACCATACTTGAACTCATTATTTTTTGCCCTTGGCCCAGAAAGGCTGGTGATATAACATTATCTAGAAACACCTCTTCTCTCTTGTGACTCAAATTCCATATTAGTGACAACATGCTCATTCAGTGTTTTGCCTTACTTCAAGTGTAATATAATGGAACTTCATACCAATCCTCTTAGATAAACACCTCTATTATTATCATCATATTTTCAGATTAAGAAATAGATTTGCTTTAGGTTGCAAATTTTGCAAAGGAGGAGAAAGGATTTGAGGGCTCATATACTGGCTCCAGGGTCTATAGTTTTACTTCTTATGCCTAACTGCCTTGTCATACTACCAATTATAGTTGTATGCATTTTTCCTATGAGAATTATCTATACATTTCCAAAGTGGGGGCAGAAAAATGGCAGTTACTGATATCATAATAAATTGAGGTATAGTGGGTTCTTTTACTTATGAAAAATTCATGGCCATCAGGAGGGTGTGATTCACAGTGAAATGTAACTGTCGCATGGAACCCTAAGACTGAACTGAAGGGAAGACTAGAAATTTTCTACTCTCCTTGCTCCCTAAAAATTGATATCAACACCAAAAAAAGAAAACATATTGCACTCATGAAAAAAAGACTATTGAAAAGTCAATGCCTCCATGGCCCTCTGGGTGAATGTGAAGTTAGCATGTAACTTATTGGATAGGGTATGGATAGAGCCATGGAAAATTAAAGGCATGGGATGCATGGGCATTTTCTCCAATCTTGAGTGACACAACGTGCTATACATTTTCTAAGCAGTATCCTGACAAATGCATACATCAATGCTGAAAGACTATAGCAAAGTTTGAACTCCCTAAGTCTTTCACTCAGCTATGTGTGTGCATCAGAAATGCTGTATTGAACATTCCAGAAAGAACCCCTATTAAATGTCATTTTTAAAAACATCAGGAATCTTGGGATGATTTTTGATGTTCTGATACCTGATTGTTCTTTATTATCTTTATTGTTGACTGGCTGAGAAGATCTGAGCATCGCTCCATGTAGGCGGTCCTTTAAAAAACAATCCTTGCCAAGAAAACTGAGTGTAAGAGTCTACATTGTTATCTTTGTCAAACTACTCCATAATCTCTGTAGATGCTTTAACGCTAAATTATAAAACATTTGTCCCTGGGATCTATAAAAAAATCCTACAGTGATAATTAGGGGGAAAAACTTATCAGGAAATATTACTGATGGTAATATGGTTTTTTTGTTCCTTATTGTTAGGTCACCAGGAATATGAGTTCTTACCAATTAAATTTGCTTTGGATTTTTGTAACAGAATGATTTAAATTGGCTTAACCTTTTCTACTCTTCGGGTATACACTAAACGGTTGTTTGATATCCACTACTGTTGAGCCCACATTTGATTCTTGTTTACCATTAGGAAAGCTCTTCTTGAAGTGAAAGAAGAGACTCATGGAATAACACTTGAACTCATGGTTTCTCACCCTTGACCCAGAAACCTGGCTCCCATGCCCTACTTAGCCACTAGGGAAGGACTCCATGATCTTTCTCATCTGGAACAGCAAGCATGGAGATTTAGACTATATTCTTGTGACAAAAGTGGTCATATTCTGGGGTACTTATATCTGTACTGTCTAAACCAACATTATTATCAGTGTAGTCTTCAGCTTGGTTTAATGATAAAATTTCAAAGTCCACTTGTTCAACATTTTTATTACTCTCTGAAATTCTAACTTACCTCTGAGTAAGAATTCCCAAAACTATGAGGTTCACTCAGTAGTTTGTTAGCCATGACCTAAGAGGTTCACACTCAAAATGATGTTCTCCTCACTCATGTTGGGGAACTCTCCAACAGCTTGTCCTGAAACTCATGTCAAGAAAGGGAGAGCTGGATTGATCACTCTAGAATGTCTGACCCTCTGTGCATTGCTTAGAGAAGCATATCACTAGTTAGTTTCAAATAATATATAATTGCAAAGTGGTGCCTTTGGGCATAGGCAAACAACATTGAAAATATGCTTTGGGTGATGTATTATGTGATATCATCATTCATCTCATCAAGGCTTGAGACTGCTGAAAATGCAATCTTGCACACTGAGTTTCACTTGCTGATATTTTTTCCTGTGCCATATATAACAAAATCAAATAGTCTAAAATGCCTTGTAATAAAAGGAAACTACCTATCTTTGTTAAGTGCATGAACATTCCCTTAATGGCAGTGCTTGAAGTTGAGAACTGAGCAGCAGATTGGTATGGGGCGTGTATAAAATTTATATATATAATATATATATATATATATATATATTTATATGTTGTGTGTGTGTGTGTGTGTGTGTGTGTGTGTGTGTGTGTGTGTGTATACCAATGGAAAATGAGACATCTCTTGGATTATCTTACATTTCCTAAGAATAATGAAAGAAGAAACTCCATCTTTGAAAATTAAGTAAATACAGTTACCAATATGCCAATATAATATGCAAAGATAAATAGCATGAGTTCTCAAAAATTACTTGAAAATGATTTTCAATACAAAGTTTGAATATCCTTATATTGAAGTCCCATTATTGTTCTCCCTATATATCTACAATGTAATTGTCAATAATAGTTGCTTTTTGGATAACTTGTGTTAGGATGTTCAACAACCTTAAGTTCAATATACAGGTGTAACTCTAAAGGCATTGAGGCTTGGAACGCTGAAAACACAAACTTTCCCACTGAATTTCACTTGCTGCTATCTTTGTGACATATTACAGAGGCAAATACTCTAAATTGTCTTATAATAAAAGGAAACTTGTGATCTTTCCCTTAACTGGAATATAATATAAAGGACCAAAAACAGCATGGAAACTGGGATACATATGGGACACAATAAGCACTGATGCAAACTTTCCTAAATTTAAACAAACATTATACACAAATAGATTTGTACACTAAATGTAGGTAGGCAGTCTAAAAGATACTAATACATATTAGAAATAAACAAATATAATTATTTTATAATGTAAGACCTAGTAAAGATTTATTGCTTACCTATAAAGTCTTCCAATGATGTAATAGCAACATAGACAGATATAGGCAGCAGTTATAAGTCTGTTTAAAATTCTGTTTGTACCTCTTCATAAACTACTTTTTTGAAAGGTTGGGTCCACAAAATGATGTAATAAATAGGTATAGAGTAGTTTCTGACCCAGCATGTCTATTCATTGGATCCTAGAGCTCAAGCTGCTTTGCTCTAAAACCACATGCAACATGCACTCTAGCTTTGGGATTGGACCAACCACTTTCTAATTTATAAATGCCATGATTTCTACATTGTGGAATAACTAGTAAAGAAAACCTTATTTTAGTGGTTTAATTTCCTCTGCTGTCTTTAATTCCATTTGAATGCATGTTAGCAGAGGAGTCCCTCTGAGTTCATGGTGGCTTGGTTATTCTTCATGGACCAGTTCCAGTTCTTTTGGTGATAGAACTAAAAGCCCACAAGATGCTGTGTATCGGCAATGAAACAATTAGTCTTTGAGAAGCTTTGGGGAAATTTCTTAAGCAGTGAATTAATCAGTCTGATTCTGGTCCCTGTTCACAAATGCCAGTTCTCCAAAAGATCTCCCCTTACCCATCCCTCTTCCTGGTCTTCTTATTAAAGTGTAAAATTTCATAAACCTTTAGTAAAACATTATGAAATTTTTGGTGCATTACAACTGTTTTTTTTTTTTTTTTTTTTTTTGCAGACGTGTATTTCCACAATTAAACATCCTAAAATACAAATCCCATTATTATTTGTTATGTCTAGTCAGTAATTAGACCTCAGCTGGTAGGGCAATTTCAGAACAGAGTTTACCAATTTACATACTAATCCAGCAGAGTCTGGTGGGACATGATTAGCATAGATTCAGTCAACATCTTAATTAGCCTTCATCCCAGCATGCACTTTGAGGTTCCCTACCCTACCCCCACCCAGTGGGTCTTGTTTAGCTTCTTTTATTCTCCAGCAGATTCCCACTCTTCAAACCATCTTTTCCAGAGCTCTTTTTCAAAGATGAAATGGATCCAACTCAAAATAGTTGTCAAGGAAAGGAATTTTATGGAACACCCTGGAAATGGGAGAAACTATGAGTGACACAGGACAAAAGTAGCAGTGTGTGTTCTTGTAGATTGTGGAACTGTACCCATTCTCCCATATCAGCCCCAGTTCCAGATAACAAGGTCTATAAAGTCATCCAGAACCTGTGGAACTGTTACCTATTTTCTAAGTCCATCACAAAGGGGAATTATTTCTTCCTACCCATGGACAAAGAGCTATTACATTATTTACCAACTATAGTGGCAGGAAGTTTTTTTTTATACCTAAGTGAAATATTCCACACTACTTGGTAAAGACCCTCACTTTTCTGTCTATCAATAGACAGGTAGATACCTATGAAAAATTCTTTTCTGAGCTGAAGACCATAATTAAATTATCTCCCCAATATTCTCTACTTTATGTTAGGTGCTTCTAGCTTCCTGACTCCCTCTGGGATCCTTTTACTTCAAACCTTTGATCTTCTTTCCAGTTTTCCTCTGAGCTCTTTCCAAGATCTCTGCACTGCTTTCTAATTGTGTACTCAGAACTCAGAAGAGTACCTTTGAAGTAGCTTGAATGGCCAGATTCTCTGAGGATAAATTCCCAATACTTTTGTGTGCTACCATATTCAATTGACTTTTGGATGCAGTGCTTTTTATTAGCTAGCTGTGTTGGCTTATTCCTCTTCTATTTAAAAGGTAATAATCTGAGTGTTCTATTTGTGTGTCATTTCATATCCAAGAGAATTTTGTTATTTGCTCTGTAGATATTCGGCAGTTTATCAGAAGCATTTTGAGTTTCAATTTCATTTTGGCAAAGCTATAAACTAATGATATCAGATGGTGAGGTTTGAAGCCATTTGTAAACCTAGTTCTGGTATTACCAATGAATTACTGCACATCTCAAGGGAATGAAGACCTTGAGGGCACCTGGGAGAATCCCAAGGAAAATGGGCTCTCCCAACCCATGAACTCATTTCTCTTGTTTTCCTATTTTCTGCCATGCTACCCTCTTTCAAATTTTCTCCTAAGATATCATCTTCTTTACTTCTTTTCTTTTCTTCTCCCACACACTTTCTGTCTCTCGTTTTCACTCAGTACCTTCCAGATACCCATGTTTGGCATGTGTCTTTACCAAGAAAATTTATATAAGTTTAGGAGTTAATAGT
Organism: Cricetulus griseus; assembly: GCF_003668045.3. Taxonomy (NCBI): domain Eukaryota; kingdom Metazoa; phylum Chordata; class Mammalia; order Rodentia; family Cricetidae; genus Cricetulus; species Cricetulus griseus. Next base: position 104,433,100 of record NC_048604.1, read on the forward strand.
AACAGAAGAAGAGACAATGGACACACTGTGATATTTTGGCTTCCTACTGGCTTAGTTGAAATTGGGTTGCACACAATTCACAGATAAGAATAATTCAAAAGTATTGACTGGTGGATATTATAAAAATTAGCAGGAGGAAGCACAACTGATCACTGTTGCTTACAGGTCTAACAGAAAGAGTTCAGGAAATACTTATATCCCTCTTGTGGCTTACATCATCCAGATGATATGAAAAGAGATAGTCATAGTGTTGCTAGTTGTGTGTGTGTGTGTGTGTGTGTGTGTGTGTGTGTGTGTGTGTGTGTGTTCGAACCACTCAAATCCACTTTCAGACACTTCCCTGATGTGTCAGGGACAAAGATCATTTTTTAATTCCAGAATATACCCAATCTTGCCTTAAAGTTAGAATCTATATTGATCTGAAGTTGAAAAATCCTTGAGATTATACAGGTTTATTCAAATGCCTTAGGAAATTAAAAAGAAAAAGAAAAGTTGTGCATGTGTGAGCAAGAAGCAATTTTAAGTGCTTCCACATGGATGTCTTTATAGAGAAAAATATCTCTTACTGTTCAGAACTCTGAAAATAGTTCACATATCCCTCCCTGAGTCTCTACATCTTCAGGAGCTATTGATGGAGGATTGCATGCAAGGATAACTTTGGGAGACTGTCTGTCTGTCTGTCTAAGTTTTTCTGATGTTATTTTTGGATGGCTAATCAAACTTGTACATGTATTTGCTACAATGTGAGATTTAAATTTTCTTTACCATACTAGGAATAGAATTTATGTGTACATCCTGAATGTCCTTGTTTCCCATTATGATTCTGGGTGGCTTTTCTGATATCTTGGTCAAACAACTGCACTTTCCCTCCTTTTACCTGGTCAGACACAGAAGTGTATGAAAGAAGGAACCATGAAGTTTAAAGTCTGTCAATAGCCATTAGAATGACGCAGGTTAAGGATATGGATTTTTTTTTCTTGGAAAGAATGTAAATGCTGGAACCACATTGAAACAGTCTGCAAATTTTTCAGATGCTTTTTAAAAAAATTATCACATGGTCCAGCAAGAATACAAATAGAGGGATTTGGGAGTTAGCTAAGCGAGTAAGAACACTTGCTGAAAAGTGTGAGGGCCTGAGTTCAAATCCCTAGCTCCCATCTTAAAAACGAGGCATGGCTAGGTACATACCTGTAAGCATTCTGCTGCCAATGTCAGTGATAAGAGGATAGCTTAGTCTTACTGGCTGCCAACCTAGCTCTGCATTCAGTGAGAGACCCTGTCTCAAGGGAATAATGTGCAGAATCACAGAACAGACATCTGGAGATCTCTGGTCTCCACATGCATGGACACACACACACACACACACACACACACACACACACACACACACACACACACCAATAATAAGAACACACTTAGATAAAATATATACCTGAGAGAAATGAAAACCTTTATCTTTGGTGTGAGAAAAAAATTATATATCATAGCATAATAGCTGAAAAATGTCAACATCCCAAATGTCCATTAACTGATGAAAGCATGAATAAAATGTAGTAGTCAGGTAGTGGAATACTATTCAACCATAAAAAGCAAAGCCTACTGATAGAGGTTGTATTATGATACAGCATCACACATTTTTATGAATTTGTTTGTATGAAATGTTGAGAGTAAGTACACTTATAGATACAGAAATTTTGATGCTCACTGGGGTCATGGGTGGAAAGTAGAGGAAAATGACTGACTGCTAACAGACACAAGATGATTTCTTCTTCAGTGGAGGAAGCTGTTCTAAAATCAGACTATAGTGATGGATACAACTCTGTGAATATATTAAAAATGTTTAATGGTATATATTAAGGTGTTATTCTTAACCAAATAACCTGAGTTATTTGTCAGCTAGGCTTTTGTTTTCAGAAAGTCATGGTCACAGCCCAGAGCATTCACAAAACATATATAATTGCTTCAGTTTTAGAAAAAGATAACATTTGGAACACTCCTCATAGTGACACTGCTGGAGATATGCTACAAGATAAAGTAAGTGTGGTGGCAAGAATGAGGAACTAAGAGCCAGGATGAAATGTATGTTTGCAGGCCAGTCCTCACCATTTACCTGCAGTAGAAGACTGAGCCAAAGGCAAGTTCACAGAATAGTATTAGAAAAATACAGTTAGGTATGTGCTCTGATGGATTTTTAAAGATTATCATGCAAGAACATGTAAATGTTATATAATCATCAGTATATATTATAAAATCAAACATATGTGGACTTACTTTGCTAATATTGAGACAGAATTAGAATATTCCCATGGTCCTACTGATTTTGAAATTGCATGATTGTACACTAACCCCATATGTGTATGTACATATACATACACACACATACATAGACAGACACACACACATAGATATATTCTTACATGTATATTACAGCTAAAGGAAATACACATTTCTAATAGTGAATTTTTGGCTTGTGCAGTGTTTTGTTTTTTTCACTTTCCTTTAGACAGAGTTTCATTATGTAACTCTGGCTGGCTTGATACTATGTAGCTCAGAAACCTTGGCAATTCTCCTCACTCAGCTTCCTAAGTGCTAGGATAAGCATGTGCTACCATGCCTGACTTGAAATGTTCTACATCATTTAGTTATATATTAGAGACAGGGTTTTAGGTAACCCAGGCTGTGCCTCAAGCTCTAAATAGTAGGAGATGATACTCCTGCCTCTCCTATCCAGTGCTAGGATTAGAGGTGTGTACCAACCACCACACCAAGTATATGCAGTGCTAGGTATGGAAACTAAGGCTCCATACATTATGGGCAAGCATTCTGTCAGTTTCTGTATTCCCTAACTTGTTTTTTTTTTTTTTAACAAAAAAAGAGTTTTAAGAGAAGGGCATTTAGGAATGAGACAGTGCCCACCCAAGATATATGGATGCTGGTTTCTCAAGAGAGTCATTCCTATATTGTGTTTCTAATATTTGAAGTTCTCTTCAGATGAGGAGGGGAGGAATGGAAAGCTATGGTTTTAACTACAGAGAATTAAAAAAAATATATAGGACGCAATGTCAGATTATGCCTTAAAATTTATAAGAATTATATTGTTTAAATAATTCCCAGAAGAGTATTTTAATCAATAAAACTAAAGAGATTCTTGCTCTTAATTGTTTACAGAATTCTTTCCTGAATGGATTTGAAATTCCGGGTAAATTAAATTTTTACTGAGAACTCATTGTCCTAAGTTCTTTTGACTCCAGAGGCTTAAACAAGTTCTGGGACTAATAGCATGTGACTATGTGATAGTAATTCTCTGAGCTCTCCTGGGAAGATCTATTCCTATGCAATGCATTCAAAAGGCATGGGAACCTAACAAAACCATTTTAAAGGTCATGATAGCTGAAGATACAAGAGGTTTTTAAAAGGTAATGCAGAGCTCCTGTGTGCCATCTATGCAGCGTCCACTCTTCCAGTGATATAATCCATTGTAATCACAGGAAAGTGTCAAAACACAGAAAATGACATTGATACAAAGCTATCAAAATTGCAGATTTTCATAGCAGTGATAATTTCCTCTCAAAATTGAGTTACAAATAAGCACAGAATTCCAAGTAACAAGTCCCAAACTCTAAAGTGTTTTCACTGGGAGGAGGTTTTTATTGTTTAAGGCTATAGTTCAATTCTTCATTTAAACAATAATTTAAAAATTAGAAACACTGAGCCCTAAATAATAGTACATATTTAATTGCACAGTTCAATCCAAAATTAAGCTCCACTTAAGATCTATTACTATTTTTTAATTTGACATTGCTTCCAAACAATGCTTAGATCATTAAATTAGATCTTCATTGTTTCCTTAGAGGTAGTGGGCATTATTAAAAGGTATTCTGCATATCCTGTTTCTATAATTATGTTTAATCAGTGTGAATTGGTGCTGTAGTAAAATACTTAATTAAAAACACATATTCGAGATCTAAGTGGGTAACAAAGGAAAAACTGTCCTAGTTTCCTTCTAAGGTACAGAAACTGATAGAAAATTGTAATATTAGACAAGATCAGCAGCCTGAAACAAAAATGCAAAACGTACATAGAAATATCCTGCCTTTAAAATAGAGGAAAGGGCTTTGCCATTGTGTAATTTCCCCCTTGCACAATTGATTCTGAAAGAGGTGGAGATCTCATAAATGTCTCCAAAGACCAGTTTGAAATGCCCAGGGAGTAAGGTTTTGGGGGGTGGGGGAGCCTTCCCATGCCGTGTAAATGGCATGTGTCAAGGGAGAAAGACCTCAGCATAGCAGTGATGGAGCAGGGTCTGCCTGGGCTGCTTCCTTTGTGTCCTGATCATTTACATGACTTAAACACAACAATGTGCTCCCTACTCAATAGCCCAAGACGCTTTGCCATAGCAACAGTTGCAGAATGTGGCACAGCCTCCATGGTGTCCCTGTGACACAGAAAAGTTTCATAAAGAACCATTCCTTATGAATATGCTCAGAGGTTTCTTTCTCTTAACTAGTGCTTTTTCAGATTGCACTGGGTTTAGGTTTTATTTATGGGGCCCATCTTTCCTCTGTTACAGTTGAAGGGGCTTAGCATAGAAGTTAGGAGAGGCATGGCTGAGGGGTCAGGGGGTGTGAATACATCCTTGGCTGTGATGGAAATGGAATTCTTGAGACTATTCTCAGAAAACTATTAACATTGTTCAGGAAATCGTGTAAAACTCAGGAATGTAATATACATCCTGAAGTCATTGTGGGTTTCCTTGACAGTATGTAATAAATGGCCTTTTGGTGTTTGCACTTTTTGCTTCTTCCTATCATATCTCAACATGTGCATCTACCACAACACACGTTGGACAATTAGGAGGAAATGAACTCCACATTCAATGCTTATATCCAAAGGACATATGTTATCAAATATGCAATTAATACTTGCCTCCTTTTTTCAGGCCATTTTTTGCCAGTTTTCCTGGGGGTTGGGGGAGTGTCCTCTTTCTCTTCTTTGTCATTTTTTAGAAGCAATAGCATCTCTTTAAAAGTGTAAATCTAACACAGTTGGTCTAGTAAAAAAAATGCTGCCAAAGGCATAGCAGAAAAGAAAAAAAAAAAACAACTGCTTGATAACTGTTGATTATAGTGTGCTATGCATTATACGAAGGAGTTTTGCCTTTAGGAAATAATTGAAACCCTTTCTAGTTTATCTGGATGAAGGGAAAGAACAGGAAATTTTCGGTTTTGTTATGTTTGTGCTTCTATAGCACCTGTGTGACATCATCTTCTTTCCTTACCTCTAATACCTTCCATTGATTGCTGGTATGTGGTGATCTCTTAATATTGGAGCTGCCCATAGTGATAGATGAGACTCTGAACCTGTGCACCTGACTCCATAGTAATCTATAAATTAGTGATGAGCTTCTAATAAAATATCCTAAGTGTTGCTGCTTCTCAGGGAGCCAAAGACCTCGGGGGTCATTAAGCAACAAAAGATCAAACTGGGCTCCCACTGAAAACACAATTAATTATTTATACACATCAGCATTTGACATTGGTATCATTTCAATAAGGAGATCCTTTGTTTGCTACATTGTTGTGCTGATTTTTGCTCCTGAGACTCTCAGTTTAGTCACACCTTGTTCAGGCCAAGTGGAGATGAATGGTGAGCTTTGGCTGTCAAACCATATGTACATACTGTTGTAAAGAAAGTGATTTTGGCTGTTACAGTCATATTATAAAGCAGTTGGATGACATGAAGATAGTGGGTGGATGCAGAATGGAAGGGAAGATGGATAGAAAATCAGTTGCCACTTTCTCATTCCAGTCTGATAAAGACAAACTACATTATTTAGAACTGGAAGAAATGTCAAGAGACTTCTCCAGCAAAATGCCAATGGAGAAATTTCTGTGAGAACATTAAGAAATGACTTTCATTCTTATGTCATGGTTACTTTACCATCCTCTAAAATGATTTCTTGTATATCACAGATGTTGAATTTCATATTGTGAGAATAAAGAATATCTTCTTATGTAGCTTGCTTATTATTTAGCTACTCAAAGGACAGGGAAAGTCTCTCTCTCATCTCAGAGTGGGTGAAATAAAAATCTTTATTGTTGTATGTTCTGCAATTTTCAAGGCTTTTTTTAACAGTCAAAAGAGCTGCCATTTGAATGCTGTGGATTTGGTGGGCCATTGCTCAACAATGAGGAAATTTCATTAAGCTGAGCCAAAGCTAATTTTGAAGCAGTTCTAAGACGTTTCCTATTAAGTAGAGAGGATTTGATTCCCTATCCTTCCTTTCATGCTTGAGGAATCTCAGAATCCTTGACAAAGCAATGACTGCAATACTGGCTGCAAGTAAAGGAAGCCTTATTCAAATGGTTGCCAGTGTCCCTCAGTTGCCAAAATTGCTATTTTTTCCTTATAGAATTCATCATTCAGAACTATTAAGTTTTTTCCACTCTTTGTTAGAAGAATAGGTCATAGATCCATTAAGAGGCCTTTTCCCAATCTGTCTGAGGCCCAGACTTCTTACTGTTACAAGAGCTAGAGAATAAACATGAATAATATTTGGTTTGTATGCACAAGTAAAGACTCATATTTTTCTGGACCACACAGAGTCTCTGTACAACTTTGGATATAATCTCTGTTTTTGTACCAGTTCCAAAAAAGTCAGTGAAGTCTGAAGGCATTTGGCAATAAAAGTAGTCCATTTTAACTCTGTAGTTTAACCTGTAACCAAAAAGCCAATATTTCATAAACATTTAAATATATTTATTAGAATGCCCTTTAGATATGTTTTGAAGTTTAGATAAATGACCATATGAGAGCATCATTCTTTTAAAATGTTGTAAAAACATAAAGTTTAAATAACCTCATAGTGTAAGAAATTAAATCCTATAAGCTTACTGTTCAGTGAATATTGAACAAAAAGATAGATGCCCATGTGTGGATGAACCAAATTATGACCCCATATTATCTACACAATCATCATTAATTCAGTCATTATGAGGAAAGAGTCCCTGAGGGCGAATTGGGCTCAGAGGCTGCTATTAACCTATTCACAATCATAAGTCTGGTCCTTTGATTTCTATTATGGTGTATAGGGAGGGGTACAGCAGTGCAAGTGACATGATGCTCTGTGAAAATCAGAATATGTGAATTCAGTCTTCTCTTCCACTTTTGTGTGGGTTCTGGGGACTCAAAATACTTTCCCCTCTGAGCCACCTTGCTGGCCTTCAGGTATAGTTCTTTCCATCATCCTTATAATGCTATTTTTCTTACTAAATAGTTGTTACCATATAGAGATCCAGTTCCTGCCCTATAAAGTATTATATGGGAAGGTCATTGTCTCTATTTGTATATTATTGGGTACAGAAAGTAGGATGAAATTTTAAGAAGTGAGAGACTGGGAAGCAAAGTAATATGTCATCAAAGAAATGACTGTGTGCTGTGAGAACCAATGGAAAATATACTCCTCAGACCTGTTACATCTAAGGGACAAAGGAATTGGTGTGTCTTCCACCCACTTTGATTAGTCATTGGATGAGAACTACACAGATGTAAGAGGAGGGAGTCAAATTCTCTAGCAATTCTAGCCAGCCACATGCAAGCGAAGTTAGATAAAGCTGAAGAGAACTCTGTCTAATAGAAATATTTAGTACCTGATAGTCAGATGTCAGACTATGGAGCATAGAAAAAGAAAGGCCTGAGAGAATATGAGCATTAGCTATCTGGAGTTGGTACTCTACACACCCAAGTGGATTTTGTAGAGCCCCAAGGCTAACAAACACACTCCACAGTACTTCTGACAGCTTTCCAATGTTCTTCCAACAGAAACAGACATAATTTCCCAGTCACTTGTCCTTTTTAAAAACTGCCTTGTAATTTTAATGTGTACAGTTTGTCACCTGGTTGAAAGCTCAAAGACATTCACACATTTTCACAGGCCGAGCTCTGTCTCTAGCAGAGGATAAACCAGAAAGGCAAGTATATAGGATTCAGACCCTAAGGAACAGATCAACCAAGATAAGGTTCAGGTCCTGAGAGGAAATTGACCTTTGACCTTAGGTGGGCAGATAGCTCTTCTATGTGCAGGAGGAAATCTATACAGATTCATAAAGAGTGGTAGCAATAGATCTAGCAATTAATGGATGGAGAATCACATTGTAAAACTGTTGACACTGAGAAGAGATACTGATAATGTGAAAAGAAGCCATGTCCTTTGGCAATTTTTGAAGACAAAACTTAAATGGATAAAAGCAGGCTATGGAGTTGGAAGGAGAAGCTTGGGGATTTAAGAGCATAGTTGAAGATACATGAAAATGATGAACAGAAGCAAAGACACTAGTTCATGAAACTATGTTTTTCATTAAGAAGACTTATGATTATAAATGAAAATAAAGAAAATCTGTTGTGTTGTAGTAGTAAATGTAAAGATTGTGGTGTTTTGTGTGTATGCCAGTTATTCATTGTTATATAAGGAAACATTCCAAATCTTGTGGCTTGAGACAATTTTCAACTCATGCTGGCTTTGGTAGTGTTTATTTGTCATAAACAGGCAGGCAGAGTGTCTTAAGTCCCATGCCAACCTGGAGTAAAGAGAACGGACCCTGTCTCAAAGAAACAAAGTGTCTAGTCACAATTCTATAGGTCAGGCACTGGGTAGACTGAACCTGATGGTTGTTTTGTTCATCCCAACAAAGGACATTTGCATATCTGCAGTGAGGTAGCAGCCCACTTGAGGGATGACTTGGTCTAGGATCAAAGTGCTTCCACAAGGTGTACATACATGATCTTAGTTCTGACTCTTCACTAATCCTCCAGCTGACCAGCCTGGCCTACTTCAGACTTTCATGGAAATGCTCTAGACAGCACCAGAGAGTAAGCTCCAAAGAAAAACCACTGACATTTTGTTCTGTTTCACTTGAAACAGTCTAGCTATGTAGCCCAGACTGGTCTCCAACTCACAATCTTCCTGTATCCTTTTACTGAGTACCAGAATTGTGACTATATGTCACCTGGCCCAGCAAGCAGTAATACTGCTTAAGCCTGTACATATGTAATCTTTACTATTGCCTCATTGGCCAATAGAAGTCATATAGAAAACTGAGATGACTTTATTTTTGGAATCTCTGTAGGAAGGCTGCTGAATCAAGTACACAACAATAATAAAATGACCTTTCTGCTTATTGGATTTTCCAGCCCTTAATCTGCCAACTTCAATGCCGTGAAGCACTGGACAAGTGGTTCTAGGTTACTTTCGGCTCCTAGGTTATATCTTCACTCCATCGTAAATTGAGAGAAGAGTTTTTGGTGGTGGTGGTGGTGGTGGTGGTGGTGGAGCTATAGTTTCTCTCTGTGTCTCTGTCTCTCTGTCTCTGTCTCTCTGTCTCTGTCTCTGTCTCTCTGTCTCTCTGTCTCTGTCTCTCTTTCTCTCTCTCTCTCTCTCTCTCTCTCTCTCTAGCCCAATTGAGAAAATTCTGAAAATAAAGCTGTTTGCCCTGGCTTTTATGTTGGAGAACGAAGATGAATAATGCTTATTCAACCCATATGATGAGAAGGGAGGGTGAAAGAAATGTCCATCAACTGTTTCCTGTGTCTCGGGATTAATGTCCATGTTTTCTACATTCCATCTTTTCTTGTTGTAGTTTTCTCTCATGTGTTTTGTTTTCTGCTCCGCATATTTAAAATCGCTACATGGAAAGTAATTTTTGAGCTCTTGCATATGCCTTCTCCTACCTTCCAATCTGAAGGAAAATTTATATGAGCATAAAATTCTATAGCATCTGCCTCCATTTCATTTTTCAACTTTCATTTCCTTTTAAATAAATTCGTTTCTCACCTTTTTTCATTTAAAGGGCTCCTTTCTGATTTTTGGAATATATTCTTCATCTTCCACTCTGATCCTGTTCCATGGAATGTTTTCTGTTTTCTTACTCAGAAAACATGAATTTTATAATATAACAAGACTTTCCTCTGCAGTCAGTGAGTTTCCTCTTATTTTCTTATTTTTGTATCTGTGGTGTATACATTTCATGGTCCCTTTTTAAAAAAAATTAAGAGAACTTATATTTTTGTGCATTTTAATTTCATGCAATTTCAGACACATTACATTCAAGCCTAGTACACAGAAGCCCACTCCACTCTTTAGCTCCAGCCTTGTCTCTCATGTGTTTGCTCATTCTATGCCAAAAGTACACATTTTATGAACTCTTTGAGATAAAGAGATTAGTATATATTTCTTAAAAATAAGGGCATTCACTTATAGAACTATGGTGCAATTTATCAAGATCAAGTTCAAGATGATTGATGTTGGGTTCATGATACATCTCAGGGGTTGAGCCTGCCTAACCTGTGCAAAGTTCCAAATTCCAATTCAACCACCATGAAAAAAAATAACTGATGAAATACTATTACCTAATTTAACACTCATTAAAATTCATTGCCCCGTTTACGTTCACTTATAGTTATTACCTGTCACACCTCATTCTGTCAAATATCCCCTTAGGTATTTTGTGTGTTTTGATCTTACTATTAAAAAAAGAGTACAAGTCAGTTTGGGACTATCTGTGGTCTCATTAGATTCAAGTTAAGTCATTTTGGTAGAAATAACAGGCATCTGAAAACAGCTAATACTTAAAGTTGAGATTCTCAGATCAAGTAGAAAACTATGTACATAGGAAAGGGTTGATGTATTATGGGCGATCCAATGGGATATTGGACAGGAATTGCCTGTGTTATTCTCTAGTCAGATGACATTGCTTGCTTGTTTTTGTTTTCTTTTGGGCTTAATTGAGAAAATTCCATCTGCATACATTTCTAACTGGCCTCTACTTATATTACAAGTCATAGCAACCTGCTAGTAGGGACTTAAGTCAACCAAAGGAATTTTAGTTACTATCAGGGCATGTATTTACTCTTCCAATTACAACATTTTGTGAGTCAGTTCCCATATACATTTCTGTCACTATTTCTGTCCTCTCTTGGTACAAATCCATCTCCTTTGTCATTTTTGGCAGTTTGAAGAGAGGAGTAAGCAGGTATTTAATCTGCATACACCAATGTAAGTGATTTTCTTTGCTTTATAAAGGCAATCGTATATGTTTATGATGCACAAGGTGTTGTTTTTGTGCTGCTGGAGAATTACAATGAGCCAGAGACACAATAGGACCTTAGACCTTTCCCTTGGAGGAGGACTGATAGAGCACACATGTGCAAGTCATAGGGAACATGCTACCTTGTGACACTGGACTTGAGACAGGCCCAGGATCTAAATTTACTGAGTACCTAGTGTGACCAAACACATATAAAAGAGGACAGCAAGTATTTTAATCTCCCTGTTGATTTTTCTTTTCATTGTTGAAAATGGAACCCAGGACCTTGCACAAGCGAGGCAGATGTTCTTCCACTGAGCTGCACCTCCTCTCACCCAGGAATTTATTATGGAAATGGTACTGTTCCATTTCATTGAGGGGTGGAATTTATGCCGGGACCATCAAATTACATGGAGCAGGTTTCTAATCCAGGCCAGTTAGTCCATGACTAAGATGTTTCCCCACCCTGCTGGTGTTTCCCTGAGAGGTATATTGCATGAATTGAGAGATATGAGTATCCCTTTCTTAAGAGGCCTTCTATCAGTTCTCATATTAACTAAAAATTACACTTTGCCCAAGTTCTCCTAGCATCTTTTTCTATTCCTCCACAGGCCATATCTGTGGGGGAAATGAAGATGTTATGGAATTTTGTTCTTTCTTGGTTCTGTGGTCTTTTCTGTTATCCATTTTTCCTGATATAGAAGCACATTGAAAGGAGAAGTTTTGTTGTTTTAGTTCCCTCGTGTGTCCTGATCTTCCTTCCAGACTGTACCTAGTGCATAGCATTTACCTAATAATATATATATATATATATATATATATATATATATTAAAAATACATTTCTTTATTTTTTGTGTATACCTATGTACTTGCACACTGTGCACCTGAAAGTCAGAAAGCAACTTACTCCAGTCAGTTTCTCCCTCCACCATGTGAGTGAGTCTCAGGGATTGAATTCAAGTTATTAAGCATAGTGCTAAGTGCCTTTACCTACTGAGCTATCTTGCCAGGCCCTGATAAATAGTTCTGAATTGACTCCATAATTCAGGAAGTCTTCTGCTGCATGTGTTCCTATTGTCACCATTTGCCCATGTCTTTTCTCTCAACTCCACTGTGAGTTTTGACGGTTTTATAGATTTTCACATCTTTAATGTCCTGACAGCCCAGGCATGTGAAGGAGCTTCATAAGGCATTCTTTAATGACTAGGGATAGACAAAAGCTATTGCTGTTAGGAGGGTGTATTAGTCTGGGTTCTCTAGAGTCATATAACATATATAACTTATTGAATGAATCTCCCTCCCTCCCTCTATACATACATACATACATACATACGTACATACATACATAATACATATGTGGAGGGGTGCTACTGGAATGACTTACAGGCTACAGTCCAACTAATCCAACAATGGGAAATTGTGAACAAAAAGCCCAAGAATCTAGTAGTTGCTTCGTCCCACAAGGCTGATCATCTCAGGTGATCCTCTGTTTATGCTGGAATCCTGAATGGAATCCTGAAGAAGTAAGTTCCAATGCCAGTGAAGCAATGAATGTACTAGCAAGCCTAAGGCAAGCAGGCAAAGAGCAAAACCTTCCTTCTTCCATGTCCTTTTATAGGGAAAAATTTCTTTTTAGGAAAACTGTGTTTGCTCACCAAGCATGGTAGTAAGGACAGCATTTGGAAAAGGAAGGCAAGAGCATCACCAGCTCAAAGCCATCCTGGCTAACAAGGTAAGATCCTGTTTCAAGAAACCAAGGACTACTTGCCTTGTATGCACAAACTCTGGGTTTGATCCTGGTCAATGCCTATCACAAAGTGTTTTTTCTAGTATTTAAATTCTCAAGGTCAAAGAATACATGAATAAGTTTATTATATAAAATAAGACCAAATTATTTATCTTGCTGCCATATTGACATCTATTTATAACTGTAACTTTATGAATGTCTGTATATAGATACCCTAGTTAAAGATTCATTTGACCTAGTTAAAATTACATCCCTGCAAGAGATTTCTTTGCCATGAGTAATCTTCTTTCTCTCTTTAGTTCTCTATATTAAACATAGATTTCATAAACATTTGCTGTATCAACATAGAAGTAATATATAGATTCTTTTCTTATTTAAGTAAAATGCTTAGCAGGATCAAATTATCTGATATAAATTTCTTACGAATTGACCTTTTTATTCCTGTGAATCAAAACCTTGAAAAGTATTTCTGGGAAACATTTTGTCTTCACCTTTGGAAAACAGTTAACAAAAAACCACTGAAATGTATCAACATTTAAAAACCTCTACAAGCAAAATAGTCAAGTTTGCTATAATTTCCAATTTCAAGAATTTTCTTGAAAATTTCCCTTTTAGTGTTTCAACCCGTAAATTTTTTTCCATTAGAAAAACGTCCTTTTCCATTTCTTTAAAAATGTAGGTTTTCATTTTAACCTTTTTGCTTAACAGAATAGGATAGGTTTTACACACGGTGATGCAGAGCAAATATTTTCTAAGAAGCACTAGTCTTGACAATGATATCTTAGTGGAAAATAGTTACTGCACAAGAGTTGATTTATAAGTCAGGAGGCAGAATGAAATATAAGATATAGAAAATGCAAATTGGTTATCTAAGGTATCTTGTATTCTAAACTTGTCTTAATTAAGCTTACATTTTACTCAGGAACTTACATGTTTGAAGAATAATAAGAAAAGTAAGAAACTGTAAAGTATTTGTGGTACAAATTTGAGTTACTTTTCTGTGTAGAGTGTAGGAAGTTCTGAGGAAGTATGTGGAGCCAGGGTGAAGCAGAAAGTTGAGGACACATTTCCTGCCAATCCTTATTGAATGCCAACATCACAGCTGATGGTATATATGGCAATTAAAAAAGTCCCTGTTGTTATTTAGCTTAAATGTTGATGGAGAGAGATGGAGATAAGGCCCTCAGCAAGGACATCAGCCAGGCAATTATCCTATCATATAATTGATTAAGAAGGCCTTTTCTTTTTTAATTAATTTTTAAATTTAAATTAAAAACAATTTTATTTTACATATGAATCCCAGTTCCCTCTCTCCTGTCTTCCCATTCCCCCCACATCTCCCCATCCCACTCCCCATGGAGGGTGAGGCCTTCCATGGGGGCAATAATCAAATTCTGTCACATGATTTGGGGCAGGGCCTAGGTCCTCCCTGTGTATATAGACTGAGAGAATATCCCTCCATAGGGAATGGGCTCCAAAACGCCTGTACATGCACTAGGGATAAATACTGGTTCCACTGCCAGAGGCCCCATAGACTGCTCAAGCCCTCCAACTGACACCCACATTCAGGTGGCCTGGTTCAGTCTTGTGTTGGTTCCCCAGGTGTCAATCTGGAGTCAATGAGTTCCCTCTTGCTCCAGTCAGCTGTTTCTGTGGGTTTCCCCATCATGGTCTTGACCCCTTTGCTCATCACTCCTCCCTCTCTTCAACTGGATTCTAGGAGTTTGGCTCAGTGCATAGCTGTGAATCTCTACTTCTGCTTCCATCAGCTCCTGGATGAAGGCTCTAGGATGGCATTTAAGGTAGTCATCAATCTCATTATAAGGAGAGGGAATTTAAAGTATTCTTTCCACTATTGCTAAGATTCCTAGTTGGGGTCTTCCTTATGGATTTCTGGGAATTTCCCTAGTGCCAGGTTTCAGGAAGGCCTTTTCTTATAAATATAAGAACTGAGCAGAGACCTGGAGAACCTCTGAGTGCAAAATGTGTTGTGATCCTGGGGGCAAGAACTCCAGGAAGAAGAATATCAAGTATGAAGGTGATGAGATGAGCTCACACACTGTCTGTGAGGGATCAACAGGATTACAGAGGGACTAAAACAGGGTGATTCAAGTGAGACTTGGAAGAAGACAGTCATCGCAGGGATAGCATCATAGATCTTTGAAGTACCACAGGGACTTTGACTTTTACTCTATGAAGTAGGAAGCACTGAAGAGTTTTGAGCAAAGAAGTTAGATGAAATGAAAGCTTTAAAAAGTTTGGGTGCAGGGCACAACAGGAATTCAGGCTAGAAGTCAAACCATAGGAAGTAACAGCAGTGATGCATAAAATTATGGTGGCTTCGATCAGTGCAGTTTCTGTTTTCGCTACAATTTATCATATCTGTCTATTTATTTTTAAATGAGGATGGCTCAGTCCATAAAGCTTTTGTTGAGCAAGTGCAACAACCTGAGTTCAAATCCCCAGAAATGAAAAAAAATATGACATGGTAGCATGCATCTGTGATTCCAGGGCTCACACAGGGAAGTGAGAGGTAGAAACAGAAGAATCCCTGTCTCAAACAAAGTTGAAAGTGAAGACTGACATCCAAGGCTGTGCTCTGGCCCTAATATATGGTTCACTGTTCACACAAAGCACGGGCATGTGTTTACACACACACACACACACACACACACACACACACACACACACACACACTGCTACTGGGGATGACTTTTTCTTTTAAAACTTTCAGTAAGTGTTCGAAAGCTACTACTTTCAAAATTATTTCAAAGTCATTCCATAATTAATCAACTCACAAACACCATTTCAAGTAAATTATAAAATCAAACTTCAAGGAAACACACATGTAATTTTTTATGGAGCTAAAGTTCAAAATACATCTTCCTGTGTCAAGTAAATAGGTTTTCACATTGCATGGTTTATAATAAAAATTATAGTGGCCTGAGCAGAGCATAGTGATTTACACCTGTAACCCAAGCTGTTTGAAAGAGGAGGGAGGAAGAACATGGCTAGCCTGAACGATGTTGCCAGACCCATATCTGAAGACAGTATTATAATTGCAGATAGAATTTTCTGAAATGTACTAGAATCTTCTGCATCTTTTAGATTGCTTTTATAGAAACTATTCTCATGGATTTTTTTTTAAAAAAAAACTTAGGTAACTATTATGACTCTATTATTGTGATTGATTGTTAAGGGAAGACATTGCTCTAAATATAATATGACTCACAAACTGACAGCTATGTTAACATTAGTGGGAATCCATGTTTATGCATACTTTGTCATGTCTTAAAATGTGAGCCAACTACTATAGGAAGAATTTTCCTCCAGCATTTCCCATACTGCCACAGTTTCTTTTAAGACACAGCCCTGACATCCAGAATGGATATGCAGAGACTATATTAAAAGTTGCAGGAAGAGATATGATGTCAAGGACAGAAATGAAGGGACATAAAGACAAATAAAACACCACTACATAGATGTCTGGCTACATCATTTTCCCCCCAGAAGGCAGCTATTCTCCTTACTAGATATTTAAGAATAAATTATCCTTGCTTACATGTACCTTTTTTGACAGCTACAAGGTGTTTTGACACCCTAGAAGAATTTGGAGAGCTTTCGAAGTTCATCAGATATTTTAAAGCCATTTTCATATGTGTGTTTTAATATAGAGATTGAACTGATTTTTCTTTTTTAAAATATTATTATTTTATGTGTACAAGTGTTTTGCTTGCATTTGTGTCTGTGCACTACATGTGTACCTGGTGTCTGTGAAGGCCGGAAGAAGGCCAGAAGTTACAGATGTTTGTGAGCCACCAGGTAACTGGGTGGAGGGAAACAATCCTGGGTCTGCTGTAAGAACAACTAGTACTCTTAACTACTGAGCATTTCTCTAGCCCCTCTGAGCTAACTTTCTTAATTATTAATTTAAATATCCCTCTTTAAGTGGAAAGCAGGAATCATGACTAAAAATATAGTTAAAATTTAAGTAAATCTTTTAAAATATTTAGTTGATTTATTTTAATATATTTTTAAATTAAAATATAATTACATCACTTTCCCCAGCCCTCTCTTCACCCCAACCATTCCAGTGCTCTCCCTTTCAAATTGATGACCTCCTTTTTGGTTACTATTGTCACACATACACACAAACAACACAAAACTGCAGAGTTCATTTTCTTTGTTTGTATGTGTATGCTTTTAGTAGTGACCAAATTATATTGAATAACAAATTATGTTGTTCATCCTTGGGAGAAGCTGATTGTCCCTCTCTTGGCAATCATTTATTATCTGTAGTTCTTTGTGAAATCCCCACCAACTCACCCACTTCCAAGTTAATGTATCTATTGAAATTACCATATTCAGGTCTTATGTAGGCAGTCATTTCACAACTATGAGTGTCCATCTAGTGACCAATAAGACTTGTTTTCATCCATCTCATGACTAGAATAAGATCTACAAATATACTGGCAATATGACACAAGGTGCTGGGGTCACCTGGAATTGTAAAATGGAGGTCAGTTGGGGAATTCTTTACTCCCCCCCTCCCCCTGCAACCCAGAACTCAGTGATGTGATGTCAGCCTAACTATGTGGAAATCTGAGAAATGATGGTCTGTTTCTGTTCCTAGGAGGAAAAGAAACCACAACAGGGTTTAATGGACACACAGCCTTATCTGACATAGTAGTCAGTTAATGAATAATAGTTATTGTATCCTTACTGTGCACTTACAATTTGAGTGAGGTAGAAATACTTTGGGTTTTATTTTCAAATGAAGAAAGAAAAAGTCAGATATGTTGAAGGTGTTTCTCTGCTTCTATCGCCAACCTTATCCTGTTAATGTGGGGGGGGGACAACACAAAACCAAAACACAAAACCAAAAGCAACCTTGTTTTTTTTTATCATATTAAGCTTGGCTTATGGATGGGTAAGCAAATATTTCAAAGTACCATAATTTAGCTTTTATGACAATGTGGTATAATCTGTTGATTTGAACAACATAGACATTTTTCCTGTTAAAAAACCCTCCCCCATGCAAATATTCAAACACAATGAGTTGCAGGATTAGCTAGTGCCGTGGTATTATGATGTCACTGAGAATGCTGGTATTTTTTTTCCACTTTCTGTTCTATCTTCAGCAAATCAGCTTACATCAGCAATTGGCTGGAAGATGGCTATCCAGCTTCATAACATTATCTCTTCACTAACTACATATGAGAGAGAAAGAAGTAGAGTCCCCCCAACCTGTCCCACACACATACCCCATGACCACCTTATAATTTTAATCAACTACCAAAACTTTTCGTAGAAAAATACTAGCAGGTTCTCCTTTTTATCTCATTGGTCAAAATTGATTCCCATGCCAGTCCGTTAACTACTTGCTGGTTAAAGTCAAGGATCAAAAATCCATCAATGTAATCCACCATATAAACAGACTGAGGAAAAAAATCACATGATCATCTCACTAGATGCCGAAAAGGGCTTTGACAAAATCCAACACCCCTTCATGATAAAGGTCCTGGAGAAATCAGGGATAACAGGAACATACCTCAACATAATAAAAGCAAAATACTGCCAGGTGTTGGTGGCTCACACCTTTATTCCCAGCACTTGGGAGGCAGAGGCAGGCAGAGCTCTGTGAGTTTGAGGCCAGCCTGATCTCCAGAGCAAGTGCCAGGATAGGCTCCAAAGCTACATAGAGAAACCCTGTCTCAAAAAACCAAAAAATAAAAAAATAAAAGCAATATACAGTAAGCCAACAGCCAACATCAAATTAAATGCAGAGAAACTCAATGCAATTCCTCTAAAATCAGGAACAAGACAAGGCTGTCCACTCTCTCCATACCTCTTCAATATTGTCCTTGAAGTTCTAGCTAGAGCATTAAGACAACAAAAAGGGATCAAGGGAATACAAATCGGAAAGGAAGAAGTCAAGCTCTCACTATTTGCAGGTGATATGATAGTCTACATAAGTGACCCAAAAAACTCTACCAGGGAATTCCTACAGCTGATAAACATCTTCAGCAAAGTGGCAGGATTAACTCAAAAAAATGTGTAGCCCTACTAAGTACGGATGACACTTTGGTGGCGAAAGAAATCAGAGAAACATCACCCTTTACCATTGCCACAAACAATATAAAATACCTTGGGGTAACACTAACCAAAAAAAGTGAAAGAGCTATACCGTAAGAATTTTGAGTTTCTAAAGAAAGAAATTAAAGAAGATACCAGAAAATGGAAAGATTTCCCATGCTCTTGGATAGGCAGGATCAACATAGTAAAAATGGTAATCTTGCCAAAAGCAATCTACAGATTCAATGCAATCCCCATTAAAATCCCAACACAATTCTTCACTGACCTCAAAGAACAATTCTCAACTTTATATGGAGAAACAAAAGAGCCAGGTTAGCCAAAACAACCCTGTACAATAGAGGAACTTCTGGAGGTATCACCATCCCTAACTTTAAGCTCTATTACAGAGCTATAGTCCTGAAACCAGCTTGGTATCGGCACAAAAATAGACAGGTAGACCAATGGAATAGAGTTGAAAACCCTGATATTAACCCACACACCTATGAACACCTGATTTTTGACAAACAATCCAAATATATATGCTGGAACAAAGAGAACATCTTCAACAAATG